>NC_044983.1:106278158-106596252 GCF_008728515.1 Papio anubis
TATAGAATCAACTCTTTCTCCATTCTGTTCAAAATGAGGTCTAGACATTTTTCTTCTTTTAAATATTTCTCCATGATTTTAGTCTCTGAATTTCACATAAACTCTAAAGAGATTTATAGTTAATTTTATTGGAACTGGAAAAAAATCTAAAATCAATTTATGAAGAGAAAATCTTTTAGAAACTGGCTTCTGAAAATATGATGTAAGGCCTACCAGCCTTGGCATCATTTGGAAAATCATTAGAAATGTAGAATGTCAGAATTTATCCCAGGCCTGGTGAGTGAGAATATGCATCTTAACAAGTTTTATAGATAAGTGGGCGCATGAAAATTTGAGACACATTGCTTTACAGGATGAATCAAAGGTTGGCCTGATGCTAATCATTTTCAGTGTCCAATTTCTTCAGGATGTTCAGGTACTTATTTGCTGAAGAAACATCCATTCGATGAAAATAAATTGATCAAATATCCAGTAAAAGCCCTCTATCATTCATTTAATGCTATTTACCATTTGATCATCATGAGTTTATGTAGGAGATCGGTCGGGGGGTAGGAAAAATTGGAGAAAGACGCAAAGAAAGCTTCTTGGAAGGCCGGAAGGTTTTACAAAAGCTTCAGAAAAGGGTTTGGCTAAAGGCAGCTGAATTCTGTCAGAGTAGATAACAAGAAAGTGTAAGGGAATTGATCTAGATAAGTTAGTTTCTTAAGCCTGGAAACCTGGCCTTTAATCACCTGCATGCAGAACTACTCTCTCTGGGGACTGGGAGGTGGGGGGCGTGACCATGTGAATTGCCCACAAGTGTGTTGACTCAAGGCTTTTGTTATTAAATCTATGCTGAATAAATGCCCACAACGCCAGCTTGTCAGTGCTGCGGCTGTTGACTCTGTACAGCACACTCCTTGGTGTCTGTGGGTGGCCTGGTCCCCTAGTCCACTCTTTCATTGGATATCTGTGTTGGAGTGCATTTGTTCATCCGTCGTTCAGCCAGGCTCTGCGGGTTGGACCCAACAGGTCAGTACTGTTTTACCTTTCTATACTCACAATTCAAAAAGAGTTTCAAGGCTGAGCACGGTGGCTTATGCCTGTAATCCCAGCATTTTGGGAGGCCTAGGTGGGCAGATCACCTGAAGTTAGGAGTTTGAGACCAGCCTGGGCAACATGGTGAAACCCCGTCTCTACTAAAGATACACAAAAAATTAGCCGGGTATAGTGGTGTGTGCCTGTAGTCCCAGCTACTTGGGAGGCTGAGGCTGGAGAATCAATTGCTTGAAACCGGGAGGCAGAGGTGGCAGTGAACTAAGATGGGGCCACTATACTCCAGCCTGGCGAGCAGAGTGAGATTCTGTCTCAAAAAAAAAAAAAAAAAAAGTTTCATGGACCCAAAATATTTCTGTTGCATTTAAGCTATTAGGACAGAGACAGATACAGAGCTGTGTGTAACTCTGTTATTTAAAAATGGACCTAGTTCATTATCACACAGTACATGGGAAAGAACCTCAAAGCTATTTGTCATTATTAGAAGTCAAATCAAAAAAATAATCTCACTACTGTGCATTGGATTGCTGAGACCCTAAAGCTTCTTTGGAAATGCATTCTCACTTATTTTGAATAAAATATAAAGGACTCTTTATGTTCACAACTGAAGGTTAAAGTCATACTTTATATTTACTCTAAGCATGGAGTAATACTACACATATTTTTCCTAAGCATATTTATACAATTAATATATAATATTAATGTAACAATATCTAAATAAAGTGATAGCACTTAACTTTATAGTCTGAAATATTACCTAAAATTCCAGAAGTCATAACTTTTATATTCTCATCAACATTAATAAGTTTTATTTGATTTTATTTAAGACCACTGAAATAACATATTTAAATCTACAAGGTTTAAGGGCATGAACTCTATTATAGCTAAATAGTACAGAAAGGGAGAATAATTATGCTTACATCCCATTTGTTGACATTTCTAAAATACGTTTTGCTACAGAGTAAAAGTGTTAGACTTATGACTAATTATTATATGATTTTAAATTCTGTTATAGAAAGCCTAGAGGGATTCCTCTTTTCTTATGTTTACTTGCCAGATTTTAGCTTGTCCAAGGATGGGCAAAATTTATCATTTTTCTGTTTCAGTCATTCAGTGCTTGTGAACTATTATGTTATTCAGTTTGGATAGATTTGCAATTCTTACATTTTGCTTGAGACTCTGGTTGAACTCAATCCCCAGACACAAAATAAAAGTCAACAAAGCCTTTCAAGTTTTCTCTTAGATTTGGATTGAAACAGGTAAAGTCAGAAATGTTCCAAACCAAACTGAAAAAGTGAAAAATAGCCCAAGGGCAATAAAGCTCTTAACTATAAAAGTAGTTAGCGGCATCATCACACAATTTAGGACAACACCAACCTGTACACTGAGTATAGATAACATCGAGTTTCCTAATTGAAGAATTCAGTGTCTGCAATTTTATGCTGTTCTTTTTCAATCATACCATTCAACAAATCTTTGCTTGTCACAAATAAGAGTCAAAATTAACTCTGTGTGGTACAGGATACACCTATGTACTTGCATTAATAACTATGTATGTGTTAACTAATATATTCTTTTAATAAAGTTTTCCATTATTAGTTCATTTTTTAAATGATATGAGACTTAGTCAAATGTTCTCAAAATTCATGAGTGGGCAGAAAGTCATATTCAAAAATAGTTATTAAAAAGCTTATTATATGCCTTTGATTTTAAATTAACACCAGTATGATACTTTTCTAAAACTCATAATAAACATAAAACCTGAAATTTTGAAAATCCAGCTTCAAAACAACTCACTCCTATATTTGATTTGACCCTTATATATTAAAACTAAATACTAACCCCAAATTGTGTTATTTAATAATGCAAAAATTATAAGTAATATATTACAAAGATAATTAAATGCTTCTTTATATCTGAGAATTTCAGTTATCAAGTTAAAACAGGATTTTATTGCACCATCTAAACATTGCATCATAGATTATTTGTTTTCTAATTCTATAAGTTGATAGTTTGGTAGAAAGGAAAGAACATCACTGGAGTCAGATGGCATATTCTATCATTGTAGCATTTTAAATATAATTGTTCCTTTTTGTATAGTCCTTTATCAGATTTTTACATATAATAAAATGGGTTTGTGCCTGTGTGTGTGTATCTGTTTGTCTGTGTGTGTCCATGTGTAGAATACCTCCAGGTTCAGGTTCAGGTACAGGCACACGTCTGAGATACTGATAGTTCAGTCCCACACCACTCTAAATAAATAAATAAATAAGCAAATATTGCCATAAAGCAAGTCACATAAATTGTGTCGTTTCCCAGTGCATTTAGATATAGGTACAGTCACACTTCTAGATATTGTAGGTTCAATTTCGGACCACTACAACAAAGCAAATATTGCCATAAAGCAAGTGACATAAATTGTGTGGTTTTCCAGTGCATTTAAAAGTTATGTTTATACAATTCCTCATCCATTCAAGTTTTGTCATGAGATTACACCACTTCATTCACATCTTTAGGCTCCACTTCTAATTCTACTTCTCTCACTATTTCCACCAAAGCTTCAGTTATGTCCATGATTGAAGTTTTGAAACCCTCAAAGTCATCCATGAGGGTTGAAATCAACTGCTTCCAAGCTCTTGTTTTGACCTCCTTCCATGAATCACGAAGTGTGAAAAATGATGGTGGTATTTTGATGAGAATTTCATTAAACTTGCAGATTGTTTTTGGCACTGTGGCCATTTTCACAATATTGATTTGATCCATCTATGAGCATAGGATGTGTTTCCATTTGTTTGTGTCATCTATTATTTATTTTACTAGTGTTGTTTAGTTTTCCTTGTACAGGACTTTCATGTCCTTGGTTAGGTGTATTGCTAGGTTTTTTTGTTTTTGTTTTTGTTTTTTTTTTTTTGCAGCTACTGTGAAAGGAGTTGAGTTCTTGATTTGATTCTCAGCTTTGTCGCTATTGGTATATAGCAGAACTATGGATTTGTGTACATTAATTTTGTATCCTGAAACTCTGCTGAATTCCCTTATCAGTTCAGGAACTTTTTAGAGGAGTCTTTAGAGTTTTCTGGTATATAATCATATCAGCAGCAAATAGCAACTGTTTGACTTCCTCTTTACTGATTTGAATACCATTTATTTATTTCTCTTTTCTGATAGCTCTGTCTAGGACTTCCAGTATTATGTTGAACAGAAGTGGTAAGAGTGGGCCTCCTTATCTGGTTCCATTTCTCAGTGGGAATGCTTTCAACTTTTCCCCGTTCAGGAAATGCTGTGGGAAAAAAGTCAAATTAACACCTGTAAACATGATGGTAAAGTGAATTTTAGCGTAGGTCTGACTAAGTATGTAACCTGCGAATAGGGGAAATCAGTGGACAAAGCCTCCTGTAATAGCAAATACGCCTCCTATTGATAAGATGTAATTGAAATGAGCTACAACATAATATGTGTCATGAAAGACAACGTCTAGTGATGAGTTAGCTAGTACAATGCTGGTCAGACCTCTTAATGTAAAAAGGGATATAAATCCCAGGGATCAAAGAATTGTGAGGATTTGATGTTGCTGCCATGTAGTGAAGCTAACCAGCTAAAGACTTTGACGCCAGTGGGGAGGGCAATAATTGCAATAATCATAGTGGCAGAGGTGAAGTATGCTCGTGTATGTACATCTATTCCTACTGTAAGTATGTGGTGAGACCATATGATAAATCCTAAGAAACCAATTGATACTATGGCTCATTCTATGCCCATGTACACAAATGGTTCCTTTTTTCCAGAATACTGTGTTACGATGTGGGAGATTATCCAGAAGCCTTGTAGGATAAGGATATAGACTTCAGGGTGGCCAAAAAATCAGAATAAGTGTTGATACAGGATAGGGTCACCTCTACCAGCTGGGTCAAACAAAGTAGTGTTGAGATTATGGTCAGTTAATAGTATAGTAATGCCGGCCGCTAGGACTGGAAGAGAAAGTAGAACTACTGTAATTAGGACTGATCAGACGAAGAGGGGTGTGTGATGCTGGGATATGACTGGGGGATTCATGATTGTGGTAGTAAAATTAACAGCTCCTAGAATAGAAGAGATGTCTGCTAAATTAAGCGAGAAGATGATCAGGTCTACAGAGGATCCTGCATGTTACCTTTCCTGTTAAGGGAGGATAAACTGTCCAGCGGGTCCCACCGGCAGCCTCTACCATTGAGGACGCAAATAATAGTAGGAAACGGGGTAGGCAGGGGTCGGGGGGAGAAGTCAGAAAATCATGTTATTTATTCAGGGGAAATGCCACAACGGGAGCGCCAATTATGAGAGAAACTGATCAGTTGCCGAAACCTCCGATTATGATTGGTATAACTATAAAGAAAATTATGATAAATGCATGGACGGTAACAATAACGTTGTAAATTTGATAATCTTCTAACAGAGTACCTGGTTGTCCCGGTTCTGCTCGAATAAGGAGGCTTAAGGCCGTGCCCGCCATCCCTGTTCATGCTCAGAATAGTAAGTATAATGTTGCAATGTCTTTGTGGTTAGCTGAAAACAATCAACGGTTGATGAACGTAAGTGGAGTGAAAAAGGTAAAATGGCTGAGTAAGCATTAGACTGCAAATCTGAAGACAGAAGTTAAGGCCTCTTTTCACCAGTCCCGAGGTGATTTTCATGTTGAATTCAACATGAAAATGCAGACGAAGTTCAAAGGAGCAGCTTCAATCCTGCTGGGGCTTCTCCTGCCTTTTTTCCCAGCGTTGGGAGAAGCAGATTGAAGCCAGTTGATTAGGGTGTTTAGCTGTTAACTAAATTTTCGTGCGTTTAATTCTACCAAGCTAGCGAGGGCTTAGCTTAATTAAAGTGGTTGATTTGCGTTCAGTTGATGCAGAGTGCAGTTTTGCAGTCCTTAGGTTTGTTGCAGAAATTAAGTATAATTTACTTGCTAAAGGTTTTGAAGGCCATTGGTCTCATTTAACCTGAATTTCTAGATCACAGCTAGTGTTAATGGAGAAATAGGTAAGAGGAGTGTAGAGGAGATTATAAGTGGGGGGAGGGTTAATATGGACTTTCTGTTTTTGAACTGTCATTTTATTTTTATGTTATTAGATGTGGCGAATATTGTCACTGAGGTGGAGTAAATTACGCATATGTAAAAGTATAGGTTGAGTAGGGTTATGCTATTTATAATGGTTGGGGCAATAAGACTCATTTTTTGTAAGTTCTTAGATGGTAACTCATTTAGGGAGAAATCCTAACACGGGTAAACCTCCTAGGGATAATAAAATTAATGGATTATAGGTGTTAGTCATGTTGGTTTATTTCAGGTGTGGAATAATGATAGGGTTGTACTGCTTGTGCTCAGATTGAGTGCTGGAAATGCGGTAATTGTTAGAATAAAGTAAATAATTGGGTTGAAAATGGTACTGCCTGGGTTCTATATTAGTACTGCTAACAGTCAATCCATATGGGTAACTGAAGAGTAGGCTAGGATTTTGAGCATTTGTGTTTGATTGAGTCCTCCTCAGCTGCCTACTATAATGAATAAGATTGAGATAAGAGAATGCTTGTGTTTATTGATGAAAAGATTTAAAATATAATTGAAATAGGAGCTAGTTTTTGTCATGCAAAGAGAAGTAAACCAGACATTAGGGAAGTTCCTTGGGTTACTTCTGGGCTATTCCTAGTTTTATTACTAGGGCTGTTAGCATTATTAAAGATGAAAATTGGTTAATTTTCATCAAATTACAGCCTTACACTGGCTGTGGGTTTGTCACAGATGGCTTTAGTTACATTACAATGTTTCTTCTATGTCAATTTTCTCGAGTTTTAATCATAATGGAATGCTGGATTATGTCAAATGCTTTTGCTGCATCTATTGAGATGATCATGTATTTTTTGTATTTAATTCTGTTTATGTGTGGTATCACATTTATTGATGTGTGTGTTAAACCATCCCTGCATCACTGGTATGAAACTAACTTAATCATGGTGGATTATCTTTTTAATATGCTGATGGATTTGATTAGTACTTTGTTAAGGATTTTTTGCATCTGTATTCCGTCAGGGATATTGGTCTGTAGGTTTTTGTTTTGTTTTGTTTTGTTTTTTCTGTTATGTCCTTTCCTTATTTTGGTATTAGGGTGACACTGGCTTCATAGAATTATTTACAGAGAGTTCCCTCCTTCTCTGTCTTGTGGAATTGTCAATATGATTAGTACCAATTTTTCTTTTAATTTCTCATAGAATTTAGCTGTGAATTTGGTCTGGAACTTTATTTTGTTGACATTTTTTCTAATTACTATTTCAATCTCACTGCTTGCTATATATCTGTTTGGAGTTTTTATTTCTTCCTGTTTTAATCTAAGAAGGTTGTATATTTCCAGGAATTTATCTATCTCCTCTAGGTTTTCTAGTTTGTGTGCATAAAGGTGTTCACAGTAGCCTTGTATGGTCTGTGGTATTTCTGTGGTGTTGGTTTTAGTAATTCCCGTTTGATTTCTAATGGAGCTTATTTGAATCTACTCTCTTCTTTTCTTGGTTAATCTCTCTAATGGTCTATCAATTTTATTTATCATTTAAATAAAAAGGTTTTAGTTTCATTTATCTTTTGTATTTGTTTGTTTCATTTAGTTCTGCTCTGATCTTTAACTCTTTTCCTCTGCTGGGTTTGGGTTTGGTTTGTTCATGTTTCTCCAGTTCCTTGAGGGGTGACAGTAGATTGTCTATTTCTGCTCTTTCAGACTTTTTGGTGTAAGCATTAAGGCAATTAACTTTCCCCTTAACACCCCCATTGCTATATTTCAGAAGTTTTGATAGGTTGTGTCACTATTATCATTCAGTTCGAATAATTTTTTAATTATAATCTTGATTTCATTGTTGACCCAATGATCAGCCAGGAGCAGGTTATTTAATTTCCACGAATATGCATGGTCTTGAGAGTTCTTTTTGGGTTGTTTTTCAGTTTTATTCCACTGTAGTCTGAGGGAGTATTTGACACAATTTTAATTTTCTTAAATTTACCGAGACTTGTTTTGTGGTGGTCAAGTCAAATAGTCTATCTTGCAGAATCTTCCATGTGTTGATGAATAAAATGTATATTCTGCTGCTGTTGGGTAAAATGTTCACAAATATCTGTTAAGTCCATTTGTTCTAGTGCATAGTTAAAATCCATTGTTTCTTTGTTGACTTTCTATCTTGATGACCTCTCTGGTGCTGTCAGTGGAGTATTGAAGTCCCTAAGTATCATTGTGTTGCTGTCTATGTCATTTCTTAGGTTTAGTAGTAATTGTTTTATAAATTTGGGATCTCCAGTGTTAGGTGCATGTATATTTAAGATTGTAAGATTGTAATATTTTCCTGTTGGCCAAGTCCTTTTATCACATATAATGGCCCTCTTTGTCTTTTCTCAATGTTATTGCTTTAAAGTTTGTTTTGTCTGGTGTAATAATAGGTACTCTTGCTCACTTTTGGTGTTTATTTTCTTGAAATATCTTCTTCTACCCCTTTATCTTAAGTTTACATGAGTACTTCTGTGTTAGGTGAGTCTCTTGAAGACAGCAGATACTTGGTTGGTGAATTCTTACCCATTCTGTCATTATGTATCTTTTAAGTGGAGCATGTAGGTCATTGGCATTCAATGTCAGTATTAAGATGTGAGGTATTAGGTAGGTGCAAAAGTAATTGCAGTTTTTCCATTACTTTTCAACGGCAAAAACCACAATTACTTTGCACCAACTGAATACTGTTGCATTCATTGTGCTATTTGTTGCCTGAATTTTTTTTTTTTTTTTGCATTGTGTTGTTTTATAGGTCTTGTGAAATTTATGCCTTAAGAAGATTCTATGTTGGTGTATTTCAAGGATTCATTTTAAAATTCAGATTTCCTTTAAGCATTTCTTGTAGTGCTGTCATGGTAGTGGCAAATTCTCTCAGCATGTATTTGTCTGAAAAAGACTGTATCTTTCCTTTGTTTATGTAGCTTAGTTTCACTAGAAACAAAATTATTGGCTGATAATTGTTTTGTTTAAGGAGAGTGAAGATAGTGCCCCAATTTCTTCTAGCTTGTAGGGTTTCTGCTGAGGAATTTGCTGTTAATCTGATAGGTTTTCCTTTATAGGTTACCTAGTGCTTTTTTCTCCCAAAATATTATTTCCTTTGTCTTGACTTTGGATAACCTATGAGGACTATGTGCCTAGGTGAAGATCTTTTTTTAATTAATTTCTCAGGTTTTCTTTGAACTTTTTGTATTTGGATGTTTAGATCTCAAGCAAGGATTGGGAAGTTTTCCTCAATTATTTCCTTAAATACACTTTCCAAACTTTTAGATTTCTTTTCTTCCTCAGGAGTGCCAATTAATCTTAGGTTTGGTCAATTAACATAACCCCAAACTTCTTGGAGGTTTTGTTCATTTTCTTTAAAGTCCTTTTTTCTTTGTCTTCATTGTATTGGGTTAATTAAAAAACATTTTCTTTAAGCTCTGAAGTTTTTTCTTTTGCTTGTTCAATTATATTGCTACACTTTCCAGTGCATTTTGCATTTCTTTAAGTGTGTCCTTCATTTCCAGAGGTTGTGATTTTTTAATTATTTATGCTATCTATTTCACTGAATATTTTTTCCTTCGCATCTTATATTATTTCTTTGATTTCATTCAGTTGGACTTCACCTGTGGTACCTCTTCGATTAGCTTAATTAATAATCAACCTCCTGAACTTTTTTGGAATTGTATTCATCAGCTTCTGCTGTATAACAAACTACCACACAATCTAGTTTCTAAAACAATGTTCCTTATAAATTCTGTGTTTGCAGGGATAATTCTGCTGATTCTAAGTAGTCTCTGGGTTATCAACCATGCATGTGTGGTCAGCTTCAGGTTGGCCTGTAGGTGTTGATAATTTTTAGCTGGACTTTGACACTTTTAGGTTATCAGCTATGAAAACTTTTGTTGTTTATCTCTGTTCCATATGTCTAATCTTCTGTCAGGATAACTCAGATATGATTTCATGGTAATGGCAGGGGAGTAGGTGAACACTAAAAATATTCAAGGTCTTTTATGGCCTAGATAGCTCCTGTCATGTCATTTCCAGCTTATTTTATTGACTAATGCATATCATAATGATGCAACTCAAAAGACCATCTCAGAATTAAGAGGTGTCAAACTAGACTCTCCATCTTGATGGTAGGAGACTGAAAATCATGATCCAAAAGCTTAGAATTCAGGAAGGTTTTATGATTTGAGCCATTTTTTATAGTTAATATACCAAAGCAGTCTAGCAACAAAATTGCAGTGAGATAATTTAAAATAGAATTTCAATTATTATGATATAGGAGATCAGGGAGGTTTAATATAGAAAAAAATCTCTGCATTTCAATAGTAATTGAAAATGTCTTGAGTTGGAACCAAGTAAAATAACCACAGTTTTATAAAGTCATATTCATACATATTTAATGGTAATATCCCATATTTTGGTGATAGTTATTATTTTATAATGTTTAATAAAATATTATATATAATAAATGCACATGTAGAAAACTATATATAATGTTACCACTCACTATATGCAATTTTACTGCTCACTAATTTTCACAACTGAACACCATTGTACAAACTATCATTTTTCTACTCTTGTCTTCCAAACTCAAGATCCTTATTTAATATTTGAATGTTCCTCTAGCATATGTTATTTTTCCTTTGTTATTTTCTAAATTTTTCATGTCATGGGAATGTAGGCAGCTGAAATGGTGAGCCATTTGAGTTGTATGAAGACTGTTTAGAAGTAAATAGTAGTGACTTGATACTTATTCAGTTATTCAGTAGCTTGGAAAATTGTTATTTCCTTAATTTTGAGGGAGAATAAGAGAGAACAGAGTTAAAACATACTCAGCATCACTGACATCTAGTAATTTTGCAGAAGAGATTTAAAAAATAGAATAATTTAAAAAGAAAGCACTGTGTAAATAGCACAGGTGGAAATCAGCAACCTCACTTGGCCCAGACTGGACCTCATTGGTCAGGAGATTTCAGCAAGTTCATAAATTCACTTACACTCAGTATCCCAAGGAAACATGAATTTCAGCTAAATGTAACTGCAAGCACTGTGAGATGGTCTTTTATAGAGTGAGAATGAGTGTGAATTTGTAAACATGCAAAAAACAGCCTATGTTTGTGCACAAAGGCATTTGAGCTTAGATGCCAGTAGTTTATAGAAATTAGTGGGAATGGCAACTGCTTAATATTGTAATCTGGAGAAAGTTGAGTACATATTCTCTCTGTCGAATGGAAGAGGGTACCATATTCCAGCAGGCTAGTTGCCAGGCAACCTGAGAAAAGCTCTTAAAGTAGCAAACATATATATATATAGAGAGATAAATTAAACAGACAAATTCTCCCTTATGGCAACATCTGCCTAACCCTCTAAAGTGACAAGAGAAACATTACTTTTGTGGGTAATAATAGACATATCACAAGAATAACACAAGAATAAGCTTTTATTTTCAGAAATCTTGTGCTTTGTCAAGCTTGATATATGTGTTATTTTTAATTTTCAAAGAAAATCTTCTAGGTATACATTATCTCTCCTATTTTAAAACTGGGAAAATTCAGAGTAGGCTATTTCCAAAGACTTTACAATCAGCAAATGGAGTTGATATCCTTACCCACATCTTTATAAACCCCAAATAAAAATGATTGCCACTTTAAGATTTCAGGGGCACAGAGGATGCCATATCCAAATTTATAACAGAGATACATATATTTCTTGTAAGAAATTGTTAATGAGAATGGATTTTAGCAAAGAAAATGATAGTATTTTCTCTACTGAGCTGATAGGTGAAAGGGTAAAGAAACGCAATTGGAATTGGCACTTGAATAAAGACAAAGATATCCAACTGAAAAGAATAAATGATAACAATTAGTAATGTTCAATTGCCCTATTAATATCTTCCAGTTCAGTAAAGTAGTTATCCTCAAAACATTAGTGATATAGTTCAGCCATCTAGCTATTTATTACACGTTCCACCTTACAGCAATCCTACTTCCTAAACCATGAGTATTATTAGTATTACTGCACATATAGAAAGGGCATTGATAGTATTTCAGCACAGGCTATGGTAATGAGATGACCTTGTTGAAAGACAGCTTCCAAGTGACTTTTTGTGAGGTAATAAAAAAGACTGCAATATAATTATTCAAACTCACAAGTAAATTATATCTGTTGCTTATCAAGATGGATATTAGTAATTAAACCTTCCTGTCCACGATAATATCTAAAATGGACAAACTGTGAAACATCGGTTTTTGACACTGGACATCGAGCAGTGCAGGGTAATAATCCATGGGATAGGGTAAGCAAATTATTTAAGGCAAATGTTTGTTCCAGCTCATTGCCTGGAAAGAGTTCCAGGCCACAGGGAAAGGAGGGTAATCAGCGGGGAGCCTGACTATCTCTGTGGGTTAAAGAGACCAATCTGAGTGTTTATGAGACTAAGGTAGGTTAATTTTGTAGGGCGTAATTCCAGGGAAGAGAGAGTTGTACTGAGAGTGCTAAGAAGATATGCGAAGGGAACCCCTCAATTCTTCACTTAAATATTGATCTGCTAATGCATGTGATGAAACTACCTGAGGCAGAGACAATATTTCCCCCCCAAAACAGAGGGAACAATGCCTAGTGCCATCCTTGGTTCTGGAATGGTTCCTATTTCACTATCCAGAATAAATTACCTCATAATCCCAGGGACAAATGAATATACTGTAGTTCTCAGAAGGATATTCCCTCAGTAGTATGTCAACATTAGCTGTAAGTTAGAAACTATACTGGTCCTACATAAAATCCTTAAAAGCATGGCTCAAAAGGATCAAACTGCTATCAAGTAACTGCACCTCAGAACAAAGTTCAAGAACATGTATAGGTATATAAAAATCATCCAGCACCCAGCAAGTTAAAAATACCAATGCCAAGATTACAATTTTTAAAAATCCAAGCACTCAAATAAGAAGGAAAACATAACCCATAATAAGGAGAAAATTTAAATGATAGAATCAGGCCGGAAATCATAGAGATGACATTACAGCAGAAAATAGGTATTTAATTTTTTTTTTTAAATACCTGACCAACTAAACAATTAGTCATTGTCAAGGATTTGGAATATATTTATCTGTGTGAGTTTCGTATTGCTGCTGTAACAAATAACTTTAAGCTGAATGGCTTAAAGCAACCTAGGTTTATTTTATTATAGTACGGTTCTGGAGGTCAGAAGTCTGCAATGAGTCTTACAGGGCTAAAGTCAAAGTGTTTATAGGGCTATTTTCCTTCTGGAGGCTCTAGGGGAGAATTCTTTCCTCTGACATTTTCAGCTTCTAGAGACTGTTCATGACCCATTCCTCCATCTTCATATCCAACTTTGTAGCATATTTTTTCTTTCTCTAACCTCCTGCCTCTTTCTTATCATGATACAACTATGTGATTATCCTTATAAGAAGGAGGCAGGACATCAGAGAGAGAAAAAAAATGTGCTTATGTTTTGATTATGTTGTGCTCTCCCAGAAAATCCAGAATGATGCTTCTATCTCAAGATCTTTAATTCAATCACATCTGAAAAGGCCCTTATGCACTATAAGGTAACCTATTTGTAGGTTCCTAAGATTAGAATGGGACCACCTTTCAGAAGAGGCGTTGTTCTATCACCGTTTCCCTCCTGTGAGGCAAAGTGGTCATTCAAATGTATTTTCCAAAGCTCTTCCCACTTGGAGGATTTCACTTTTCTGTCTGTTGGTGCCACTCCAGAAGGTAGTTGAACTATGCCAGCAGTCCGGTTCCAACAGTGGAGAGCATACTGTGTAAAACAAGCTCATTTTTTTTTCCTCTTTTAATCTGGGGTTAGGAAACTCCTTATTAGGCCACATGCATGTGTGGACAGTGGAATGGTGATGCAGCAAGCAGATGTGTCCTGAGAATCGGAGCCCCCTGCTCACACAACTTACTCATTTGTCACAACCTATTGAAGCCTAATTTCATACACACTTACACATGTACATATATCTTTCATTTCATAATGGATTCCTGCTGCACGTGATTAGCACTATGGTTTGATGGATCCTCATTGCCACAGAGGTTGTAGAGTAACTTGGTGCCCCATTATTAAACAATTAGTCTTTACCAGGGTTCTGTACCAAGCAATGAGCTGGTTCCCAAAAGAATACTATGCAGCCATAAAAAAGAATGAAATCATTTCCTTTCAAGCAACATGGATACAACTGGAGGGCATTATCCTAAGAAAATTAACACAGGAGTAGAAAATCAAATGTCGCCTGTTCTCATTTATAAGCAGGAGCTAAATATTGGGTACACGTGGTCATAAAGATGGCAACATTAGACACTGGGGACTATTGCTAGAGGGGGGAAGGTGGGAAGGAGTATTCATTGAAAAATTACCTATTGGGTACTATGCTCCCTACCTGGGTGATGGGATCATTTATACACCAAACCTCAGGAACACACGGTATACCCATGTAACAAACCTGTACATGGGCCTCCTGAAGCTAAAACAAAAGTAAAAGAAACAAAAAGAAAATATTAACCATAGAGAAGAACATAAACACTTGTCTCAAAACCCAAGAGTTTTACGCCGTGATTCTTTTCTGAGTCTCTACACAGCATCCTTACCTTGGACACATTCAGACAAACTGAGTCTGATGTGTCATAAGGCCTGTGTGGCAGGGGGACTGGCACAGCCTTATGAACATGCTGCAGAGGTCTCTTTTGCTCTAAGCCCTACTCATTTTTCACAGCTTTACATGTTACACAGGGAATGGGTCAGAGTAGCACATTCAGTTATGACATATGTTGACTCCAAAATTCAAAGAGCTCCAGGACTGACACAGAGAGTTACTTTCATGGTTAATGCTAAGATCAACTATATTTTTTTAAAAATCTAAATCTGTGGAAATAAATTCATATTCTCTCTTTTTTTCCTCCTCTTAAATTTTCCTTTAGAAATTACATCTAAGAAAATCTTCATTATTTTTTATGGATATATAGATGGTACATATTCTGAAGTAATAAAAGCAGGTGATTAGCAGTTTCTGAGAATGTTCTCAATTTGTGATGCTTAGTATTCTTAAACTCAGTTCCATGGTGACTTGATTTAAAAGGGCAGCAATGGGTGGCGATGCAATTATTGGCTGAGCTGAAAAGTCCCAGTGGTGTTAGAATCCACTCTAAAACAAGTGTTTTAAGGACCCATTGTCAGGCACTATAACATTCAGATGCCTGAGAAAGTTAGTACAGTTGATTGTAATAGGGCAATTAAATAGAAAAGCACCTGCCTGTGTATTTATTAGCTTTGGTATTCCACGGGTACAAGCAACCCTTAGATCCTCAGATAATCTTTTTGATAATATATTATTTGGATACTAGGGGTATTGAACAAAGCATAATTGAAAAAAAAAAGTAGGACAAAATGAGTTTTACTGCAGTTCTAAAAAAGAAAGAAAATAACATATAGCTTTCTCTACCTATAAAATATTAACAGGTATGATTAGTATTAGGCTTTAGTAGATGGCAGGCTATGGTCAGGCTTATCATACGCCTGAGGATGCAGAGGAGTAGCAGATTGAGAAAGAAAGTGTTAATAGCTAATTAGCAACCAGTTTTTTTCTATCCCGAGGATGTGGGGGAGAGAGAAGAAAAACAGGGAAGATCTATCCCCATTTGTGAATATACTAATCTAGAGAACAATTACTACAGAAATACAGAGTTCTTACCAACTGAATGCGATAGCAAGATGCACCATAAGATGTCTGTATACAATTGCTTATGATAAACAGATGTGGGATTTATGGAATTTGGGGACATAGCCTGCTGCAAAATTTCATTGTCAATTATATAGTTTATAAGAAATAATAATGGAGATGTTTTAAATGGGCTGAAATAGTGCATTTGGTGTAAGTGATAACATGATCTGAGGCCTTTAGAGATGTCTTTCGGAAAGGTAACTTTTCTATCCTAACTGAATAAAGACAATAAAACCATGTTCTAGCCCCTTTTACCTAGGGTTCCTTGCTCCATGCTGGCTGCATTACATGTACAGGAGTTACATTTACTGCCTTACATTATGGAGGCACGGGGGCTTTAGGTTTACCTATTTACTTGCATCCTCTTCTTGTGAACTCATAACATTTTATTTTATTCTACTGATGTAGGAGTATACTAAAGTGAAAAGAAGGTTAAGTAATATCTAAGAGATTATTTTTAGCAATCTTTGAACCCAGTTCAGATTTAACCTGGTATAGATCTAGTGCAGATCTGGTTTGCTTATTTAATTTCAGGATGACTTTGTTTAAGTGGGAAGGATAGAGAAAAGTGAACAGAACCTCCTTCCCTATATACATATAAACACCCTAAGAATACACAAGCCCTGATTAGAGGCTTGCCACGTTTGAAATACTGAGCTGCTGCATCATTTGCCCGAATTTGTGAAAATTTTCCATATATGCTTTTTAAACTTTAATGTGCACGTGAATCATATTGGGTATCTAACTAAAACTGAAATAGTGGTTCAGTTGGTCTGTGGCAGAGCCAGACACTAAAAAACAATGCTAATGCTTCATGAACCACACTTTGAGTACCAGGGCTCTAGGGGGTTGTGAGAGTGGACTCTTGCAATGGGAGATATGGTAACGCTATATGGAATGCAATGGCAAATAAAATGTAAGTAAATTGAGATGGGTTTTTTTCTTAGAGGAGGAAGATATAGGATGTAGGATACCAAGATCCAAGCAGACAAGATTGAGCTGTGGAACAGGAGGTCAGTGGTAGCCTCTTCCCTGGATATTAGACCAGTTCTTCTGGTGAATCTCTGCTAAAGTACTTGCTGCAACATATGCCACATGCTGTAAGCTCTGAAAATAATCTTCAAGAACATATTCCATTTTTTGCCTCTTTTTCTGCCCTATGAACAGTTTCTCAGATATTGTGCTTCAGTGACAGCTCATACCCTTATATACCTAACAAGGGTGTCTGGTGCCAAGAGGCCTTTGCTAAATTAGTATCCATGTTGCTGAAGAAAATCTGAGAGTGTATAAATAATATCATAAGGACATGTTAGAGTGAGTCCTTGCATTGTGATGATGCTTCCAGAACCTTCTGCTGCTACTTGTTTATTCTATTCAATATACAATTGGTGATTTTGTTAATTATTAACAGGGTACCGGATTTGGAGGTGTTGAAATGAGCCCATTACCTGAAGGCTTTAGCCTAGGGAAAAAAAAATGTGCATTGCTAGTAGAGTGCAAAATAATACTCTCATTTTGAAGAATGGAATGCCAAATTTTCATAAACATACACATATCCCATGTCCTAGTCATTCCACGGGTAATTCCAAAGAGAACAACTTAAGTGTCTATCAACTGGATAAATGGATTTGAAAATTGTAGTATAAAAATTTAATGGTATACTTCTAAGAAATGAAAAGAAATAGCCTCTTAATGTGTGCAACAATGTAGATGAACCAGAAATACAATAGATTGAGCTAAGAAAATAGGAAACAAAAGAGTTCATACTGTATTATTCCTTTTAAATGAAGTTTAAAGACACTCAAAACTAACCTGCAGTAGAAGTCAGAAAACTATAGCACAGGGCCACATCAATTCTGTTCCCTAATTTTGAATATGTATAGCACTGAATAGAGCATTAAAAATATTGTTAAAGGATTATACAAAACAAAGAAGAATGTATGAGACAGAAATATGGAGCCCACAAAACTTGCAATATTTATTGCCTGATATATTTTAAAAAGTGCACTGATGATGCTGGCTGCATAGTGATAAAATTTAGAAAGTAATCACCTCGTGCGGACTGGAAATTGACTAGAAATCGAGCACGAGGAAATTTTCTAGAATGACAGAAATGTTTTACACATCATTTTAGTTGTGATTATGAGTGTCTTCAATTGTCAAAACTCATTAAATAGAACATTTGAATTGTATAATTTTATTATAATTTATACTTCAAATATATAATGGCATAACTTTAAAAACATCAAAATGTAATAGTATTAAGAATAATGAGAAGGTCCTAAATTAGCATCTGCCAGCTAATCCCTTGACAATCCTGGGAAATCAAAATAAAAAAAGCAAAGAGCCTCTAACAGATCCAGTTCTGTCTCCTGGAGGTGGGCTCTTGAAAAGCTAGCTGCTGATTGGTCACTCCATGAGGGAACAATCTCTATACTCTTACTGGTGCTGAGTAGACTTGTGTTATAGATCAAGATAAATATCAGAATCCTGCTGTAATGCTTGTCACTGACAGCTGGGACATGTGTGAACACCAGGAAGGATTGTATCACAGCTGAGGCATGCGTATCATAGCTCCATGTACTTCACTACAAGGACAATTCAAATGTATCCAGTACCTAGTCAGTGACCATGCTTATGTCTCAAAAAATGACACCTCCACCACATCAAATGTTCTTGAAACCCCACCTAGAAAATACTAGACTTCTCCCGGGGAGTCAGCTGAATAGCATTTCTGATTTTCTAGGCTTTGCAAATCTCCAGACTAAATACTAAAGGAGAGCCAGTAGTATTATTACTAACCCATAGGTAGTCTAGATCATTATTGTTAGAGGTCCAATTTGAGCAGAATCCTGGTGGTTTACTTTAAGTATGTTAAATACTGGCTCACAAAAGTTGTTGGATAAAATTAGTAAAGGTAGCCAGAAACAAAAGTACTGACATAGACTGAATATGAACATTATTCATGATCTTTTTTTTTCACATCCTGATCACTGTCACTATGAGCTTGGCATGGTTCTGGGATGAAGATGAATGGAGCCCAGGCGCGGTGCTCATGCCTGTGATCCCAGCACTTTAGGGGGCCAAGGTAGGTGGATTGCTTGAACTTAGGAGTTCGAGACCAGCCTGGGCCATATTGCAAAACCCCTTATCTCTACAAAATACAAAAAAGGTAACAAGGCATGGTGGCATGTGCCTATAGTCCCAGTTGCTTGGGAGGCTGAGATGGGAGGATAGCTTGAGTGCGAGGAGATCGAGGCTGCAGTGAGCCATGATCAGTGCCACTGCACTCCAGACTGGGTGACAGAGAAAGACCCTGTTTCAAAACAAACAAGCAAAAAAGATAGAGTGTAAAGCCAAAGAAGTGCTAATACAGAGAAATGAGGAATAATTAGCAGAGGAAACATGTGGTGCCAGCCTGACACCCAATCAGCCAGGCAGATATAGATGATTGTAGATAATCTGGGAAAATGTATGGCTGGTAGACAGAAGGTAAGAGAAAGTGATTTAGGTTATCATGATTAAATGGCTACAAGTAGATACAATCCCTTTATAACCTCCAACAGTTATTGCCACAGAGAGGATCCTAGGCCCTGTTTGTATATAGATACTACAGCAATAAGCCTATGGAAGTCAGATATGATAGATTTTAATGTCACCTCATCATCAAACCACAGCTTTTGTGTCACCTTTCTTGACAGCAATTTTGAAGCCAGAGGCGTGATCCTCAATAAGCTGAGGTAATAGCAGGAATAACCTATTTTGTTAAGTCCATTAAGGGTATGCAAGTAGTATGTTTAATTCACACATATTAGAAAGTAACAAATGCTGGAGAATGTGCTGAAAAGGAGGGATACCCGTACACTGTTGGTAGGAATATAAATTGCATAACCACTATAAAAAAGCAGTATGGAGTTTTTTCAAAAAACTAAAACCAGAACTACTATTTGATCTAGTGACCCCATTCATGGGTATATATCATAAAGACAGTAAATCAGTATATCAAAGAGATTCTACACTCCATCCAGATAATTTGAACTCCATGTTTATTGCAGCACTACTTATAATTGCCAAGATAAGGAATCAATCTAAGTGCCCATCAATGGATGAAAGAAAATATGGCATACACATTGAAATATTAATTGGCCGAAAGAAAATGAAATCTAATCGTTGGCAACAATAGGGATGGACCTGGGGGACATTATGTTAAGTGAAGTAAACCAAACACAGAAACACAAATGTCTTATGTTCTCACTCATATATGAAAATTGAAAGAATTGATCTAATGGAGTGGAGATGGAGAGTAGAATAATGCTTACTGGAGGCTCAGAAGGGTAGTGGGTGAGGAGAAAGGGATAAAGAGATTGGTTTTAATGGGTACAAAATGCAATTAGAAGAATTAAGATCTAGTTTTCAGTAGCACAATAGGGCAACTACAGCTAATAATAATTTATTGTGTATTTCGTAATAGCCAGAAAAGTACATTTGGAATGTTCCCAACACAAATAAAGGATAAATGTTTGAAGTGATACATATCCCAATTGACCAGATTTGCTTATTACACATTGTATGACTGTATCAAAATATTACATGTACCCCATAAATATGTACAACAATTGTGTATTCATATATTAAAAAAAATTGGCATTGGTAGTAAAAGTAAAATTGTTCATCTAGAACCAGGAAAGTTATAAAAATGGCCACACTGAACTAATGAACATCATTATATCAAAATTTGGACATAAAAGCCAAAGACTTATCTTTAACTGACATGAAGAAGCTATTGAATGTGTAGAAAAGTAATATACAACTCTCCATAAATAATATTTAAATTATTAAGAAAATTGCCAGGTGTAAACCCTGTCTCAGGGATTTGTAATATGTAATATGACTTAATTCAGTAATGTACTCTGAGAATAATATTGTATAATTGAAGTTATGGAAATAATTTAGAAAAATTAAGACATGCTATGAGAACAAGCAAATATGGCATATACTCCTCTGAATGTTATGAAACATTGCTCATAAATCAAAAGACATGAACATAGTTTTTCACATTTATCAAGAACAAAGAAATAAAGGGAAATGAATTTTATATTTCTTTAGAAAGTCCACAGTCTCAAGGGGACAGATGTGACCATTTCCGAAGGGAAACATGAAGGATATCTGGTTACATCTTGCTAGGTACAAGGTGAATAACAACTGACATGTGCGATTACAAACATCAGTCTATCAAGTATTTGCTTGTTTCTCAATTTTAGGAAATGTTTAGATAGTGTTACAAGGCAAGGAATGTACATCTAGTGATAGTATAACCCTACCCTTAATTATGCCACAAGAAATGTACTAGATTTGGGTACTTATTACTAACTTCACGAGTAAGTACCATATGTACTTGCTTTTGAAATGTACTTACTTTTAATATGGAAGAAATAGGTACTACAGTGATGTGCTAGCTTTAGTGTGGGAGTTGGTAGGGAGCAGATTAATGGTGTGGAATAAAAATGTGAATATGAGAAAAACAATGATCAACAGCGCAAGATTGCCAGTTGCCTTAAATACCAAATTGGTCGTGAACAAATGTCCTTTATAAAAGCTCTTTGAAAGATCAAGGAGTGTGAAAATCTCAAGCATGAATTTTAAAAAGAATGACAAAATACTTGTGAATAAAACATTATTTCTGAGGTAGGCTAAAATATAGTTCCTTACATGGTAAATATTTTATAAGAGGGGCACTCAAGTGTTTATGTAATCAGAAATATAATACGTATGAATTATGTATAATATTTTTAAATGTGTTTTTTGTGGTTTAATGATTTTTCTTTATTTCATTATAGATCCAGGGAGTACATTTGCAGAATTGTTGCATGGGTATATTGCATGATGCTAAAGTTTGGCCTTTTAATGATTCTGTCACCCAAGTAGTGAATGTAATACCCATTAGGGGCTGGGCGCAGTGGCTCACGCCTGTAATCCCAACACTTTGGGAGGCTGAGGCGGGCGGATCACAAGGTCAGGAAACTGAGACCATCCTGGCTAACACAGTAAAACCCTGTCTCTACTAAAAATACCAAAACTTAGCCGGGTGTGGTGGTGGGTGCCTGTAGTCCAAGCTACTCGGGAGGCTGAGGCAGGAGAATGGCATGAACCCGGGAGGCAGTTTGCAGTGAGCTGAGATCGCGCAACTGCACTCCAGCCTGGGTGGCAGAGCGAGACTCTGTCTCTAAAAACAAACAAACAAAAAAACCCAATAGGTAGTTTTCTAACCCTTGCCTTGCCTCCCATGTGTATTCAGTGTGTATTTCTCATCTATAGGTGAGAACATGTGGCATTTAGTTTTCTGCTTCTGCATTAATTCACTTAGGATAATGGTCTCCAGCTTCATCCATGTTGCTGAAAAGGAAATGATTTTGTTATTTTGTATGGTTGTGTAGTATTCCATGGTGTATCTATACATTTTCTTTCTCCAATCCACTGTTGATGGACACCTGGGTTGATTCCATGTCTTTTGCTATTGTGAATAGTGCTGTGCTAAACATATGAATGCAGGTGTCTCTTTGGGAGAATGATTTATTTTCTTTTGAGTAATAAATTCCCAGTAATGAGATTGCAGGCTGAAATGGTAATTTGATTTTTAGTTCTTTGAGAAATCTTCAAACTGCTTTCCACAGTGGCCAAGCACATTTACATTCCCAGGAACAATGCTTAGGTGTTCCCTTTTCTCTGTGACTTCATCAACATCTGTTCTTTTTCAAATTTTTTATAGCCAATCTGACTTCTATGAGATGGTTTTTCATTGTGGTTTTGACTTGCACCTCTCTGAAGATTAGTGATGTTTGTTAGCTGCTTATGGGTCTTTTAACAAGTGTCTGTTGATATGCTTTGTACACTTTTAAAGTTAAAAAAAAATTTTTTTTAATGGTTGATTCGCTTAAGTTCCTTAAAGATTCTGGATATTAACCCTTTGTCAGATACTTGGTTTGCAAATATTTTCTCCCATTCTTTAGGTTGTCTGTTTACTCTGTTGAGAATTTCTTTTGCTGTACGTAAGTGCTTTAGTTTAATTAGGTCATATTTGTCAATTTTGTTTTTGTTGCATTTGCTTTTGAGGACTTAATCATAAATTCTTTGACTAGGCAAATGTCTAGAAGATCATTTGCTAGGTTTTCTTCCCGGATTTTTATAGTATGAGGTATTACATTTAATCTTTTAAGCCATTTTGAGTTAATTTTTATATATAGTGAATTTCGCAAAGATAGGAACAAGGACTGAGTAGAGGGTATCTCCTTGTGCTGAAACATCCTGTTTATAGGAGAAAAACTAACCTGGATATGTTCTAGGATCTATGTGTTTCCTTAAAGTCTTAGTTTGATTAGTCACATTTAGCATGAGTGACTCCATTTTGGTTTAATTTTGTCTGTTGGGGCATAGGGAATAAGCTCAGTCCAAAACAATGGCCTCCTATAATTCTGTTAAAAAAAAAAATCCCCCTTTTTGGTTGGGTTCTCACTTAGGTGACAGTGTGACCAAAACTTAGGGCCTTAAAGCCATTCCCAGTTACCATCACTTTGGGTTTCTGACCTCAGCATGTCATTCATAAGTTACAGGGTCTTCATGGTCATACATTTCTTTCAGCTCTTGTTATTCCAGTGGAAGAGAGAACATTTGAAATTCTAGAGATAGCTATATGCAAACATTTAAAACCTTTGAAAGAATATAGCGCACCAGGAAGACTATTTTTATGACTATCAAGTGGATAATACAAAGAGTTTGGAGTATGCTTCTTACCCAGGGTCCCCATAAACTGAGCAATCTAAAATCAAATAGATCAAAGAATGGGTTAGATAAAGAGTCTATTCACTTTAATACGTAGTCTCTTTGTTAATCCCCTACAACTGAATGTCTATAATACCTAATGTTTTCTCCATAGGCCATAAGTGCTAGCAGCTCCACAGATACTTTTCTGTTCAGCCAGTTCCATTATTTAACATAACTTTCACAAGATAATTTAAAGTCTGTTGTGTAACCATAGCCTTTACAGTAGAATCTTCTATAGAGCTTATCATGACAGATACATTTCTAATCATTGCCCCTTTTATTACAAACCATGGAAAAAGGACCTAACAAATGAGGCTCTTCTAGAAGAGTGAAGGCCTCCTGGCAATGTTCTCTTTAACCTATGATGTGCGTTAAAAGGAGTGAATCCATGTTCTGTTTTTGACTGATTATGAGGCAACATATGTACCATTAAAGTTTCTCACTTACATTGGGCTTTCATTTTTTATCTATTAAAGTATAAGTTTATCCATATATAAGGCTGGGTGCAAAATCATTCACACATAAAATTATACCCCATAAGTGCACATAACAGACCCCCTTTTCATTTCTATTGTTCATAGAGTCATAAACAAGGAAATATCCTAAGATAAGAGTCTCATCATAGTGGAGAACTCTTGATTCATGATCTTGGGAAAAGCTGTTCACATCAAGGATGCCATCTTCTTCTGGGGAGAAACTTCCCTGGTTAGCTTTACCTTAAGGTTTCCAATGGGTGTACTGTTCCAAAATTGTAGAGGGATCCGTCTTGGTTGTGAGATTGTGAACCCAAAGTTCAAGGTCCCAAAATTTTGCTGCAGTGTGGATGGCAAGGACAGTCTTTCTCTGATGTTCTCAGAAGACCCAATCTTCGGGTTCTAAATTATGAAAGCATTGATTTTCCCAGTCAGTGAACCATAAAAAGCTTTCTTGATGTGGTGAAAATACACTGTAGCATAATAATCTACTGTTAAAACATTAGCCCTCTTGCATGGGAAAGCTTTTATACAACCAGAAAACAAGCAATGAAAATAATTGAATGAAATTCCTTTATAGATGTTTAAATGGCCCATCAAGTAGTCAAATGTACCTGAAGCTTTGATTGTTTTCCTAGGAATATGGGTTTGACAAACCAAACATGGGTTATAAACTATTCTAGTAATTTATAAGACACCAAACCGATACATTTAATTCAGATCATTTTATCTTTTCCATGATGAATCATGGCATTCAGAACTTTTAATAACAAAAGCTTTAAGGATTCCGGAAGGACAAGGTGGTCATTCTAGTTTTCCAAGAGTCCATGCTTAATTAACATTAGAGATATCCTCTTAAATTCCAGTTTAATTCTCCAAATTAAGTGCATTGCTTCAATAACTGACGGGTTTGCATAGGTAATTTGACTTAGACCATGGAGTTCATTCAATCTGTATATATAAACAATTTTGGTACTGGCTGATTTAGCATGCAAATCTGGCAAAGTATTTCCTTTATATTCAATTAGCTTTTTTTCTACTTGGGTTAGCAGTTTTATAACTCCGTCAGTTTTTTTTTTTTTTTTTCATTAAAATTCCAGGAATTCTTATCCAGTCCAATTCTTGGGGAATTGGGAAATTCATGGGGAATTCTTACCCATGATATGATTTTTAACGTTATTAGAATCCTGTATTCAAGAGTGCTTTTCAGGGTCCTTTCCATACCTTCATGAACTTCCTCAAAGACACCATATTCTAGGATTTTGTGTACTTGTGAAGTTTCCCACAACTGCATCAACATGAAGCAATTAACTGTGGAAATGACTTTAAATAGTTACAGTTAAAAACATAATTGACAAGGAGATTTGGTTATTTCTGTGGTCTACAATAACTTAACATAATAACCATAATTATGATTGATAGCATATACTCAGGCATATTAAAATTTTAGAAATTCCATACAATTTTGGAACATATTGATGACATATACTAAAATATAACATGAGGAAGCTTAAATATCAGTCTTTTTTCTTTTTTCTTTTTCTTTTTCTTTTTTTTTTTCTTTTCTTTTTTTTTTTACAATGCTTTCCATGTAACTAAACATATCAAATAATCCTGTTTAGCTCTCTGTTAGATGCTTTCGGGCCCTCTATGGCATTGCAAAATTAGAGGTCAGAAAAGACAGTTTTAAAGCTGAAATTTGATTTTGGGAAGACTGTCAAATGTGTTAAAGGTTTAAACATTTGATATGAAATAGAATTCCAGGTTACCATAAGTCATTCATTTAGCAAAATAATGACTCAAAAGTTTTAAAAAGGCAAAACCTTTTACTGATTAACAGAGGGAACACTTAGATTTCTGAACAATCTGTCTTTTGGCATTTCCTTCTTTTATTGGTAGTTTATTCAAAAAGCAAACAAAATATTTCATTATCTTTTAATATTACATGAAAATCTTGTTCAACAGAGAAAGACAAATTTCATCCTTGCATTAGTGTGCTATTAGTGTCAATCACAATTTTTATTAAAACATTACAGACAAATCTATCCAATTTTAATCAGTTTGATCATGAGGTGAGATTTTCATAAACATTTTATAATGCTTTACCATTTTTGTGAAAGAGCATATTAGTGCTCTAAAAAAAAACCTCCTGTGATTTTATTCCAATGCTCAATTTACAGAAAAACTTAATAATATCCTTTTAACCTTAGCCAATGTCCACATAGAACTTCTTTATATAAGATTAATTTTTTTACAAAGCTTCCACAACTTGTTTAAACCTTTAGCTTTATATTATTCAATTTAAAACAATCCTATCAACCTTTTTAAACAATCCCTCTAGACTAGGCAAAATTTACATTTGCATGCCTTCTTATAATCATTTACTAAAACATTTTACTTTTCTTACACACCTTGCATGTAAAACAGCTTTTTATTTCAGTAATCTTCATTACGTGTGATAATGGTAACTTTCAGCAATTTTTAATTTTGATGAAAAATCTGATAAGTTATTTTAATTACATACCAAGTGGAGTTAAGGTTTGGCTCTTTCCAGCATAGCTAGGGGCATACCTAACTTCACATGTCCCCAGGCCTTACCAAGCTGTAAAGCAGGCAAGTTGAAAAATTTTCAAAAGCCAAAGAAGCAGTCTATGACCTTAAAGCATTTAGCAAGCCTAATATCTGACCTGCCTAATTTAGACCGAATGTCTTTATTTTACCAATAATCTTAAAGCCGTTTATATTTCCCAAAGATTGCTAAGGTTATATAAACTAAAAAAAGTTATAGTTTTTATTTTTCTTTTAAAATGTTTTATTTGAGCACTTATTTTCTGCTTAAGCCAATTAGAGTTCTTTTTTATATAAACATCACACACACAACACATATATAACTACTCAGACGGAAGATCCAGCAGTGGTAGCATGCTTCCTTTGCAGTTTCTGAATTGGATTACTGGTCTCAAGGGAGAGCCCTTCAAGAAACAGGTCTAGAAAAACATGCAGTTTCTAGGGCCTAATAAGTAGGCACAGCTGGAAGACCAAAAACAGTTCCCCAAAATTAAGGGTCCCATTTTTATACCAGATCTTAGATCCCAAAAAGGAGGAAAATGCTACGGCAGAAGATAGTGCAATGTTTTTACTATGCATTTTACTGCATGGCAACCCTAAGTCAATTAGCCCATTTTACAATTAGCCCATCCTTCATGGGAGCCTTATTTCTTAGTGGGGGATAGGGATGTTGACGTTGTCATACCTTCCAGTTGGCCAAGACCATGCTTCTCTTATTCAAAGGTGCCATGAGTCTTCTACCACCCCATAACTGCCATTAACCATTGCTAAAATTATATTTGGTCTTACATTTTCAGAATGTTCTATCCACCTCCCATTCCTGGGATTTCATGAGGAAAACAGAGATTTTTCCCAAAACAAGTTCTGTTCTGCCTCCTCTGTTTTTCCCAAGGAGTCCCATGCTGTTATAACTTGAATATCTGTTTTTAATTAAGCTGATTTTTTTTTTTTTTTTTTTGAGAAGGAGTCTCACTCTGTTGCCCAAGCTGGAGTACAGTGGTGTGATCTAGCCTCACTGCAACCTCCATCCCCCGGGTTCAAGAGATTCTTTTGCCTCTGCCTCCTGAGTAACTGGGATTACAGGTCCCTGCCTCCATGCCTGGCTAATTTTTGTATTTTTAGTAGAGATAGTGTTTCACCATCTTGGCCAGGCTAGTCTTGAACTTCTGACCTCGTGATCCACCTGCCTTGGCCTCCCAAAGTGCTGGGATTACAGGTGTGAGCACTGTGCCCAGCCCCAATTAAGTTGACTTTTAGCCATAGTATTCTTTTTAAAATTCTTTTCAAATTTCTTAGTACCTGACTTTAGCCATGCCAAACTGCCAATATTTCTGGCTTTTGAACTTTACCAAAGATAACCTCCCAAGTGCTCAGAGAAAGGAAAATTCAAGATGGTTTGTGGAAGGGTAGAGAATCAACAAATGGTAAAAGTCAAGAGAATCAACACATGATAAAGGTCATGTACATAGTAAACCAGAAAGGACTCCTTACCTAAGCCAGAAATTGAACCCAGGCCACCACTGTGAAAGAATAGAGCCTTAGTTACTGAGCTTCAGCCCTGGGTAGTCTCAATTGTCCTTTCAAGGAGTCTAGAGTAGTTAATTTGAGCTTGCAAAGGCTTTTAACTACTTAATATAATTTTTAGAGCTAATCATGACATGAACCCCCAAATTTTTCTTCCCTATAAGGCAGAGACCAAGCGAAAGTACCACCACGTGGTTACAAGGTCAAGCTTTCAAGGACATAAAACAAGATGGAGACCTCATCAAGTTTTTATTTGTTCGTTCAGCAAACTATAGCTAAGTTTGTTACTGACCAGCTTGCTGGGCCATCTTGAGCAGTGATTTTATGGGGTTCTAAGCCTGTGTTCCATCCTAAGGTACCCCTCTTCATGACAGAATGACATAGGCAGATTCATAGCTCAAAATACATCAGATTTGTTATAGTTTAAGATTAGCCTCAGAATTCCTTTTCACATTAATCAAAACTTTACAAAGGAGATAAACAGTAATTTTTACCATTCATTCAACTGGTTTGCGCAGTGAGGGGCCAGAAGTCTGACTGGAAAGAAATTCTTACCCTTTTGCTGGCATGTCAGGTTTCTGGGTTCCCCTTCCCTGAGTGGCCCTAGCAACGCTGCTCCCCACATTATATCTCCAGGGACCAAACTGCATCACAAAGGAAAACTCATGGAACCACAGGCAAAATCCTTTCATTTTTGCAAGATTCTGCCCAAGGGGTTGCATGGGGTAACAAAATTAACTTTTTCCATTCTGGCCAGAGCAAAATAGCTGTGACAAACATTATCTACTCTGCTCAGCACTCAATATCAAACTGGCAAGTCTCAAACATGTCCCAGGTGGACCCTATCGTCATTCATGCATTTTTAACCAAGAGGGACTTCACTGAGGAGAAGATCCATAATCCAATCCCATCCTTTACTCAGGTAAAATGTCCCCCTTTACTTACCAAAGTCAGACAATTGGTGCTGCAGTGTGTTTCCTTTGGATGAGGATGGTAACTAAGCTGAAAGGTTAGCAGATTTAATTTTTAATCAATTAGTCACTTAAGTTTATTATTTGGCTTTCATAAAATCTTTAAGTAAAAACATTAAAATCTTTTTGGAAGCTTCTGCACATCAATAGGCATCTCTAGATTAGACTAATTTGGGAGCCCTCATTTTTTGTTTTTTTTTTAATGCGCTTGAGTCCCTTGTTGT
This sequence comes from Papio anubis, assembly GCF_008728515.1. Lineage (NCBI taxonomy): Eukaryota > Metazoa > Chordata > Mammalia > Primates > Cercopithecidae > Papio > Papio anubis. Next base: position 106,307,554 of record NC_044983.1, read on the forward strand.
TCATTTGAAACGTTCCACTGCAAGTTGTCTTTAGTATGACTTCACCATTTCTGTATGACTTTGCTGACTTCTGGGCCTAATGGGTAAACCAGAAGGAACTCAGTTTTCCAGAAATTAAGGATCCCATTTTTACCTAAAATATTGGCTTTACTCTGAGGTTCCCTTGATTAACTTAGTCATTGACTTTGTTCTACCTAAGTATGCAAGAAAAACGAAACAGAGGAATAGAACACAAAAATCCTTGAAAATTCCCAAAAGCCAAATTTTACAACCCTTGCCACATTACCATTTATGACCAGTTTCTTTCTTACCCAGTGAGATGTAGGAGGCCTCTAACTGGATCCAAGCCAGTTAATGATTGGATCCAATCCAGTCTTGGGCCCAGTCCAGTTTCTGTTGTGACTTCCAAGACCAGTTTGGATCAAAAATTTGCTCAAAGAAACTCAGAGCTCAAAACACAAATCCATGGAGCTCTGAAATGGGAGAGAGAATTTACTCAGAATTTCCAGGCACTCTGAGAGATCAAGGGACACAAATGGGTCCTTGCAGGTACCTCGCTTGTTCTCTCAGTGCTCCTGGAGGTCGTTAGAAGCTCTACTTCAGACCCTGCTTCTGACACCATCTGTTTAAAGAAAAACTTCAGATGAATTAAGTTTTAAGGAGTTTAATTGAGCAATGAATGTTTCACGAATTGGGCAGCCCCCAGAATCAGAGCAGATTCAGAGAAACTCCCTACATATATACTTTTTGTTAATGATATTTGATATTTTCTCTATTTCAAGAGGTAGTTGTATAATTAGTAAAATTGAATATGAGCTAATATGTATTTCATTTCAACAATGATACAGAATTGAAACAAGCTTGTTATTATGTGTTACCATGAAAAGTTGTGACCATCAGTGTATGGTGCAGAAAGATTTAGATCCTCCTTTTTCCTCTTCTTTTCTTTTTCTTTTTTCTTTCTTTTTTTTTTTTTTTTGCAGTAAAATTTAGAAAGCACTCATCCAATAATTATTGTTGCCAAAACTGCTCTAAAATTTAAATGTTGGTCCATAAAATATTTATGTAACTGTGTCTGTTTTCTCTGTTTTTCCCTGCCAACATTGTCATTCTAGCTTTTTTTTTTTTTTTTATGTATTGCAAATAAAGTAGGTCCATTACAGGTGGATGGAGCATCCAATTGGGGCTGGAAGCACCACGTGCCACCTGTACTCTTATCTTTCAATGTGACTTCTGCTGTTTGTTTGTGGATTTCTTTACCCACTTTGTAATTTTGAGGTTATATAAACTGGAAGTGAGCACCTATTATGCACTGTGACTCTTTTAATCAATGTTCAATCTATATCCAAATGATATTGAGTCAGTATCATAGTTTATAGTATATGTACACTACACAATACAATCCCTAAGTTTCTCTAGCTGTCATTCTGTGTACTCTGTGTGTGTGTGTGTGTGTGTGTGTGTGTGTGTGCGCGCGCGTGTATGCTTGCTGTTTGTCTCTTCTGCAAGAATGTACAATCCATTGGGCAGGAAATTTGTCGGCTTTTATTCCTTGTTATGTGTGTGGTACATAGAACACTGACACTGAGTAGATGACCAACAAATAATTGTTGAGTAAATTGTGTTGTTTCAATGTTTCAGATACTTTGAAAAAAAGTATAATAAGCACCACAGCTAAGGTTGGGCAATTCAACATGATATGCTGAAGGCAAAATGTTAGTGAGAACCATTTTATTTATAACAGAATTGACCTTAAAATTGCTTGATGTTTGAAATTCTAATTTTAAGTATAGTACAACAATAATAACTCTAAGATATTAAATGACAGCACACTTTTGGCCAGAAATTATTTTTACTAGATCATTTAAGTAAAGTTTATGAAATTTGTAGGCATGAAATATGTTCACTGTGCTATCTTCTTCACTTAAAGTCCTGAAGCATGAGACAATGCTATCTACTACTTAACATGTGGAAGAAAATGACTGGGAAAAAAGTAGATAATATGATATTCTGCCCTTCTTAACCTTCCTTTCACCTCAACTCTGTGGTTGTTGTCTATTCTTATGAATTACCTAGGGCACAATATGTTGATTTCCCTTAGCTTCATTCAAACTTTAGGCTTAACAAAATTAAAATAACACTTGCTGTGGTTGTGTTGGCCTCTCTCTCTCTCTCGTTTAGTAAAAATCTTATTCTTTGCCAGGAATAAGGGAGTTGAGGCAGAATAATTGTCAACATAATCGAAATTAAAGCCACAGGTCTGTGCTTTCTAAGACCCAATGTGCAAATGTGATTTTCTAATAATATGTATTCACTATGAAGGAATTAAGTTGGTTTTATTTTTTTAAATTTTTTGATAATGATTTTATTTTAAGAACTGTTTAGGTAAGTTCTTAATGGCTTTATTCCATGTCACATATACCAGAACCAAGCATAAGAAAACAATACCACTTTTAACACACTGATAAAATTAAAATATTTTCACACCCATATACAGAATATTACAAAAGTAAACTAAACAAATGTGAGGTAATATCTTCTTGCTCATGAGAAGTTTTGATATTAAGACTTATTGACATTACCTAAACAATGATAAACAACTTATCCTGCTTCTGAGCCCATCAAAATGACCACAGATGACAGTCAGAATACAAAGTTGAGGACACTACTTAAGAAAACCAGTCAATAGTATGAAAGCATACAGAACAGTTTCTTACAAATAGATACTATGTTGGAAAATTTAGTTTTTAACATATGTTTTTAATCTTTAAAAATGAGATAGTAAGGAATCTTAGCAAGTACCAGGAGGAATGCAGCCACTGTGTTGACATCTTCCTTGGAGAAAAGCCTGGGAGACTGATTTTTACTCACCTGCTTTCTGCAGAGAAGCCATATGTGGAGGCTCACACCTCTCGGTGAGTTTATTTAGCCTAACAAATTAATTCAGGGACAATCACTTCAAGTAATAAGATATAGCTGAAAAACATAGGAGACAAGCGCTGATTTCTTCCATTCTGAGCTATGAGGTTGATTCTAGGCGGTTCAAAATCAGAAGACCTTTCACCATAAGGAAATTTCAGTGATCTATAGTTCACCCCCAATTAAATGAAGCACCAGGTAGGCCACGTCCAGGCTTACTGTACTGAGACTTCCTGTATCCCTGATGATTCAATAAGAAAGACAATATCGAATCAAGTATCTGTGGTGCAGCAAGGATTTTCTTACAGGGTAAGAGATTGAAATGTTTACCTTCATTTTCAATTATTAAAAGTTAAGTTGTAAATAGTACTGAGCAAGTCAAGGTCACAGCTATATGAGAAAAACACAGCAGCATAAAGAGATAGTTGGTGTAGGTGGGGGATTAATATTAAAAAAGAAATCTCTAGTTAGAAGACACATATTCAAACAGACAATGTAGCCATGAATCCAAAAAAGGAAACAGAAAAAGAACTTTCAGAGAAAGACTAAAGGCTATTAAAGTTAAGAAACGTATGTGGTTGTCAAAATAAAATTTAATACAAATTTTTGAAGACAAAGTTAATATTATTATGCATATTTAAAAAGATCAAGAGTCAAAGAACATGGGAAAAATAACTTATAGAAATAAATCCAAATGCCCATGGCTCTATTTATAATGATATACAAAATGTGAAATTCTACCATTTCTTTCTCAACTACCTTTTCCCTATTGGTGCCATTTCTTGTCTGCTCTTTCATATTTGTTTTCTTAGTGGATTGCTTATTTTAGGCTGGTGTTTACACAATTCTATTATACAAAACTGGGGATGATCTTTCGGACTCATATTATTTTCACATTGCTCCTAGTTGACCCAGTGCAACACATCCCTATTGTGCATATAATAGTCTGTCAAATCTTTCTATCTTAATTATTGTAATTCATGCTCAGTTCATTTTCCCCTGATTTACTTTCAGTTCTTCAAACACCAAGTCATTTTCTACCTTGTTGCCTTGGTATAAGATGTACATTATGTATGTGTCTCTTCATACGACTGATTCTTTTTCACCTTTCATTTCCTCCTCAGAAATAGGTTCCCCAAATTTCAGTATAAGTAGATGCTATTTTGCTATTTCGTTTCACAGTGTTCTTTCATTGTTGCTGGAAATAAAAATGATGGCGTCAAACTGGAAAATTCTTTAATAGTTTCATATAACATTAAAATATGCTTAACTAGTAAGTTGGTAATTTCACTCAAGAGATGAATATTTACCCAAGAGATGATAACATGCTTTCGCATGAAAATATATGCCTAGCACTATTCATTCTAGACAAAAATAATAAACAATGTAAATTCCCATTAACTGGAGAGTATATTAAAAATTTTGATATATTCACACAATGGTATACTAATCGACAGTAAAAAATTTGACCTATTAATTCATGCGATGACATGTACAAATCTCGAAAATACAATGCTTAGCTTGACACAATGAAAGAGTGTTTGTTCAATGAATCTCTTTATAAGAAATTCAAGACAAGGAAAATCTAAGTTATGGTGACAGACATCAGAATAGCAGTTTTTATGGGGGATGGTTTTGCTGTAATGGCATAGAAATAAACTTACTGGAGTAATGAAAATTTGTCCTATTTTAATACAAGTTTTGGTTACACCATTCATTATATAATACATGGTACAAATACATTAAATTATATACTTCAGACCTGTTCATTTCACTGTATTTGAATTTTATTTGAATAATAATAAAATAATAAAAATGATTTGCCTTGCTATTTTTGTATGTGTCATTTGTATGCTTCTATTTGTATTGATAAAGTTACTTGGGCTTAGCAAGGTTTTTAACCACGGCACCAACCACAGGTGTACTGTCAACATTTTCCTGGCCATTTTTTTTCTTTTCTTTCTTTTTTTTTTTTCTCTTTTATTCTATATAGTTTCTGTTTGATATCTATGAAATACAAAATATATTTCTAATTAATATATGATAGGACTGGATGTTGGCACTTCAGATTTATAACTATCAATTTTGTGATTTTTCCAAACTTTGCTCTACTTATTTTATAGTAGAATTTATATTAGTTCTCCTTATCAATATATTGTTTGGATTGTGCATGTTTTTGAAACATCTATAAATGGTATAATACTGTGTTTTCACTGATGTATTTAACTTGGAATGGTTAGAATAAGTGTGATGCACTTATACGTCATGCAATGCTCCAGGTTCATGGTATTGGATTTTCTTCTTTCAAAGGCCTGCTGGCTCCAGTGATTCCAGATTCTAGTTATATGTTTCCCCCTTCATGCGTCCACATGCATGTATGTGTTTGAACAAAACAGTTTCCTTCTGAAAGAGAAAACTGACGCTATTTCATATACACACTTGGATTATAGAGATTTAATCAGGATATCGGACTGGCATTTTTAGAATAATCATGCCTAGATTTTTCACACACTTTCTGATTGAAGATCATATATTTCTTGATTTAAGTCACTCTTCTTATGGTTCTATTTTAGTTTTGACTTCTTTTTGTATTATGAAGTGAAATAAATTTTCTTAAATGAGGCTCAAAAGCGAACGCTCTGCCTTCTCTAGAGTATATTCACTGACCTTAATTTACTAATCTTACTCAATCCTTATATATATCTCTGTATAATCACATTAAAAACCAACCCCCATATGAGTGTGTGTGTGTGCGTGTGTGTGTAATATGTGTATATTATATTTAAGATACAAATATTCCTTTTGGTGTATAATACTCAGTGAATTGACTTATTTTTATGGTATGTATTATATTTTAACATCCTTATATCTATAAGAAGATATTTAATTATGTACATCTGGTGTATGTGTATATATTTACTCATACTTAACATCCATGTTTCTCCATTTCCATAGTTTAAACCGGAGGCTATTTTTTCATGACTTTAAGTTTCATTCTGGCAAACATTAATAATTTTATAATTTTATTTGGAAGCGTGTAAAAAAATTGCCATATGACACTTTAGTTGTTAAGGTAAAATACGTATATCAGGTTTGTTTCATGAATTAAATAACTCTAAAGGAAGTCATTGAGATGGAGACATTAGGAAGGGCTCAAACAACTCTATTAGCCTCTATGATGAAAAGAAAAGAGGTAATAAGCAGGTCCCTAGTTTTAGGGAGATTACAAGCAGAGTTTGGTGTTCTAGTGTATGTGTTGGTTGTTATTGTTATTTGTTTTTTTCTTTTTCTTTTTGCTTTTCTTTTCAAATGTCGTTTCCCAAAGTAATAATTTGGAAATAAATATATAATTTTTAAAGAGGTTCTATTACATATACTTGGTTTATAACACATATTATTCTCTTTTCCATTGAAACATATTTGAAAAATTCAAGTCAGGTTTGCATATATATTTGACATTCCTGATTCAATTCTGTTTCATTTCTATCATTTCAAATCATTTATTCTAAATTCTCATGAGGTTCTTATAAAGAATAAAGAACTAAAATATTTTATGATTCTATTTAAAATATTATTAACATTCACAGACAATTTTTAGATTGATTTACTAACCTTAGATGTAGGTAAAACCAAGGTTTAAAATAGTTTATGTGAATATAAGGAATATGAGGAAAAAGGTGAATTAGTAAAGTGCTCATGCCATCTTAGTATAAAGCATACTAATTAACATTGATCCTCATGGAAATGTTGCTAGAGGTCTGAGATAATAAAAATAAAATATGAAAATATAACTGATGTTTACAAACAGACTTCTAGAAAATCCTCAATGGCACATGCATGAGAAATTTCACAACAATCTAATTTGTAATGCAGTTTTACTACATTGCAACACACATCTGTTCTCTCCTTTACTACAATGAAAACAAACAAACAAACATATTTGACTTCTATTCAAAACCTGATTATTTTTTTACAGTGGCTTCCAGACAAACATTACATTCCTATCTAGCATAGAACTTAATATACATTTCCTAATTGAAATTTAGGAAGCTTCTATTCTCTCCTGCTTTTGTTACTTAGAAAATATATACTTCTGATCCTGGAAATTTAGTCCGACTGATTACCTTCAGTATATTTTTATCCTTTTTTCCCATTATTTATTATATCATTCCTTATTAAATTTTCAGTATTGCTTGATATAGTTTGGATATGTGTCCCCACCTAACTCTCGTGTTGAACTGTAATGTCCAGTAATGGAGGTGGAGCCTCGTGGGAGGTTATTGACTCATGGGGCGGGTTTCTCGTAAATAATTTACTACCATCCCCTTAATGCTGACCTGGCGATATTGAGTGACTTCTCATGAAACCTGGCTGTTTAAAAGTGTGCGATAACTCACACTCTCTCTTGCTTCTGTTCCCACCATGTGAGATGGCTGCTCCCCCTTCATGTTCCACTATGATTGTAAGCTTCCTGAGGTCTCCACAGAAACAGATGCTTGTCTTATACTTCCTGTACAGCCTGCAGAACCTAAGCCAATTAAACCTCCTTTTAAAATAAATTATCCAATCTTGGGTATTTCTTTATAGCAATGTAAGACCAACCTAACAAACAACAAAAATGATTTTTATTTCAATTTGCATTTCCATAGCTCCTTTCATAACCACACTCCAGTCCCTGTCATAACTAACATATAACTAAGCTCACTCATATATAGACACATACACATATTTATATACACATGCAGAAATACATATGATTTTATTTTTAATATACTTAGATTTTTATCTCTTTAATGGAAAAGGAAACTCCTAATACCCATATTCAGATAAGTTCCATAAATCTAGACTCTTTCTTTTTTATGATGTATACATTGTCTTTTTCAATAATGAACACTAATTAAGGCACTAATGTTCTAATAGGAAGACGACTTCTATACAAATTATTGTCAGAGAATTTTTCTGGGGGGTGGACTAAATTCTTATGATACCTCTTTTTTAAAAAGGACTCTAATTTGTTAGCTAATTATAAAATCCTGTTTTAGTTTTCTTTTTTAGAATATTGACAATATAATGAAAAATGATACTTACTGCATAGGTTATTGTGAAAAGTAAATTCAGCAATATATGTAAGGAGTCTAGAAGTGCCTGGATTATAGTAAGCAAATAATAAATGATCATTTCATTAATACCATGTGAGTGACAAGATTCCAAAAAATCATTTTTTCTCTGTTTCAGAATTTCCTGAAAATGTATTTTTTTAAGTATATAGGGGTATACAAGCAAATATCATCAGACAGATTTAACTCCAAAGCATGCATTTCCCCTTAAATGTGAATAGCCTGTGCTCCAAAGAACAAGAAGCAGATGCATTTCTGGCACTATTTAAATTTATTCAAAATATGAGGTTTTATTGTTCAGAGTAAAATCACTTTGTGTTGATTTAAGCAAAATTGGAAAACCAGTTTATTAAATAAATTAACTATGGACCTTCTAGAGATAGTAACTCAATACAATATCATTAAAGTGTCTCTTAGAAATGATAGCTAAGATGAATGAGTATAGAAATGATCAAATAAAATTTAGATACCTGTACATGGGTCTGTGGACTACCAGTAGAGATCACAAGGTACCAACTTATGGAATTGAGGACAAGTTGAGGAGTCCTTCACTCTTCTGAATCTCTCAGAATGTCATACTAGGTTCCAGGTACAGTTTGAATCACAGTAGTAAGGAGTTCTTAAATGAAGACTACACTACAGGAATATTGCCCCAGTTCTATTTTCTCATTTATGGGGTAAGTATGATAATGACTTTGTAAGCAGAACTTTGAAAGCAAGGATATAGATCACTTTCTTACAGTCATTCCTGGAAAGCCAGCTGTTCATTACCCAGAGTCCTTTGATCCTTAAAAATTAACAAAGTGATAATGCACAGTAGTAGTGACTTTAATTTTAGGACATGAAAAAAAGTGATAGATCACATCCAACTCTGGAAATTTGATTTCTGGTGCTGCCATTGCTTGAAGCCAGGTAGGGATGGAGGGAGGAATTATTGTTCACCCCGTAATCTCACTTGAATTATCATAGTAGATGAACCTTTGCATGATCAAGAAGCAAAATAAATTACAAATGAAAAATATACAGCATCTCTTGAAAAAATTCTGAACAGATTTTGTAGAAAATAAAAAAATAAGGAGGATTCATCTACTTGTGAAATCTTAAAATGTTTTGATGTCCTAAGTGAGGTTTCCATAGCAATTCTAGGAGGCCTGATTTGGATTGTGACAGCCACAGCCACAAATTTTGCTTGTGGTATGCAGAATTTTCAGGGAGTTTGAAATGGTTTAGGAAAGTTGTAAAAAGCATCAATTGATGCCTGGTAAAAATATTTTAAAATCTTGTTTTAATTTTTTGTTATAAAAGATATATGTACATATATATACTTGTTTTATATTTTTATTATTTTTATTTTATTTATAATAGTACTTATGTTGTTTCACAGTTATTTAGATAAGCATTTCTATGATAGTTTATTGTTACATTTAAGTTTGCATATCACCTCTCATGATAAAAACAGCTTCTTTTTCTGCCAGGCACTGTGTTAAGCAATTACAAGCATTATCTCGTTTGACTGGAACACCAAAATTTACATTTTACAGGCCAAACTACAGAGGATTAGAGAGGGTAAGTAAATGATCCCATGTTACACAAATAATAAGAGTCGGATCCCAAACCTAAAACATCAATTATGGTTGATAATAACAGCACGGTGCAATGCATTGTTACAGATTGTATTGTGTCCCCACACAATGCTATGTTGAAATCTTAATCTCTAGTGCTTCAGAATGTGGTCTTATTTGGAAATAGAGTCTTTAAAGAGGTCATCAAATTGACATGAGCTCATTAGGGTGAGTTCTAATCAATACGTTGGGAGTGTTTCTCAAAATGGGGGGATTGGACACAGGAACAGACACATACATAAGAAAGGCCATGTGAATACATATAGAAAGGCAGTCTTGTGACTGGAGGGATGCATCTGTAAGCCAAGGAATGCAAAGGAATGCTGGCAAACACCAGAAACAAGCAGGTGCAAGAAAGGATTCTCCCCTGGAACCATCAGATAAAATACCACCCTACTCACACCTTTGTATCAAATTTCCTTCAGACTCCAGGGCTGTGACACAATAAATTATAGTTGTTTTAAGCTTCCCAGAGCGATGATGTTTTGTCACAGCAGCAATAGGAAATAAATTTACTTCTTTAACAAAATTACTCCAGGAATTCTAATTTTGTGATCTATTTGAGAAATGTAATTTAAAGTAAATACAGGAAACGAATATATCTATAAAACATGAGTGCTCTCTTACCATAAAGTGTTATCTCTCCCTGAATTTTAAACACTTTGTAGCAATGAATTTATATACTATATATGTGTGGGTGGGTTTGTGCGTCTGTGTGTATATATCTTGGGAGTTACTTTCATTTATTATATGGTATTTGTTAGTTACTGGGTCAAATGCCTTAATATTCAAACATCAACAGAGCAAGGGGAGTATTAATATCCCCTATTGAAAAGTAATGAATGTCTCAAAGATTCACACCTGAGGGCATTAGAGAAAAGTACACTCGGGCAAGGTCCATAAAATTCAGCAGAAGGGGGTATTAATAGGGAAAGAATACCAAAGAAGCAGTTTGGCATGCTCTGCATCTTACGGATACAAGTTTAATCTTTTTCCTAGCACTGAGAAACAATAGGTTTAGTTTGCATTCTACCCAATAAAAAATTAAACAAATAGATAGATGTGGACAAATATGTAGGTGTGCTCTTAAACAAAATCTCCCCCAGTAATATTTACAAGGTTGGAAAGTAAACCTCCTGGGTTCTTATCCTTGATCAAATCACATGATCAGAAAAACTTAAACCTGTACAGTGTTGGTTTATCTCAGGACAATTTGATTTTGTTGAATTGCATTGTATTGTATCAACTTATAATTAGTAATTTCAATCTATTAATCTTTATTAAATAATAAACTTTAAAAAGCCATTGTTCAATATATTGGATGGATGATGTGGAAGATATTGATCAATAGAATTTCTTGTTTTTGTTTATATGATTTGTTCTAGATAATTTGTAGAAAATAAATACTAAGAAGAGTTATGCTTGAGGCTAACATAACAATCTTACATTCATGGTGCTTTACGTATGTTTGTAGCTTCCTCCTTGAAAGAGCTGTTAGAAAGTTGGTGTCACATTTGTAGAATATGTGGAATTTCAGCTCACATGAAATTGTGTATTATGCTTATTCATAATATCTTATCTTACTATTATATAATTCTTGTCTCTCCTTCCTACTCACTTACTTGTAATTGCTATTTTTTCCTATATCTCTAACTCCATATATATTGTATTGCTGTTTTGATATATCACATACCGGAAATTTTTATTCAATCTGAGATTAAGCCAGAATCCCCCTATAATGACACTTGGCATACTTATTTGAAGTTAATTTACTATATATTTTTATGGATATAAGCAGGGTTAAACATCTCAAACACTGACATATTTGCAGAATTTACTTGCTAAAACTCTCAAGTATACTTGCAGCAAAAAGACAGTATTGAATACTATTATTTGGCAGCTTGACAGACTACTTATTTGGAAGGAATTTGTCACACTAAAAAACCTAAGAATGTTAAATTTAGGAGTTCATAAGTAAATAAGAATAATATCAATTAATCAAATACAATGAATTAAAGGAAAATCGGAGTGGTAATTATAGGTGATTTAGCTAGAGTGCTACATTATGTTGAATCATAATTTATATATAAGATCCACAAATTATAAGTTGAATTTTGAAAACCATAAACAACCATGTAACCAGCAACCCAATGTAGGCATGGAACAGTTCCTTTGAATCAGAAAGTTCCCATCTCTCACTTTTTGCATTAATCCCCATCTCTGCTTTATTTTGCCTCTACTTAAGCACTCATGTAAACAACATAGCATAGTATTACTCTTTGGGGTCTGTTTTCTTTTGCTCAGCGTAGTGGTTTGAGATTCATATACAATGCTGCATGTGCAGGTAATTCATCCTTTTGATTTCAGAGTAGAATATCATTACATGAATATAACATGATTTGATTTATAATATGTTATGAATATAATTTCATAAATTCCTGTTGATGGACATTTATTTTGCTTCAAATTCTATACTATAAAGAAGATGCTATAAACATTATTGAAGAAAAAATTTGAAGACATTTTATTTGCTTGTTTTCATGGGTACATAATAGGTATATATATATATATATATATATTTTTTATGGGGTACCTGAGATATTTTGATGTAAGCAAGCAATGCAAAATCAGCACATCAGAGTAAATTATTCATGTATCACCTCAAGCATTTATAATTCCTTTGTGTTACAACATTCCAGTGATACTATTATTTATTTTAAAATGTACACATGATTGTTGACTGTAATATCACCCTGTTGTTCTAGTAGGTTATATGTATTCTATCTAACTACATTTTTGTACCGATTAACCATCCCCACTTTCTCCCTCCCCCATTACCTTTTTCAGCCTCTGGTTATCATTATTCCATTCTCTATTTCTTTTTAATTTACCCATTTAGTGTGTGCAAATTCCAGGGTCTAAAACTACACATTTATAGAGTAGGTATATATTTAATTTAATAAAAGTAATAAAAATGAGACAACCTAGATTCTAAAAGGGTTGTAATATTTCATGGTATATACAGAAATGTATGAGAGTTCTAGTTTCTCCACATCCCAATCTCTATTAGGTATTGTCAGATTTTTTAATTTCAGTGATTCTAATATATATAACATGGAAGTGTTCAACTCCATGATTACTACTGACATTGAACATTTTTTCATCTTCATATTTGCTATTTGTCTATCTCCTTTTGTAAAGATTATGGCCTTTTCAATTAGTCAGTTTTTATTATTGTTTAATTCTTATTTTTATCTGGATTTGACCCTTTGTCAGATACACAGTTTTCTAAACTTTATTTCAGATTTTGACAAGTCTTCTTTACATTTTTTAACTGTGTCTTTTGAGGACCACATGATTTTAATTTCAATAAAGATCATTTTGTTAATTTTTAAAATCACGATTCATATTTTTGGGGCTTTGTTACAACAACAAAAAAAACCTTGCCTGACATAATATTACAAATATTTTTTAAAATTCTAAGTTTTCTTCTAAAGTTTTATAGGTCTAGTTTTTAAGTAAAGAGCCATGATTCATCTTAAGATAATTTTATTATATGGTATGAAGCATGGTTCTGTGTTCATTATTTCCATGTACTTATCTGGTATTTCATCATAATTTGTTGGAAATATTTTGACTTTTGTTTTTGATATACTTAGTGGCATTGCTAAAAAAACAAAAATAAAACAACTTTATGATATATTTGTAGACTGTCTCTCCTGTTACATTTATTTGTTTATCCTTAAGCCAATACTGCACTGTTTTGATTAATATAGTCTTATTGTAATTATTGAAAGCAAATAATTTAAGTATTCCATTTTTTTCTTTTGCAAGATAAGTTTAACAATCTAAGCCATTTGTATTTCCATAAAGTTTTAGAATCTGTTTGTCAATTTGTATTTTAAAAGACTGCAAAGATATTGATTAGAATATACATTTATTACTATTTTATATGTTAATCATATATACATGAGAATAGACAAAGTGTGAATATACATACATGACATTTGATAATTACAATTCTCTAACGAAATAAAATATTTTATTGATGCATGTACAGATAAATGGACCAATGAAATAAAATAGCTCAAATAGTATCAACAACCAAAGTGAAAACTTCATATATAAAAAATGAAGAGACAGAATTGTTACTCATTGGAGAGCTGATCAACTACTTAATTCTTGACCATGCATGATAGGTAATCTATATGAAACAAAACAAAACTGGAATATTACACAATTTATTTAAATCATACATGTGGTTACAATGTATCAATCAATTTCCTATAGACTAAAAAATAAGTTAAAATGTTATAAGAACATGTAGGAGAATGTCTTTGTGATTTCTATATTATAACTTTTAAATGTAAAAATCAATAAATTATTAATTATAACTCTTGTCTTTTTTAATATCTTGTCTTTTGTACCGATTTTAAGGAGGACTTTTTAAAAAATCTAGATTATAATTCTTGAGAGACAGAGTGAAAGAGAGAGGATGCAGAGTCAAAAATAAAGTGAGGATAATATTTATATACAAACAGGGAAGTTAAGAATATTATCAGTGTGGATATGAGAGTGAATATGAAGAATTCATGAGGGTTTTAATTGTATTTTGATACATATTTTGTAATGGCATAGCTTATTTTTCGTGTAACTGTTTGGATAGTAACCTAAAACAGTTTTTATTAACTAACTCACTCACTCCTCCTTTCGAATTGATTATATGAAACTCAATGACAATGTTGTAGCCAACACTATTCTCCTAGTTCTCATTGTATATTTTAAAAATTAAACACTGTACAACTCCTTTGGGCATTTCATCCAGATATATAGGATGTACACTCTTCATAGAGACTGTTAATATCACTTAAAAATAAGAACTAACACCAGAATTTTCTCACAAGTATAATAGGGCATGAACAATACATCTTTACTAGGCCCTATGTCTCAGGTTATAAACATTTTTTTTCATTGCAAAATTTTAAAAACAAAATAATTGGATGCTTCTCATGTTATATAGCTTTCAGAGTCATAGTGTTCAAAAAATTTTCTGTTTTATTTAGAAGAGTTAAAAAGTAAATGCAAAACCTTTATATAAATTTTAAAAGTTACCATTTTGTATAGTAAGTTTGTATTTGTTAACCCACAGATATAACAAAATGTATTGAATTATAAAACAATTAAATCATTTGGTACTTTGTGAAAATGATATTAAAGCAGTACAATTGACTTTTTGTTTGTAATTACTATGCTATTTGCAAGAAAAATAAATACAAGTAACTAAAACTGAAAAGTTTAACAGGTGGTATCCTCAAACAATTAATAAAGATATTGCCATCTAAGCAATATTTCATTTAAAATAATTTACATAAACCAATTTATAGGGAAATGCTATAAAGTGCATACAAACATGATTACAGCCATAACGTCTACTCCCAGAGCCTCTGAATACGTTCCAACAAAAGAGACATAGCACATAGTATTGCTGAGGATAGTGAATAAAAATATATCTCAAAATATATCAAGTTCCTAAACCAATAATTGAATGCTCTGCAGGATTTAACATTGCTGTGTGATTCAGAATAGCCTCCTGTGTCTTGTTCTCATGGATTAAGTTATTAGGAAAAAAGAGTTAAAATGAAGCAAATCTTAACTAATGGTCTGTTTTCTAATGGTGCTACATATATAGCTATTTGGATTTACTTGTTTCTAATCACCATCCAGGAGAATATATACACTGTTATTTAAAAGTTACCCTTATAATTCAATATTTGAATGATTAGGCTGGATAAATATCATATAAATATATCAATGTATAAAACTGCTAATATTGTAACCAATGATTTAATTTTTAGAAGCAAGAGAAAAGAAAGGCATATTTAAAGGCAAAAGAGTTTGGGTATTCAAATCCTGGTTACTAAGTAACTGAAATATTATTTTTATTTATTTCACACTATAGAAAGAAACATGAAAATTACAATAGTAGGCCTTTTGAAAGGAGAGTCTCTATGTCCAAGAGTGTTAAAAAGACACTGGATTTTTTTTTAAGTAGATATTATTCTTATGCAAAAAGGAAAATACATACACATTTTATATGTATTTTCTTGTTTAGTTTCTCTATTACCCCTATATATTATGGCTGTAGTACTAACATAGATTTCCCACTCAGTATATTGTGATCTTACTCAAGATATATACATTAATTTGACATGTAACCAGACAACCATTGTATAACACTGGAGGGACACCCTTCCTTCATTTTGTTTTCCTGCCTCTCTCTCATTTCAGTATATATAAGCAATTACTGTTAAAGATAAATAAGCTTGTAATTCCTAGGGTCAATACTTGATGCTGCATGGAGAAAGCCTACTTAAGAATAAAAATAACACTGGTCAACAGAAGAAAGAGAGAGCTGGTAATCTTGAACAGAGGAACTGCTATCCATAAAATGAGCTTCTCTGTTTGCACTTCCCCTTTACAAAAATGGACATCTTTTATCACTTGACATATTTTGGATTGGGGTTTTGGCCTTGAAATTGAAATATCACGGACCAACATGAAGATCAAGGTTAATGTCTATATATTATGGATAAACAATTATCAGGCTTAAAGTAATTAAACGAATCAGACAATATGCAGGTAAAACTAATATATATTAGAGGGTAAGTTTTTTAGCATTTGTCAAGTCTATAATGTTCAGGTTTCATGATGCTGCATGCAATAAATTTTATTTTTAGATTTTGTATTGATAAAACATAGAGATCTTTATCTGACTTATTTAACACTCATCTCCTTATATATTAAAATGCCTCAGTCCTTATTATACCATAACATCTTAGAGGAGTAAAATATAACTCACATATTATTTATCTTTTATTCATAGAGCAGAAAATTTTACCTTCTTTCTTCCAGGATTTATAATTTTCTGATAAGTAACATATATTTAAGGTAATCCTTTATAATACCCTTACAAATTAGGTAGGTTAAAGATTTGAAAAATTAATATCTATATTCCCTCCCAAATCACATAGGGTTTCAAATATAGGAAGGGGGTTAACTGATGTGACATCTAGTCATATATCTGTAACATTAGTAACAAGCAGATCTCTAGAGGCTTTTTTCCATTAATTTTCCCCTGTGGTTGTGAAGAAATTTTTAAATGTCAGGAAATGGTACATTAAGTTTTTTTCTGTATAATATGAGTAATATAATAGCACAAATCTATATGACTAGAAAATAAAAAACCCTACTTAAACCAAGATGATGATTGATTGAATGTCCACGTGTAATTGCTGAAGTTTATATATTTAGAAATTGTTCAAAGACAATTTTGGACAATTTCTAAATATACCAACTGTTTATTATAATCAGATGTGCATTTTAGCAAATGTACTCAATGTGTTTTTTGCTATACATCATAGTAAAATAAAATTACTGCAAGATTTTTTAAAAAGTTGAACAAATTATTATTAAATTTAAATAATACTAATTAATTATTGCCAATATTCATGGCTAAATTTTACTGTGTTTATGAAAAAATATATTATTTTATGATACTAATCCCATCTCAATAAGTTTTGGCAAAGCATTTTATTTTTTTCTTAATATCTGATAATATACAATTTTGTAGGTTGGAATATGATATCTAAATTCACACCCACACAGAGAAACATGTATACATGTATACTCATCTATCTCTCTTGAGATATTTAATTTGGCATATCATTTGGGCTGAGTTGTGGGTGAACTTGGTAGGGTGGCTGTGTTTGTTGTGACGTGTTGACGTTTGCTTGGTGATTAAAATATAAAGAATCTTAATATTATAGGAACAAAATTAATGTAAGTAAGAGAATGGCCTAATGTAATAACCTGTCCTCATTCCTTGGAATGCATATGCTTCGATGACGCAGATTCTATATGAAAAATACATTACTCATTATCTATTTTCTCATAGACCATATGTCTTATGAAAGTGAAATTCTCATAATATTGTATTTCTCATCTGCTCTCACAAAATCTGTGAATGGTTTACCAAAAGGGAAATGAAGGCAGATGTGGGTAACTTCTGGGAGAATTTGTGTCTCTTTAACATTTAAAAATGTAAGTATGAAAGTTGATGGCAAGGAAGCACAGAGATATCCATATACACAGTGTTTGGAGCTTCCAGGTAAACAAATTGTCTATATCAATCAAATAATTGTTTTCTATTTTTACACAAAAAACATACCTTTATAAATGTAACATAGGATGAGAAACAATTTATATAAAATATAAAAATTAATCTTCCATTTATTAAAGTAGGAATATTGTATTCCTAGATACTATTAGTATAAAATTTTGAGCTATGTTTTCTAAGGGAAAATATTAATTAATATGTGAAAATATATTTATTAAATTTTATATATAATGAAATTATGAATATTTTATCAGAATATAATCTGTGAATATATAATGTTCACATTTTAGATATAGTTATTGATTATTATACCAAGTGTTTTATGACTATGCTAAATAAAATATACTTTGATATACTTTTAAATGTATAATTTTTCATTCTTATGATGATATTCTTATAACTACAGGCTTATCTCTGTAATTGTAAAAATATCATCACAAGAATGATTAATCTATGCCTTGAAATTCTCACATGAAGATAAAATAAAACTGATCAACAGAAACAAAATAATTAAAAGAACATATTGCTCATGGTATTAATCTACTCCCTCCCATTTTCCTATATGTTTTTCTTCTAATCTTACATCACAACAGTCCATAAGAGCAGCTATTGAAAAGGAAAATATTACAAGGAGGTGAGGATGAGGAAAAAATCCTAAACAGGCAAATTCAGACTGAATCTTTTGACTGTGGAGGGAATAAAACTAAAGATTATGAAATGTTAATTCATTGAGGAAGAGAGAGAGAGAGAAAAAACAAGGGTACACAACAGGAGAAGAGAGGACAGGACAGGAACAAACAGTATAAATAGTACAGGCAATTTTGAACCACAATTCCATTTATACTACTTACAGTGTAAGCATGTTAATGTGTAGAGCCTAATTTTAAAGTTCAAAAAAATATATAACATTAATTCAATAAATACTTATGGAATACCTGTGATACCTCTAACATTCTTAAGGAACTGAGGATATAACAATGAACAAAACAGACACAAATTTTTGTCCTCATGGAGCTTATGTTTTATGGAAAAGAAAAAAAGGCTAAATAAGTGATATAGTTAATAGTAATGTAATGCATATTTCACAATTACTAACAGAGTAGATTTTAGATGCTCTCAGCAAACAAAAAAATAAGTATGTCAGGTGATGGGTTTGTTAATAAGCCTAATTTAATCAATGCATAATGTATGCATATATCAGTAATCACACTGTACTCTTAATTTTTCAAATAAAAATAAAATAAAAATTAGCAAATAAAAACTATATTAGTTGCTCGCTGAATATGTATGTGATGTCTTCCTAAAGTCTTCCCAACTGTGATTTCAATTATGTGACATCTGTCTTTTCTGCTAACTTTAGCATCCATCTTTGAATAAGGTGTCATTCTGTAGTGTACTAGGATGGTATAGACTGTAGAGAGCTGTCCAGCATAAAATAATGCTAAGTTCAATGAGGATACCTTAAAACCTTCCAATCATAAGCAAAATGACATTTGAAAGTAGACTTGAGATCTCTTATAGATTGATCAATCTTTTCATTCTGTCTACTTGAGAGTATGTTGTTCTGGAAGTAAAGTCTATGACTATGGGAAGATTGTTGACAGCATAAATCAGCATTTGTTTTAGTCTCAGAAGCTGTGTATATGGGTATGCGGAAAGGGAGAAGGTGGCAGGGCAGTATATGTACCACAGATCATTTATTTAGGTGACTTCTGTCCACCAGAGGGAGGTCAACAATCTTTGTCCAATCTAATGGAAAATTATGTAATTGAAGAGCCATCAGGATAAAGAGATCACACACATTTGAAATTCCTTCTAATGTTTGATGCTTGCTGCTTATGAAGCCTTCTTTTTGTTCACTCGGGGGCACTCAGTGCTCAGGGTCTAGAGACTGACTTTATGTTGGTCTGTTCTTGGATTCTGATCTGTGTAAGTGATTTCTCTGCCTTCATGGCAATGCCTTTACATTTTTCCCTCACTATTGTACTTACCTTTCTTCTTTTTGAAAGCTTTAGCCCTTATTTCCTGCCTGTGCTTCCTAACCAGACACTTATTCTTTAATTTAACATGTTCAGAGAGCTGCCTTCCCTCTGTCTGAGAGGAAACTACTCAGTAGCAAGTCATATGTACTTTTCTAATTTTATATCAAAAAAAGCTTTAGGTGGTATTTGTTAAATGTTTCCTTTTATAATCAGTATTTCACATTGCTTTGTAGAAAAGTCTATAGGTTTATTCATCTTCTGTCAGAAAATTGTTCATTCTTTGGCTCTCTTGGTCTTATTTTCAGATATTTTCCAAAGATCTGGGTTGGTTTTTTCTTCTCACGTTTTCTCTTAAAAAAATAAATAAATAACAATTTCATCTACTCTGAAAGCCTTCTCTAACACTCACTCATCCTCCAAATATAGATTAGAGATATTTACATATGCTAATATGTTGATGTTTAAGTAATCACAATGTATTTTAATTATGTTTCTTTATCAGTATTGTCTATTTTTCAGTAAAATTGCTGACAGCAGAAGTCTATTTCACTCCTATACTTGTAACACATAGCTCAGTACTCAGAGAATAGATCAAATATTATAGAATTAATTAACTGAAGGATATCAATGCTATGCAGATGACACACAAAGCTGTATTTACCACTAGAATTCCTCTCCTGTGTTCCATTCTCATATATTCAATATTTATCTATATTATATTCTATGTTCTAAGACAGTCCCATCATTTTTTACCCAAACTAATTTCATTTTCATTCTTGAAATAAAAATGACTCTAAGCCACAGTTGCACTCATAAGCTTTAAAGCCTCCCACAACCTCTTTACAAGCTTTTTGCAAGCTATTCTATGTTCTATATCATCTGCTCGAGCACGATTTCCTCGTTGTTTTCCTTCTACTTGCAAAGAAAGAGTTTTGCATAGTAGAAAAGGTATTCATTTTGGAAAGAAGAATGTGCTATTTGGGCTTTCGTTCTCTAATTACATACCTTTGAAAACTGGAGAGCCCCTTACTTGTCTGAAGAGATCAGGCACAGTCAGGGTGGTATGGCCATAGACTCCCTTACTTGTCTATGGCTTGGTTTCTTTCTATAAAAATGAGATAATGATATTCTATGTTTTTTTGGTGGGGATTAATTATGACAATGTTTGTAAAGCACTTAGAAAAGTGCTTATTGTATGCTGACTGCCCACTTAGCATAGCTGTAATTATGATGTCTGCCTCTTAATCTAGTCCACTTACTATATTGTACTTTATACACTCTGCTAACAGACATAGAGTGTTGCTGAGTCTGTACACACTTGTATAACTAACTATAAAAAAGCACAAATGGTTTGTGAATTTTTAGACGGAGTCTTGCTTTGTCACCCAGGCTGGAGTGCAGTGGCGTTATCTCGGCTCACTGCAAGCTCCGCCTCCCGGGTCCCGGTTCACGTCATTCTCCTGCCTCAGCCTCCCCAGTAGCTGGGACTACAGGCACCCGCTGCCACGCCCGGCTAATTTTTTTTGTATTTTTAGTAGAGATGGTGTTTCACCGTGTTAGTCAGGATGGTCTCGATCTTCTGACCTCGTGATCCTCCCGCCTCGACCTCCCAATCTCCTTGCTCTTTTTTAGAGCAGAGATCATACATACAGCTGTCTGTACTCTTACAGCTCTGTTCACTTCTTCTATGCACTTCTTTCCATTTCCTCTTGAATCTGCTCAATCTGGAGTTTGCCTCTAGCACTCACCAAACTTTACTAGGTCACCAGTGGTGTACATATATTGATAACTCAATAGTAATCACTCAGTTTTCCTCGTATTAGGTCTATCAGCAATGATTAGCACAAATTCTTATTTATTCTTTCTTCTTGGGGAAGATACCACATTCTTCTGTGTTTTCTCCAACAACCACCTTCTCTCCTTTTAAGTCACTCATTCTAGTTCTTTCTGTTTTACTCAGTCTCACGAATGCTGGAGTACTTCAGTGCTGAACGCTTGGAACTCTTCTTTTCTCTGTAAACATTTACCCTCTTTTAGTAATTTCTTCCAGTCTTTTGTGCATAAATAAAATAAACATTTTGATGACTTCTAAATTTCTACCCCAAATCTACATTTTTCTCTAGAAATTGTGCTATCATTATTTATTCCACATTAGAAAAAATGGATTCAGCATTGATTAACATAATGGAAGTTTGGCTTGAATGTCATATCACTGAAGACTACATGAATCACATATTTAACATTATGCACCCCCATCTACCAACTCCTCTTCCTTACTTTGTCTTCATATAATTTAATACCATCTTATTTTTCTCTTTTTGTCATTCTAACCCTTGTTCTTGATCACCTCTTTTTTATTTCTTTCATTATTATTATCTTTGTCATTATCATTAATTTAATATATATTTCCCTTATAATAAGGGAAATATTAGAATGCATTAACACTGTAAGCTCCAGGAGAATAGTGTGTTTATATCCAATAATTCCTACTCTGTGATGGGCAACATAACATAAATAAATATTCATTGGGTGATGAATGTATGTTTTGTGGGGAATACTCATTCATTTTAGTTTGTCATACATTAATATTTATAAGCTGTCTTCATGTGACTGAAAGTATAATATGTACAGTAATAATATATTACTATGAGTAATGTGTAATATATAAACTAATCTGTGTTTCAATAATGTAAGAGCATGTTCCAAAATTAATCTTATGATTTTACATTATATATTACACATTATGTATTATATCATATATAGTACATAATAAATATTATGTTATGCACAATATATCCAGGCCTAAGAAGAAAAACTATATAGAAGGAATCAATATCATTGTTTTGTAGATTTGACTGAACTCTTCGCTAGCTGATTTCTCCAAGTTTTATGCTTGGGTGTTGTATAGAGAAAACTGATCCATTATGGTGAGTCTATAAATATTGTATATGATTCACTTTTCTATTTGTACATAATTATTAGACATGATTAGTTTAATTTCTACCATTAAAGTCTAATGATGTGCTCATGCTCATAGATTTAAAATCATTTATCCTTATAAACAAAAACCTGATCATTTTCTGTTAGTTACATTATAAATATTAAAATGTATGTTTTATAATGTTCAGAATATAGTAAATCATTTTCGGTTATCTTATTAGCAAAAACTTAATAAATGCTAAATAGCATGTTGATATGAAGAAAATGAAAACAGAAGCAAGAAATGAAAAGGTTGTTTCTTAGGGCTCTTGTTGAGAATTGGTTAGTGACACCCTTCTAGTCATCAAACCTTCTAAGATCCTTATTAATCCTTAAGATAAACTTCCTCACCTAAAATATTTCTAATTCCTCTTAGCTTCAAATGTAATGCAATGTAGTTTCCAAACATTAAAAGGAACAATAGGCACAGTAAGATTTCCTGGGCTTGAAATGCTTGGTTAATTGTGTCAACCAGATTCTGAATTGTTTGTGCACTCTCTGTGTCTTCAAGGAGCTGCCATAATTTTGATGAACATTTTCAAATTTTTTTGAGTTACATAATAGCTATTCAAGATATTATGCCCTCTTCCCCTCAGAGCAGCTTTTAAAAACGAAAGAACAGGGATTTATTTATTTATTATATATTTATGTATTTATTTATTTTGTGAGACGGAGTCTCGCTCTGTCACCCAGGTTGCAGTGAAATGGCGCGATCTCGGCTCACTGCAAGCTCCGCCTCCCGGGTTCACGCCATTCTCCTGCCTCAGCCTCCCGAGTAGCTGGGACTACAGGCGACGGCCACAAAGCCCGGCTAATTTTTTTTTTTTTTTTTTTTTTTTTGTATTTTTAGTAGAGACGGGGTTTCAACGTGTTAACCAGGATGGTTTCGATCTCCTAACCTCGTGATCCGCCCGCCTCGGCCTCCCAAAGTGCTGGGATTACAGGCGTGAGCCACCGCGCCCGGCCTCTTCTCATTCTTGTTAATATCCCATGGTCAGAGAACCTCCATGACTAATGCCACCTTACACATTGCATTTAGTGCTGGCTTTTAAACTCGTTCATTTAAAATTGAAAGTGCTGATTTTAGCCATGCCTTCTTCAATTCTAGACCGTATATGCACCGAAAAGAGAAAATTGGGGAAATTCAGACAGTTTAATGTCATATATCCCATATGCCAATAGGTGCCACCATTGCACTGTGACAACCCTTTATGCTGTGGTAACACAGAACACTTAAGTATGAAATAATGAATTATAATTTGGGGGATATACGCAACACTTACTTTTTTTCTCTCCCCTTGCAATAGAAATGGAAAATTAATTTTTCATGGAAGAAAATTTATTGCTGTTATTGCATGTAGTGTTACTAATATAGCCAAAATGTTGCCAGACAACATTCCTGTGATTATTCTAAACTTTTACAAACCCCAATTTTTTATTATTAAACAAAAACTAAAAAAAAAAAAAAAAAAAAAAAAAAGCAAAGGTCCACATCTGATTTATGTCTCAGGTCTATTATTTACAAGTCTTTCTCTGAAAGTCTTTCAAAATTAATCTCTTGCTTAAATTTTACTATGGAAATGTAGTAATACTGTATAAAGTAATGTAATGATGTCACCCTAAGTGTCTATTTAAAAAGTCATAAGGTCGTCAGACATGAAACTCAAACTTTATGTAGAGAGAAACAATAGGCAATCATTATAATTTTCTCTTTTGTGTTAGTGAATACATTCAGTTTACAATTTGCTGTCCATTGTATTGAAAGATAACATTCTTATTACCCTCATTGCATTTTCTTAC
The DNA here is from genome assembly GCF_008728515.1 of Papio anubis. Classification (NCBI taxonomy): domain Eukaryota; kingdom Metazoa; phylum Chordata; class Mammalia; order Primates; family Cercopithecidae; genus Papio; species Papio anubis. The sequence continues at coordinate 106,332,149 of NC_044983.1, forward strand.
AATTCCTGATAAAATTAGTTTGTCATTTATAATTTTATTCTTCCAGAAAAATTCTACATACTGCCTTCTAATTAGTGGTTTGTGCTATCATTAGTGATATTCATCTTTCTTCTGTTTTTATAGAAAATAATCTCAGGTGACATAGAAATGTCTCCAAAATAAACTTACTTATATCTGAATGCCCCCTTCCAGGTTAATTTTTCTACCCTTTGAGCTTAACTGAAGCATACTTGTGAGAGACTTATTGTAATAGAATGAATAAAACTATATTCTATACTATTTCCTGCTTCAATTTTACAGAACCTTAATCAACGTTGCTCAAATTTGTATGCTTATGTATTATTTAAAATTCTCTCTATAGAAACACGGGCATAATTTTCTCTGAATACAATTTTAGAAATGGCAATAAAATTCAGAGTACCATTAAATATAACAACACAGTCTTTATCAGCTTTTAGTACAATCATAGCTCAGCATAATTTTGTGGTATTGGAAAATACAAGAAATATGTTTGCAGCTGGGCGCGGTGGCTTACACCTCTAATCCCAGCATTTTGAGAGGCCGAGGTGGGTGGATCACCTGAGGTCGAGAGTTCGAGACCACCCTGACCAACATGGAGAAACCCCGTCTCTACTCAAAATACAGAATTAGCCGGGCATGGTAGCACATGCCTGTATTCCCAACCACTCACAGGGCTGTGGCAGGAGAATTGCTTGAACCCAGGAGATAGAGTTTGCCGTTAGCCAAGATCTCGCCATTGCATTCCAGCTTGGGCAACAAGAGTGAAACTCTGTCTCAAATATATATACATATAATATGTATCTATAATATATAAAACATATATATATATGTTTGCTTTATAAAGAATTACAAAGATAGAGTTTACCATGAGTTCTGAAATCCTATGGAGTTTTCATCTATCTTTTAATCAAGATTTTACTCTTAAAAAAGGTTATATATTATTATTTGAATGCTAAGTCATCTAGTTCTTACATCTCTAATTATTTACTTCCTATTTTGCTGTTGATATTTTCAAACTCACTTTTTTGAAATGTATTTATCTTCAGGGTTCTGAAAGTTTCCACATACGTATACTAGGGGCAAAGATACTTCCTTCCTTCATGAAAATCAAGTATTTTGGATGAAATTTAAGTTTTTATGAAAATATAACAACTTTTTCCTCTTTCTCAAAAAAACAAAGAAGAAACCTCCCAACACTCATGGTAGGACCATGGGAAAAAAATGACAAAGCAACTACTAACTATTCCACTAAGAGAGCAGAACAATGGGATATTCTATAGGCTAATTAAGGAAGTTATTCCATTACCAAAGCAAAGAGACTGCCAACCTTTGCTTGTGGTAGACTGGGACAACGGACTATTTGTTTGTTTGTTTGTTTGTTTGATCCTTCTGTGTTTTGAGTGGAAGATTAAAATGCAGTTTTCTTGTTTCATTTCCACATGATGCTAGGGAATGGAGATGAAAAAACAACTTTTTTTTTTTTTTTTTTTTTTCCAATTTATAAAACATCAGGGCAGAGAGGATTTTTAATTACCCAGAGATCCTTCACTTTCAGCCAGGTGTTATAACTCGCGGTGTTGTTAATTTTCTTCCTTAAGAATGATTAGTGTGTTCTTTGTGTGGAAGGAAGGGTATAAGGGGTACACTCAGATCCAGACCTTAGGTAGCAGAGGTCATCACAGCAATTACTGAACTATGCACCAGTATCTACTCTTTCTTTCCCTCCCTCTCTATTTCTCTCTTTCTGTTTGTGTGTATGTCTCTCTCCTCCCGCATTCTTGTTTGTTTAGGGGGTGTATGTGTGCTTGGAGGGCCTGCAGCTGCTCATCAGAAGTCTGCATTTCTTAACTTCCTTTGCAGCTCATTTTAGCCATATGGTTATTTCATGCCCGAAGTATGAGAGTGAAAGTGATGTGAGCAAATATCTGGGTAATTGCCTGGAAGTTACTTATTGTAGACTTAATTCACACTCATAACTGGAGCACCTTGACAATCCACATTGCCAAGAATGGTAGAACCATAGCATCAGTTGGACACTTATTTTTTACTAGCATGCATGAGAAAAATAGTATCTGTCTTTGATAACCCTCTGCAATTTAGTCTGTCTTCTAACACTTTAGTCACTGTACCTCCAATAATACAAGTATGGTGCCATAATTGTTCATATCCTATTGCTTTCAAGTAGTTAATATTTTATTTAAGACTTTTAATAAACACAAGTAAAATCGGCTTATACTATTCTTCTCTCATTATTCTTATCTGCTTTTGAAATTATCATTTGGTTCAACCTGAGAAAGCAAATGAGAATAAAAAAGAAATTATCATTTGGTTAGTTTAATAATGTATATGTAGATTTTTTACAAAAAAATTGAAAGCAAATTTAGTCATTTTCTATAAGACTGAAATGCAGGATTTTTTCATATATCATGCACTAAGGTTCACATTCTTATTTTCTTCTGAATATAAGGCAAGCTGATTTAGAACCTGTTATTTTTCAGTCAACAAGTCTTATAAAGAATATTTCTGATGAATTAAATTCAAGAACATCAGAATGTGTAGACTTTCTGGAATAGTGTGTATCAGTACTAACCAAGAAATTTTTCGGAAGTACTAGAGATAATTGTCTTACTTACTTTGTGAATCTGGAGGTATTAAATTTAGATCATTTAAAATAAATGGTCAGAATCATATCAAGATATCCAGAAAATTCTAAGTTTGCATATATAGTTAATGTTTTTGAGTTATACATTTAATGAAAAATTACTTGCCATTAATTAAAAATAATGCTAAAGCAACTGTTCAGATCAAATGATGACATTTTTATTTTAAGACATATTTAATAGCCTGTTGAATTAATGTATTATGTATACCCAGCAACTACCATTTCACTTTTTCAGATGTTACTAGATTGGGGAAAATTAAGAATAATTAGTAAATAATATCAATTATATTAAATACATTTACTCTTTCAGATACATAATTTGTATTAGCAATATCTGACTATTCAAAAATAAGTTGGAAATTTTTGTTTGGAACTATATCTAAATTCTACAAAAGCATATTGAACAAGTTATTTGTTGCGAGAAGTAAAATTTGTTTATCAACTTTTGTAATAAAAGCAGTATGAAAAATATGTCATTAAATAATTCATATATGCTTTGCTCAGTATGGGCCAGCTCAGAAAATAGTCTAGGTTAAATGAAATCGCATTCAAATTTCTGAAAACATACTTATAAGCTATTTCTTGTCTCTAGAGCATTATATATGTCCACAGTTTGTTTAAATATTTTATAAGCAAAATGAATCATGTAAATTAATATTATACTTTTCTTCTAAAACAAATGCAGTTTGTGTCTAGCTTACATGTGTCACATACTCTATTTCCTTTGAGAACTGCCCAAAAAAGACATTTAAATGGAAGCTTAATTGGATACTTGCACATACTAAATATAAGTTACAAGAATATTCACTTAACTGCTATTTTTAAATTCCTATCTACATTGTCTCTGAAGATCCAAGTGAATGAAACAATTAAAAATAGGGTAATGGCATAAAAAGCACTACGTTCAACAGAGTATGATGGAACCATTTAATAAAACCATCTTATTGTGGAGTTATGATGTACCAACATTTACTGATTTAAGTAGACAATGCCTTATTGCTATGGGTAAGAATATAAGAGTTTTCTGGTTAACAAAAAGTCTATAAAATATTGATAATACTTTTTGAAGCATAATCTATTCACTAAAGCCAAAAAGTATATGTATCTTATAAGATATTACATTATTTCTATATTTTGAAATATCTAATTCCATGCTTTAATATGTAAGGCAGTTCAGTGATACTTGAATGCGTGCTACAATGTAGGCACTGTGACCAGTAATGGAGTTAGGAAAAAATGTAAGATGCTTTTCTTCTGCAGTCAGGGAACTTATTTCTGGATAGTCACCAGTGCTATAAATATATGTTTGCATATTGTTTCATACATTATGAAGTAATCTCACATTTAACCTATTTGACTCTAAAAAAATTTCCTGTGGTTCATAATAAGCATTCCCATTTACAAACACAGTCACTCAGATTCTGAGAGTGAAAGTATAAGTTTACAATAACTTGTAAGAAACACGCAAATACATATATTTGCATGTTGCTTTTATTTCCAAATTCAGTGTTATTATTACTTTGTTACACTACTTTCATTTTAGAAAAAAAAAAAAAAAAAACGGAGACTCAAATCCATCAAAATACTGGCCGGTGTCATACCCTGGATGGCAAATGAGGAACATCAATTCTGTTCTTCAAACCATCAAGTCAGGATTATGTTCATTACTACATGTCCTCCTAAGTTTACTGCCAAACCTATTACTATATGTCTAACTGGGTCTTCCGTAGAGATGGCGAAGAATTTTATTTATTTTTTATAAAATAACTCAAAATTAAAACAAGATCAAAAGTTACTTAGACTCATCCTGTCCATTCCTTTTCCATCAGTTCATTAGACTCACTTGATTTCCCTGTTTGATTTCCATCTCTTCCTTGTGTATTTTAGTTATTTTTTTTTGAGTGTGTGAAATATTAACCATTTATGAAAATATTCTTTATAACAACATATACACATTCACTTTTGACCATAAAAAATATTGTAAGGAGGCTGGGCGCAGTGACTCACGCCTGTAATCCTAGCACTTTGGGAGGCTGAGGCAGGCAGATCAGGAGTTTGAGAGTAGCCTGGCGAACGTAGTGAAATTCCATCTCTACTAAAAATAAATCAATAAAAGCAAAATTAGCCGTGTGTGGCAGTGTGTGCCTGTAATCCCAGCTACTCAGGAGGCTGAGGTAGGAGAATCGCGTGAACCTGGGGAGCAGAGGTTTCAGTGAGGTGACATTGCGCCATTGCACTCCAGCCAGGGAAACAGTGCAAGACGCTGCCTCAAAAAAAAAAGAAAAAAAATATATATATATACACACACACACACACACGCGCGCGTACACACATATATATGTATATACATATGTATACATATATATGTGTATATATAGTAAACAGTCTATCAAATTAAGTTAAAAATGTTACGGGTGGTCAATTGGTTATTGCTATCTTTATGCTCACCAATATATTCTTTGGATAACATTTGTATCTTCACCAACTTCACATCAAAACTAATATTCTATATCTATTTCTGCATCCATTATATGATTCCATATATATACTATGTTTTCTCTATTTAAGGTACCCATTAGTCTTACCTCTTTTATGAAAGCCTTTCAAAATTGTTCCTATGTATTTATCTCTCTCTTCTTAACATGAAGCAGATAAAATGTGACTCAGCATGTATTAAGGAATTATTTTAGGTCTTTTGTTCTTAAGTTTTATATCTTGAAAGAATTTCAGATGATGACCAAAAATTTTGCAACATCAATTAAAACAATTCTGCTCCTTCATATGTATCCTGAAATTTAAAATAAAAGTTGAAAGAAAATAACAAAGCAAAACAAAAAGAAACAGTTCTAGTTACTTGTATATCATATTTTTAAAAACTAATGTATTACAAAACCACAGTACAAATATGAAAGCCGGGAACATAACATAGATACAATACTATAATCTCTAGACTTAATTTACTTTTAACAATTGTTTTACAAGTGTACTTTCTGTTGTCTAAGATTAAATCTAGTTGTCATGCTTTTTCATTCTCCTTTACTTTTTGTTTTCCCAGTCCTTTAAAAAAAATTATGGTTTTTACATTTTTGAAAATATTGGCCACTTATTTTGTAGAATATGAACTTGTGTGATATTTATTACTATTTCTCAGGGCATCATATCAGCAGGCACAAGGCATCAGATGTGCCATTGTTAGTTGTGTTAATTTTGTTATTTGCTTATGGGGTTGTCCACTAAGTTTCTCCACTGTTAACAACATTTCTGCTTTAACTAAAAATACGTTTTGCTGAGATTGTTTGAAATTTTTTTTCTTACCATAATTTTCAATTATTTTTGCCATCCACTGATAAAATTCACGTTACACCTATCACCATAATGTTTGTAAAATTGTGTTTTTTATTTATACTATATTTTACATTAGTTGTAATACTACTATAGTAAATAAATTTCCTTTTTTTTTTTAATGTATGCATTACATTGCTCATGTACATTAGTGTAGATTCATGAATTCTGATTTTATTTTTTGTGTAATACTCCAGTATGGACCATTATCTTTTGTGGTTCATATTATCTCATGTTTGGTTGGACATTGTGAACCTCTTAAATTGATTATTCTATTACACATCTTCATCATGCTTTGAATACTTTCATACATTTTGGGACCATTCTCATATTGGTTCTAGTTCCATTTTGAACATTTGTATGCTAGTCCTGCAATTATCCATTTCTCCAATGAGTCTGGTTTCTAATTCTGGAGATGGAAATTCACAAAATAATATTCAGGTCTTAGATATACTCAGTGTTATTGAGTTGTCACTACCTATCAGTCTTCTCAGGATAGAGCTAAATGCATCACACAGGTATACACACATGCGTGTGCACACACACACACACAGACCTCTCTCTCTCTTTCTCTCTCTCTCTCTCCCCCTCCTTCCACCTGAGTTCACACTGACACCTAGTTCACAGGGTTTATTTTAGCCTTCATTTTTTAATTTTTATCTGCTTTATCTGACAGGGAAAAATCTGCTTCTTATTATCCACATTTTGTTTGTTTAATTCTAGAATATATATTAAATAGTTGTGGAATTGCTAATCTGTACCCCTATTCAAAGCAAGCTACTTAGTGCAACAACACAGTAGCTTATAGTTCTTTCTTTCGGTTTTATCAGATATAGAGAAAATACCATTTTTCAAAGTTACTTAAGTTAGTTCTTTTCTTCACTACCTCCACTCTCTTTTGCGTGCACGTGTGATATTCATTTGTACTGTGTTAGGTTCATTTGCTTTTGTGTGTTTTTCATTTTGGATCCTCTTCTCCAACTTGATTTTAATTATTGTTATTTGAGCCTGTGAAGGTAACCATTACAGGCTTTAGTTTTAAAATATCAGTGGGCCTCTTACATTTGTTTTTGCCTTATTTCTCTGGCCATTATAAACTTGAAGCTAGAGGTCAGAGAGATTTCATACAAGTTCTCTTCTCCAAAGTGCTTGGGAAACATACAGACTTTGATAACCACTTATGTCTTAATGATTACAAACAGAAGAGAAATCTGAGTATCTGCACTATTTTCTCACAATAATTTAATGAACAAAAGCAAGAGTAGAGATAGATAATTTAAGGAATGGCACAGTCTTGGAACAAACTGTTTTGCATTCAAATCTTAGCTCTGAAACATAATAGCTTTGTAACCTGGATACAGTAAAATGACATCTTTGAACTAGGTTTCCCTTTCATTAATATGCAGATAATGTTAATTGTGATAATGGAATGTGATAACATATAATAAGGTATCTCTCAGGAACTGCTATGTTTGTTAACATATCAGATATTACATATGAAATAAACATATGTGCTGTATTCTTACAACCACATGATTGTTACTCATAATATGTTTAGCAAAGTTTGTTGCAATAGGACTGGGGGACTATATGCATTCTTTTCTAAAAACAAGTTCTTTCAAAGTTGTTACTAAAAGAAAATCGAAAGCTCTTTCAATCTGTCAAAAGATTTTCTATTGCAAATGGTCACCTATTAATCTAAAGAGGAATTTAAATAATATCGAACATAATAATAGAGGAAGAGGCTGTAATTTAGAAGTAAAAGAATATGCTAATCTAATGATCACTTATTTTCTTCTCATAAAATTGACTCCTACACTATTAAAGGTCAAGTCCATGTTTGTACAAAGGACCTTTTTAAACTAACACTAAAGAGGATTTTCCAGCCCTTTAAATTGTTAAATCAAGAGATATAATTTTTCATAAAATAAGAAGGCTTTTAACAAATACTATGAGAGTTAATAATCTTCCTACAACTAATATCAGACCAAATATCCAGTTTATCATTCACTTATTTGTGAATTCAGCCACTTCTTATGGAGTTTTCACTACCTGCGAGGCATTGACTTAATTCATTGGGGTATAGAAATAAAAGGCGTTGTCCATGACCTGCATACTATTGAGGAAGGTATATATGCCAGGATATTCTTACATACAAATTATCTGTATAGCATACCATTTCAAAGTTACGTAGATGTAACAATTAAATCAATGTTTACTTTTTATATTTTAATACAAATAACAGATTCCTTACAGTAGGTAATAGGTAAAAGCACTTAGAAAAGCTTGCAACAATTAACTCTGCAATTTAATCTAATAATGGGCTCAAGCTTGAAAACTGCTGATCAAATAACTTAGGTGGAGATGTTTCTTAACCTGGGTAAATTTAAACAATATTATGTTTCATTATTTTTATAGCTTATATTTAAGAATTGGCTTTCTGTCAGTTGATAGTAGATTAATTTCCCAATGTTTTTCTCTATTACAGAGAAATAGAGAAAATAGTAGAGGGAGAAAAATACTGTGTAAGGTCCTTGTGGGAAAGTTTGCTTATTTTCTTTTTTTTTTTTTTTTTAATTTTTTGAATATTTATTTATTTATTTTTTATTATTATTATACTTTAAGTTCTAGGGTACATGTGCATAACGTGCAGGTTTGTTACATATGTATACTTGTACCATGTTGGTGTGTTTACATAAATAGTATTGATCAAGAAGGCCTTAACGTCGTTTCTCTGAGTTTGGCTAAACTTTGGACAGATTTCTTCCTGACTGTTTCTTCCTGACTTCCCGAACTCCTAAACATCTACTTGCAGAAAACTTGCAATTATAAACACTTTCTTTTCCCCTTTAAGACATATTAAAGATGTATTAAGGTGTATTAAAGATTATTCTAGCCTCTGGCCAGTTCTACAACCCAGAAACCTGTTTCTCAAGGAAGATACTGCTATACTTGTCATTTGTGACTGGCTTATTGCACTTAGCTTAATGATCTCCAGGTTCATCCATGTCGTCAGATCTGGAAGAATTTCCTTCTTTCTAAGGTTGAATAATATTTTGCTGTATGCATATGCTACATTTTCTTTATATAAGATACATAAAATAGTCAAACTCATAGAAGGGAGTAGAATGGTGGTTGCTGGGGACTTGAGGGAGAAGGAAAATAGAAGGTGTTTAATGGGTATAAAGTTCCAGTTACATAAGATAAGCTCTAGACATCTACTGTACAGCCTGGTGACTATAGTTAACAACACTATATTGTACACTTAAAAACTTTGTCAAGAGGGAAGATCTTGGGTTAAGTGTTTGTAACACACACACACACACACACACACACAGCATATACACACATGCATGCAAAAACAAAAAGAAAAAACACTTACACAAGAAAGAGCATCGAGAAGCTCTTGGAGGTTATGGATATGATTATAACCTTAATTGCAGTAATGGTTTCACAGTTATATACATATGTTCAAATTATCAAATTGTAGTCATTAAATGTGTGGAGTTTTTTTTTTATTTTTTTATTTTTGTAAATCTGTTATAGCTCAACAAAGCTCTAAGAAAGAAGGAAAGAGCCCCTGTCACCCATGATGCAAGGGAGTGTAGAAGTCTTATATAAACAACCAGCAATTATACAATACAGATGACCTGATCACTTTGACCAAACTCCGCCCTAATGTCCTCCAGTATTTTTCCAGTAGCTCACCACAGCACTTAAAATCTCTTTTGTTAAATATACTATTGTTTTAAAATGCGAACAATTTAAAAAATCTATGGAGTAAATTTTAAATCATCCTTCAACCACCTTTTTCACTCTCACTCAAAATTTGATAGTTATTTATTAGAAGTGCTTCAATATTTTTACATGCATGCAAACATACAAATAAAATAGTTTTGATTTGTTTATTATTTGTTCAGAATGAAATTACGTTTCATTGTGTTCTACTTTTTCTTTTATTCAGTTAACATTATGTTTTGAAGATATTCTAGGTTGAAGCACAAAGGCATATTTTGTTATTTTAATCTTTTCTATAACTCCAAATTATCTAAATCGGCCATAGATATTTTAAGCATCCTTCTAGTGCTCAATATTTAGTCAGTTTTTTTTTATTTTACTTTTCCATAAGTTATTGGGGTACAGGTGGTATTTTGTTACATGAGTAAGTTCTTTAGCGGAGATTTGTGAGAACCTGGTTCACCCATCACCCGAGCAGTATACACTGCACCATATTTGTTGCCTTTTATCCCTAGCCCCCTCCCACTCTTTTCCCCAAGACCCCAAAGTCCATTGCATCATTCTTATGTCTTTGTGTACTCATAGCTTAGCTCCCACATATCAGTGAGAACATACAATGTTTAGTTTTCCATTCCTGATTTACTTCACTTAGAATAATAATCTCTAAGCTCATCCAGGTCATTGCAAATGCTGTTAATTCATTCATTTTTATGGCCAAGTAGTATTCCTAACTGTGATATATACATGACATGTGTATGTGTGTGTGTGTATGTATGTGTGTGTATGTATATATATATATAGAGAGAGAGATCATATATGTATCACAGTTTCTTTATCCATCGTTGATTGATGGACATTTGATTTAGTTCCACAATTTTGCTACTGTGAATTGTGCTACTATAAACATGCATGTGCAAATATCTTTTTTATATAATGAGTTATTTTCCTCTGGGTAGATACCCAGTAGTGGGATTACTGAATCAAATGGTAGTTCTACTTTTAGTTCTTTAAGGAATTTCCATACTGTTTTCCACAGCAGCTGTACTAGTTTACATACACACCAGGATTGTAGAAGTGTTCCCTGTTCGCCGCATCCACGCCAGTATCTATTGTTTTATCATCCTTTGATTATGGTCATTCTTACAGGAGTAAGGTGGTATCACATTGTGGTTTTGATTTGCATTTCCCTGATCATTAGAAATGTTGAGCATTTTTTCACATGTTTGTTGGGCATTTGCATATCTTCTTTTGAGAGTTGTCTATTCATGTCCTTAGCTCACCTTTTGATGGGACTGATAGATTTTTTTCTTACTGATTTGTTTGAGTTTGTTTGTAGATTCAGGATATTAGTCCTTTGTCATATGTATAGATTGTGAATATTTTCTCCCACTCTGTGGGTTGTCTGTTTACTCTGCTGACTGTTCCTTTTGCCATGCCAAAGCTCTTTAGTTTAACTAGGTCTTACTTATTTATCTTTGTTTTTATTGCAATTGCTTTTGGGTTTTTGGTTATGAAATCCTTGCCTAAGCCAATGTTTAGAAGGGTTTTTCCAATGTTATATTCTATAATTTTTATAGTTTAGGTTCTTAGGTTTAAGTCCTTAATTAATTTTGAGTTGATTTTTGTATAATGTGAGAGATGAGGATCCAGTTTCATTCTCCTACCTGTGGCTAGCCAATTATCCCAGCACCATTTTGAGAAAAGGGAGTCCTTTCTCCACGTTATGTTTTTGCTTGCTTCGTCAAAGATCAGCTGGCTGTAAGTATTTGGGTTTATTTCTCGGCTCTCTATTCTGTTCCATTGGTCTATATGCCTATTTTTATACCAGTACCATGCTGTTTTGGTGACTATGGCCTTACTGTATAGTTTGAAATGAGATCTTCAACATAGTACTGGAGGTCTTAGCCAGAGTAATCTGACAAAAGAATGAGATAAAGGGCATCCAAATCAGTAAAAAGGAAGTCAAACTGTCCCTGTTTGCTGACAGTATGATCATTTACCTTGAAAACACTAAGAACTCCTCCAGAAAGCTCCTAGAACTGACAAAAAATTTCTGGAAAGTTTCCAGATACAAGAATAATGTACACAAATCAGTAGCTCTTCTACTACATCAACAGTGACCAGAGAATCAAGCGAAGAACTAAACCTCTTTTACAATAGCTGCCAAAAATAAATAAATAAATAAAATACTTAGGCATATACCTAACAAAGGAGTCAAAAGACTTCTACAAGGAAAACCACAAAACACTGCTAAAAGATGTAATAGATGGACACAAACAAATGGAAACACATCCCATACCCATTGAAGAGTAGAATCAATATTGTGAAAATGACCATACTGCCAAAAGCAATCTACAAATTCAATGCAATCTCCATCAAACTATCACCATCATTCCTCACAAAGTTAGAAAAAAACAATTCTAAAATTCAAATGGAACCAAAAAAGAGCCTGCATAGCCAAAGCAAGACTAAACAAAAAGAACAATTTGGGAGACATTATACTACCTGATTTTAATAAGATTTCGAATAAGTTTCTGAACATATAAGAAATAGTCTCGATTTAATTTATTACAACATCTAAGCAATATATTCATTCCCCATGGATTTAAAAGAACACAAAACTCACTTTCCTTTTCTATTTGTGTATTATTGTGTTATAATCATTCAGTTTTATTTACTGTGACTCTCAAATATGTTTTGGAAACTAATAATATGACTTTTCCCTCAATGTTTAAAATTAGATTTCTATTTTTAGCTTTGTTTGTTGCATACTGTTTATACTTTGTGATCACACTATTTTAGATTTTCTACAGCCATACTTGCTGTCACATAATCTTTCCCTTTATATTTCTATCATTTATTTTTAGATCTGTTTCAAAGATACTTAATTAATTGTATAAAAATATATGATTGTTTTTAACTTTTGTGTGTGTGTGTTTAATGACTCATTCTAAAAACAAGAGGCCACAATTACCTTGAAAAACAGTAAGATAAGTTTTATAAAAAGATCAAAAATTAATTATATTAATATAGTATCCGACAGTTAGTAGGTGGTTTAGAAAACATCTAGATATTTCCTCTACTTAACAAGTAAGTCTGCTGGGGGGAAATATTTGCAAACTACACATCTGGTAATTAGTTCTTATCCAAAATATATAAGGAACTCAATTCAATGCCAAGAAAACAATCTGATTTGGACATGAGTACACATTTATGCAAAGAACACAGACAAAAGGCCAAAAGGTATCTAAAAAAATTTCACAACATAAGTAATTATCAGGAAAATCCTAATTAAAACCACAATGAGATATCACTTCATACCTGTTAGAATGGCTATTGTCAAAAAGACAAAAATAACAAGTTAGAAGAGGATGTAAAGAAAAGAGAATCAATATACAAAACTGTTAGTCAGAATGTAAATTAGTACAATCATTATGGAAAATATAGTATAATGTTTCCCCTCAAAATTAAAAGTAGACTACCATATGACCCAGAAATCCCAGTACTGGGAACTTATCCAAAGGAAATGAAATCAGTGTGTCAAAGCAATATCTGCTTTCCCATGTTCTTGCATCATTATTCACATGTATTCACATGTTTTCCGTACTTAATAAATAAATATGTTCTATGTTTCTGATAGGTTACCACTTCTCTTAGAAAATGCATTACATTTTACAGGAATCAGTTATACATTTTCCAAAACTGCTAGACGTTTATTTTTTTCTTTTGTTTGAACTCACATCTTCATTTCAATATTTTATATTTCTGGGATATAGCCTGGATCCCAAGAACTTAGATATGAAATTTTGCTTTACTCCTAACTTAGTGGTGGCCTTTCTTAAGTTATTTACTTTTCCTATCATGAGGCATCACATTTTAAAAAAATGTATTTCTATAACATAATAATAATTTGTGCTTTTTGTAGAAGTATAAAAATTATGAGTAATGGCTTGATAAGAAATATGAAAATATTTTGGATTTTATGAAAAATACAAGCTATGTGAAAATAACAATACCTGTGAAAGCCTAATTTTGTTTTTATATAAAATATTTTTATTGCAATGATACACCAAAGGGGGAATGTTTATTTGCAAACATTGTTAAAATTGGTTATAGAGCCTTGATTAATTGAACTGGTTAGCCGTTTTATTTTCTTTGGATATTTCTAGTGTTTAGCTATAAAGTTATAGTCATATTTATATTTGCATATAGTCATATTTATTTTCCTACATAATTGTCTAAAGTTTGGGTGTTAATTATACTGTTGAAACTAAACATTCTTCTTTCTGCAGCATACCAACTTTCTCTTGTTTGGAGTTTCAGTCCCTAGTGTTTTTAGAAACAATGCTGCTTCTCCTCATGGTCATTTGGAAGACAAATTTAGAGATGACATAATTTGTTTTTGATTGCAGTAAACTAAATTAGTCTGTTTCTGACAGAGCCTCTCAGGAGACTGCAGCTATGAAGTCAGAATTCTTAGTCCAGATTAATCTTTTTCAGCAGTAAACGTAAAACATATTTCAAAGTTATATTTGTCACATGACCTTCAGTGGTTGATTATAATTGGATCTGCATTGCTGATATATTGCAAAGACTGATTACACACGTGAATAATGTTGTTATTTTATTGTTACTTTGAAAATGTGGTGAAACAAAAGAATCCTAGTATATAATAACTAAAAAACATATTAACAACTAGAATTATGAGACTCGTATTAGCTGAATTGCCAAATATCAGAGTATGTGGCAGAAGTTAAAGTAATATTTGGTGTTTTTCTTCCAAAAATTTTTTTTCACACTATTATGCCTTGCTGGAAAACAAGGTATCTTGTTTTGATGATTAGTCAAAAATATTTCATATTATGGCCTACGTTAGGAAGCATTAAAGTAACTTTTTCTGGAAAAGAATGTGAATCCATCCTTGAAGAACTAATAAAATTTGCGCATATGAGGTAAATAAGTGGTAGGGACCATTACATAAATAAAGAGCTAAATTTGGGGAAGCTCTTTAGGAATATACAAAATTGTGTTTCAGATTACATGTGTCCATTTGCAGTGGAAACTTAGAGTGACAGGTCAGAGAATATGCTACCTTAGAAATTCTACTATTAGCTTATAGTCTGTTCTCTGGCATGTAGGCTTCCATGCTTAGTTTTTCAGTATCTTCTATTTTATTTTTCAGGTGTAAAACACTGAAACACAAACTATGGAAAGAAAAAGACAGAAAAATACCCAAATCAAATAATAAAAGTTCAAGAGACTTTTGGGTGTAAATGTTGCTTGGTGAACTTGGGAGAAAAACAAATGTTTCCCGTTACCAAAGCAAAGTATTAATAAATAGAATGCCTGTGCTATTTCAGTGGAGTGATATCAGTCAATGACTTCAAAATGTCACATTTCATAAGCTAAATTTTTGGGGTTTGTATCCCAATATACATGTATTTGATTACTTGTTTGTAAATTACCTAGTATGCATTAAACACATTTATTATTTGCATTTAAAACAAAAATATAGTAATGCAGAGCATGAGATTAAAAAAAAAAAACAGAATTCCCCAAATTTCTGTTTGTTATACCAATGAATACACTCTAGGATGTGTATGTCACAACTTAGGAACTGTTTCTCTGGAGTGTATCTCATAAACTTTACAAACTTTCATGCACAAGAGGCACTCTGCTCTAGATAGTCCTTGGATGGGCAAAGGGAACAATTTCTTGTAAAACTCACATGGAGGATATTTTCTATTGAAAAACAGTTAACCTTTTCGTGTCATTTAAATGACAAAGCACATTAAGTAATGCAATTTATAAACAAATTATGTTATTTTGTTAAAATGTCAGACGGTATATTTTAAAATATAGCTTCAACTAGAAACTATAGATGAATATAGGGGTTAAAAGAAAATCTGTCACCAGAGTACATTTTCATAACCACTTAGTTATACTCATAGAATTGGAGAGACTTGGCCAGGCCCCATGGCTCACGCCTGTAATCCCAGCACTTTGGGAGGCCAAGGCGGGCGGATTACGAGGTTAGGAGATCCAGACCATTCTGACTAATACGATGAAACCCCGTCTCTACTAAAAATACAAAAAAATTAGCCGAGCGTGGTGGCGGGCGCCTGTAGTCCCAGCTGCTTGGGAGGCTGGGGCAGGAGAATGGCGTGAACCTGGGAGGCAGAGCTTGCAGTGAGCCAAAATCTCACCTCTGAACCTACAGCCTGGGCGACAGAGCCAGACTCTGTCTCAAAAAAAAAAAAAAAAAAAAAAACAAAAAAAGAATTGGAAAGACTTATTATTTGTATATCTATGATTGAGAATGATAAATACTATCTTTAATTTCTGCAGTGTTATTTATATTCAATTTCTAAAGAAGGATCACAGTGATATTAATTGCTGAGTCTAGAAAACTTACTGATTGTTTTAATCTGTTATAAAAAATACAATTCAATCTTTATTGCTGTAGTTGTTTCTTTTTTTTTTTTTTTTTTTGACGGAGTCTCACTCTGTTGCTGAGGCTGGAGTGCAGCGGCACCATGTCGGCTCACTATAACCTCTGTCTTCTGAGTTCAAGCAATTCTCCTGTCCCAGCCTCCCGAGTAACTGGGAATACAGGCGCCCACCACCACGCCTGGCTAGTTACACACATATATATATATATAATTTTTTTTTTTTTTTTTTTTTTTTTTAGTAGAGACGGGGTTTCACCATGTTGGTCAGGCTGCTCTCATACTCCTGCCCTCAGGTGATCCACCTGCCTTGACCTCCCAAAGTGCTGGGACTACAGGTGTGAGCCACCACTCCCAGCCACCTGTAGTTTCATAATATGATTTTTCTGTTCTTTTTAATGATTAGTTACCTGGTTATGAACACTATGCTAAATATTTCAATCAGGAAGCAAATTCAAACAGTTAAAATGAGTTTAAATGTTAAAATTGCCCTGTAGTCTTATTAGTGACATGATAATCAATTTTAGTTTATGAATCTTTGATTTGCACTATCCTATGCAAATGCCATTAGCCACTAGAACATTTCCATCATCATGACTCTATTGAACAATACTTCTTTAGTACTTTTTAGAACTTTTTATTCCTTTTACTCAGTTTGTATTTCAGTATTTGCTTCCCCCCCCCCATGCATTCTAAATTAGTTAATTCTTTAATAATTGTTTAACAAGTGTTGCTAAATGTTTTCAAGAGACCTCACGTTTGCTAGATGCTATGTATTGCCAAGTTGCTGTCAGAAAATTACAAGACATGGTTCTTTTGTTCTGGTAATTTATATATTATGAATAATCTCACTAACAGTCATTTGGTTAAATGTGTATTGATTTGATAAACTGTATGTTTGATCCATAAAATGTAGGCATATATTTCTAATTTATTTTGAATTAACTAGATAGACACATAAATTGACATATAGAGTGATGTTTTCTCTAGATGATAGTTTATATATAAAGGAGAGATGTGACTATGAGACTTCAAGTTACAGTTGGTAGACAAGGGCATCAAGTTCTGACTAAAACCTGAACATAATGAGCTTCTTCATTGGAATTGATTAGTGATAAGTTAAGAGATGTTGAGTAGCAAAGCAATTCAAGCACAGCGTTAGAAGCAGAGAGAAAACAGAAAAAAGAAGGAAAATAATTTGTTGGCTGACTTTTTCAATCTATTTATACAGTGAGGTTAAATTGTATCTGCTAAATATTTTTGGTTTAAAAATAGTATAAGCTATGTGAATATGTTTTAAAAGATCAGGATCTCATGCTGTAATTATTGGCTGTCCACATGCAAAAAATTAATCAGATCTTATGCCATTTGCAGTTCAACATAGATCATAGACTTAAATGTAAAACACAAAACTCTAAGACTCTTAGAAGATAGCATAGCAGAAAACCTTAGATGACCTTAGATATGGTAATGACTTTTTAGATACTACATCAAAAACATGATTCATGAAAAAATAATTCATAAACTTGATTTCATTAAAATTAAACATGTCTGCTCTGCAAAAGGCAATGCCAAGAGAACAAGAAGACACATTATAGACTGGGAAAAAGTAGTTGCAAAAGACATATATGATAGAGGACTGTTATCTAAAAGACACCAAGAGCTTTCAAAACTCAACAATAAGAAAACAAAAACACTAGATTAAAAAATGGGCCTTGATAGACATATTATCGAAAATACATAAAGGTAACAAATAAACATATGAAATGATTCCCACATTATGTCATAATAAAGGGAAATAAAAGTTAAAACAACTATGAGATGTTGCTTCATGCCATTAGAACAACCAAAATCTAGAACACACAGACACCATAGAATTCTAGCAAGGATGTGGAACAAAAGCATCACTAACTTATTGATGGTGGCAATGTAAAATGGCTAAGCCACTTTCAAAGAGTTTGGTAGTTTCTTATAAAAATAAACATACTTTTAGCACTCAGTCTACTAATTGTGCTCTATGGTATCTACTCAAAGGAGTTGCAAACTTATGTTCACACAGAACCTGCACATGGATATTTATAGTAGTTTTATTCATAATTGCCCTAACATGAAGGCAACAAAGATACACTTAGGAGATGAATGGATACGTAAAATATGGTACTCCTAGAATATGAACTATTACTATTCAGTGCTAAAAAGAAATGAATTCTCAAGCCATTGAAGGACTTTAAATACATATTACTAAATGAAAGAAGCCAATCTGAAGAGAGTACTTACCTTATACCAACTATATGACATTCTGGAATAAACAAAACTATGGAAAGAGCAAAAAGATGAGTGACTACTAGGAGTTGTCAGTGGACAGGGAGGAGGGGAGATGGTGAATAGGTGGTACACAGAGTATTTTAAGGTCAGTGGAAGTACTTTGTATAATACTATAGTGGTGGATACATGTCAGGATAAATTGTCCAAACTCACAGAATGTGCATCAACAACAAACCCTCATGTAAATGATAAACTTTTGGTGATTTTGTGTCAACGTTGATTCATCAACTGTAATGAATGCACCACTCTAATTGGGGGATGTTGATAATGGGGAAAGGAATGCACATGTTGGGTAGAGGGTATATAGGAAAATCTCTGTACCTTCTCAAGTTTGCTTTGAAACTAAACCTGTTCTAAAAAACCATTAATTCTTAAATAACATGTATGTTATTATCAAAGGAAAGACTTTTGTTTAAGCACGAGAGCCCATTAAATATGTATGCCCAAAGGCAAGAAACCAGAAGAGAGAAATATGATTGTCAGAACAAAGTAAAGCTAAGGGTCAGTAAATGTGGAGGTAAATGTATTATCTATGTAATAATGTAAAATATTTGGAAATTGAAGTTAGAATATCTGGATTTGAAGTCACCTCCCTCATCTATTATTTGCTCTTTCTACTTAGCCAAAAACCTTAAAATACCTTATAAGGAATGTCAGAAACTGGTTTCATTTTAATGTTCCAACCTCATTTTAAACCACTCCCACACGTTCTGTGCTATGACCATTCTGTACTTTTTTTTTTTCTTTCAAATGCCTAGGCTCTCTCTCATTTCTAAGGCTTTACAAATACTATAGTTTCTATTGAAGCACTTTCCATCATCCTCTTTATCTGCTTAAACCACTGCCTTTCCAACATTAGTTTCCACAGAAAGTTTTTTTGACTTTTTACACTGTAGTAAATACTCCTGTATTTGCTCCCATTAGTATCTTACAGTCTACTGGCATTTTACTACTCTGTATTGTGCCTATGATATTCAAGAATCCTGAGGAAAGATTTCACAAATCACATTTATTACTTCTTATTTTTATAGCATTAGGCATACTAATTAATACTTTTTAAAATATTTGTTGAAAAACAAAATGCTTAGAGAATTTAAATAATACACAAAGTCACAGAGCTACTGACACGTAGGATACCAACAAAACAGCTCTACCTTGCTTCAGAGTTTTCTATCTCCAAGGCAGAATCTGATTTGACCTTATATTATTACTGCTTTGTGTTGAAAGTGCATTTTCTCAAGTTCATGCTCCCTTTTACTATACCTGTGAGCAATACAAAATGAGAGTATTTTAGGAGGGACAATATGTGGCATTTCTATTTATGCTGGAAGCTAATGTAAAATCTTATAGAGTGACTTAGGGATGATTTTTGTAAATAATATTTTGTTGGTAGATTTCAAAGCAAGCTTTTTTACAACTTTCCACATTCCATGGTCCATTGATATTAATCAACATTTCAAGGAATGGTCTTAAATCTAGCTCCCCTACATTCAGTCTTTATTTCATTAATAATAGAAATGAGGAAGACACATTTTTTTGCCTAGTTCACTTAAAATTCAAAGATACAATTTTAGCCAAACACAGTAGAAAAGATGTAGTTTTGTGTATCAACAATAAAATATAACTTTATTTGGCCTTAAAAACAAGCAATAGAGTTTATTTTTTAAAGAACTGTTTATACATTCCTCTTTTCACATTGAAGATAATTTTTATATGTATATCCTAAGGTATTTTTCATCAGAAAAATACTTTAAAAATCCAAACTTTGTAAAAACTATATTGGTGAGTAACTCAATTTAGAGTTGTGGACACACAAAAAATACATTTCTACATACCGACAGGACTGGATGTCTATTGTCTTTATTCTCAAGCATCATTTCACTTATTCTGTAAATAAAACTTCTATGTCTTGTAAGGAACTCATCCATAAAGTTCAAATAGGGTAGAGATTGACTCTTAGCCACAGACCGTGGGCAGCTGTTCACAGGGCAACGGTGTTTACCTCAAGATTGAGCATCTGAAATGCGAGAGTTCAAAGTCCAAATGTGTGATTTGATACATAGGAGGGAAAGCATCAATGGCCTGAGTGTTGCCACAGACATCTTGTTCATTTTGTGACTATAAAAATAAAACTAAGCAGAAGTCGTCATGAGATATTGTGGTAGGGATTCGAAATTTTTAGTCATCAAACATTTGAAAACGTTTTCTTTACAAGTGAATCTCAGTGTGGAAGAGAAATAAAGTCGATGTTTTCTCTTCACTATTCACAAAAGCAAGACTGTAAGATGTGACATATACATGACCAAATAATGTCCCAATTTGGGAAGCTTATAATGAAAGAATAATGTAAAAATAGAGGAATAAAAGTTATTTAGAACAGTGACTTCAGAGTCCAGGCACATAGCAGTAAATATTCTGTGTTGTTCTGATTTTGTCACTACATTTTTCTTGGTCTAGGACCTACCCAGTGCATTGCAGCATATTTAAAATCTCTGGCCTCACCTATTAAATGTTAATAGCAAATCCTCAAACCACAAATGGACCGATACATTTCAAAGGGTCCCAAAGGAATTCCCTAGGGAGAAATGTTTGGCCTTGCTGACAAAATTTGTTGTCACCTGCCTACTTTTTTGAGTCTGATTCTTGAAAATTCTTTCAAATTTTGTGAGCTACAAAATATTCTCTCCAACAATTTATTTACTGCTTGAATTGGCAAAACTTGGTTTCTAATGCTGATGACTGAAAACTTTAAATAATACAGACACAAATTCCTAACAGCATATTTGAATTCCAATGATTGCAGTCATTTTTTTTTTTCTTTATTTCTACACTTAGGTAGCATGAATCAAGGGATTTTCCTTTTGTCCTATTACAGATCGAGTTGGGTTTCTGTCATGTCACCAAATGAAATATTCTTGATTAAAAATGTATGTCTAAAATAAGTCAATTTTGACCTCGAGAAAAAATGAATATAAACTTGAAATATTCATGTTATATAGAGAGCTTTACCTGTGCTACTTCTACCATCTAAACACTAAGCATCAACTTTCATTTTAGAAGTGTACTCACTGTCTGCTCTTAGAATCTCTTTTTGCATAAACACGCATATTTTTCTTTAATGTCATACAGTTCTCTGTCCAAATATTAGTTGATAAAAGACTATCGTGATGGGTTTTTTTTACATTTTACCTTTACATGTTATTGATTTATCTGCTTATGTGCTTGTTATCTGCTTCCTAGAGGTAGAATGTCAGATCCATGAAAGAAAAAATTAATTTTGTTTAAAACTCCTATTCTGGCACCTAGAACACAGCACTCCAAACATATAACAGATGTGAATATATATTGACATCTGATTTAATAAATCAGGTGCATATTTATTTTATATTTATACACATATACAATTGTCATTTTGGAAGAATTTGTAAAA
This sequence comes from Papio anubis, assembly GCF_008728515.1. Taxonomy (NCBI): domain Eukaryota; kingdom Metazoa; phylum Chordata; class Mammalia; order Primates; family Cercopithecidae; genus Papio; species Papio anubis. The sequence goes on from NC_044983.1 coordinate 106,354,116, forward strand.
CTCCGATGTAGATAATGTAGATAATTATACTCCTCAATTGAAGACATATTATGATCATTCATTTTAGATGGATCTGTCTTGTTTAATGTAATTAAATTACACTAAAAATTCCTCCTCCTATGTTATTTTCTTCTCTCTCAGGTGAATACCCATTTAATGTATTATTGAGATATATCTTCCAGTAATATATATAAAACATTGTTTTTGTATGTATAGATTATTTTAATTAGCTCCAATTATATTGTTTTAGATTTTTCTTTTTATTACATTTCTATATGTATGATTTTTAAATTAAATCATATTGCTGAATATATATTCATTTTGCTTTTAACTATTTAGTGGTATTGTATATTATACATCCAACATATATTTTATTTGTTATCCTATTAATGGAATTCCAGTGTATTTTTAATTAACTGCTCCCAGTAGCTAAATTATGATGAGTACTTAAACACATATATGCTGTTTAAATTAATGGTTTTGCTGTATCATAGGTAACATGCATATTAAAGTTTAATATGTACATTTTACATATTGATTGGTTATTTTTATTGTTTTTGTTTTTGTTTTTTTGAGATCGACTCTCGCTCTGTCACTCAGGCTGGTGTGCAGTGACATGATCTTGGCTCACTGCAACCTTCGCCTCCTTGGTTCAAGAGATTTTCCTGCCTCAGCCTCCCAAGTTGCTGGGATTACAGGTAGATGCCACCATGCCTGGCCACCATACAAAAAAAAAAAAAAAAAAAAATTGTATTTTTAATAGACAGGGGTTTTTATCATGTTGGCCAGGCTGGTCTTGAACTCCTGACCTCAAGCGATCTGCCCGCCTTGGCCTCCCAAAGTGCTGGGATTACAGGTGAGAGCCACTATGCCCGGCCACATTATTTATTTTTATAATGAATGTACTGTTGATGTTTCTCTTCCAAAAGATATGATGTTGTGAAATTCATATCTGAAAATTGAAGTGTTTGCTTCATGCTATTCTGAATTTTAAGTACTCTTCTCAAACACAAAAACAATTATTGCAAAATAAGGTAGAAGGTATTCATTGTAATCTAAAATTTTCTAGGTGAATTTAAAATATAACCTTATTTCATATGTAAAAAGTAAAAACAAAACGTATTTCTGCTTGCTGGTCACTTTAAGATACATAATATTTTAACTTGAATAAGATGTTTCAGTATAACATTTAATTATGAATAATGAATTATTTGCTTTTGAAATTCTAGCTTTGCCCAAATATAGTTGTATGACTAGCTTTGCAAAGAGCTGTCAATTTTATTTTTCATAAAATGCAATGTAAGGCAAAAAACTGCATCTTACATTGACTCTGGCATCATTTCAGATTTCTAATCTCTTTTTTTTTCCTGAGATGAAGTCTTGCTCTGTCACCCAAGCTGGAGCTTGGCTTACTGCAACCTCCATCTCCTGGGCTCAAGAGATTCTGCTGACTCAGCATTTCCAAGTAGCTGAGATTACAAGCATGTGCCATTACGCCTGGCTAATTTTTGTATTTTTAGTAGAGATGAGGTTTCACCATGTTGTCCAGGCTGCTCTTGAACTCGTAGCCTCAAGTGATCTGCCCGCCCTGGCCTCCCAAAGTGCTGGGATTACAGGCATGAGCCACCATGCCTGGCCTCAAATTTCTAATATTTTTAAAGCGATGTTAAGAATTTTCTCTGAAAGAAATGGCACCACGTATGCATTAGATTCAACTGGTTATCTTGATAAAATTGAAACCGCAACAATGTAAGAGTGAATTTTGAAGGCAATATCTCTCTTGAAAACATAAAATTTGAAAATATTGTATCTCATGAATTCTAAGAGGTTTTTGTTTAAAGATAATAAGACACAGGTGTGACTATCAGTACCATACCTATTTATGAACAAAAGATTCAAAATTTTTTATTATAAATTCTAATACTGCTCATTTATGTGGTAATTATGATGACTTTTGTATATTATTATTCATATACAATCACTACTTATGGAAGATAAAATGAAGATGTGTACATGTGTGTGAGAGCACATGTTAAAATTGTGCAGAAAGAGATAGTTTATAAATATGGTAAAAGCATATACATTAAATATAGTACCATATAGTTTTAGTAACTGTGATTCAAAAATACTACAGGGACATGCATTCTGATATGAAAAAAGTAATACACTATGGGAGAAAAGAAACAGTGTTTTTTGCTTCATAAACCTAGGATGTACAGCACAGCTAATAAAATTCTTAGTATTTGTTGTGTTAATTTGAAAGAAGTTAAAGAAGTGATGTGTATGGTGATAAGAATGCTAGATAAGGAAACAGAAGCTTTAATTCAAATCATATGATCGCCCACACAGTGATGCTACATTTTTTGAGTGCTTGGTTACATTATTCATCTTTGCGATTGCAGTACATGAGTGTAATTGGTACCCAACATTTCACAAATAAATGAATGAATAAAATAGTTAAATAATGCAGACACTACTGCTTACTAGGTGAATGACATGGACCAAGGTAATCACTGAATTATCTTAATTTATAAAATAAGATTAAGCTCTATTTTACAATATATTTCATATAGTACATGATAGCACCGTGTGAGCGTGGTGGTCTCAGGATTTACTATGCCTCAGAAATGAGTTACTGGTTTCAGAGAGCTCTTAAAGCAGTGATTAAAACTAAATTTGTGTAAAATTGGATGTAAGAAATTAGTTGATAGGTTATTCAGAAGAACTAATTAATTACCTAAACATAGTGTGACATTGTAAGGTGTTACTCCAAATGGCTCACTTCTAAGAAGGACAAAAAGGTCTTTATTAATAATTGTGCCAGGGTAATAGGCTAAGTCATAAGTGTTCCCAGTATACTCAAATACTTCTTCAGTGGTACTGTTTGATACATGTTTGATTATAGTTATCCATAGGTTACTCAGAAATAAAAGTAATATACACTATATCTTTCACAAGAAAAAGTTTCATTTCATATTTACTCCAAAATATTATGCTACCCATATCTTCTCCTCTAATATAAAAGAAAAAATATTGAAGTCAACCATAAATGTAGACTGTGTGCAAAATAAACCATATGCATAAATGAATCAAGATGTCAATTTAATAGCTCAGAAATATAGACATCATCAAGTATATCCTACATTTAATTTACTGGGGTCAGTACATTTTTAAAAAGCAATTGCCATGATATTTTAGAATGCAAATCTCTCATGCTGGTTCAATTAGATCCAGAGTTAAAATATTTTAAGTTCATCTTGTGGGTTTTTTCCAGACATATGTATCATTTAGTACACCATTATAAGTTCTTATAATGTTTTATAATTTCTGTAATTAAATAACTATAACTTACTTATACTTAAGTCAATAAATGTAACATATATACTTTGCTAAGATGGTATAATCAAAAGTATTGTTTATTTTTACCTTCTACTATGTGATAATAGCCAATCTGTTTTCCTCTGAATGTATTTTCTCCATTATTTTGTTCCTCAGAGACAAACTGATAGGAAGCTTAAAAAGCAAACAAAAAAACAAAAAAACCCTGATACCTACAATACATATAGTACTTCTGGGCTCACTGTTTTCCAGTTTCTAATTATCCTTTTTAATTTGCTCCTGCTTATTTTCATAGATCTCTCAATTTTTCCTGTTACCAAATACAACTGAGTAATTATAAAGCAAAGTACAGCTTTATAACAAGATAATTTAACAAAATTAGAAACATTGGAAAGTTAAATACTAAACAGTTAAAGAAAATTACTACATTAGCATGAATATAACTGTTTTCTGTGATGACAAATCAATCAGAAAGAAAAATAATCAACAGGAAAAAATGAACTGTTTGAAATAAAAACAATAAAACCTTCAAATACTTATTTTAAAACACTTCAGAATCTTTATTGACATTTTCTACATGAGCTGTTCCAATTTTAATTAGACAGGATGTGTAAAGAAATAACCTCTATAGCCAAATTTCTAAAGAATAAAATCTGTCACTAAGTATTAAATTCTCCAAGAAAGAAAATCTCATAGCACTCATCTACATGATGATAGACTTCTGTTCTGAAAGGGTGCTACATATGACTCCTTCAATTCTCCTATTAACAATTAAAATTGTTTAAACACATGGAATAATAAGGAAGTTATTGAAGCACAGTTTATAACTTTGCAAAATCAGGCAAATAAAAGTAAAATGAAAGTACTTTTCATGGGAAGGAATACTACGACTCCACACCTTGGTATTTTCAACATCTAATACTATGCCTGGCGCATAAAGGGAATTCATTTAAAAAGTTGTAATTGCCTTGCAAGCTTGTAGTGGCTGTATTTTGTTTCTTTTTATTACATATTATTATTTTTAAAATTAATAAATTCATGCAATTTTCTTAAAACACCTACTCTTCGGTCAGGATTTTAGGAAAACTGACTACATGCAGATGTTTAAACAAAATATGCTCTAGATAATAAAGCCTTTAACAGAGCAAGCATAGCTTATTGAGGGTGACACCTCAAGCCAAATTTATAGGCAGCTCTAGAGATAAAATGGCCTTTCACAAATGTCCCATGTTGAAGAGAGGAGATCATGCCTTTGTCATCCAGTATCCTCCCTGTGGAGGGAGACAAACTTTCACAAGGCAGCTCCGTTTAGTCTAGAGGATGTGATTCTCATAGGCAGCCCACACTTGTGGAAGTTTAGGAATAACCTCCTTCGTCTTGAAAGCAGGACCTTTGTAGAGTACTACCCCCCAATTTTCCAATCATTCCATTCCATGTGCCTTGAACAATGAACTAAGCCATTCACAAATACTTGTAAATCTGCAAATGTTCTTATCTCAGGCTTCATATATTTCTCCAGAAATTAGACAACCACATGACCATATGCACTCTTTGAAGTTTTTCTTATTCAGGGTGTTTTCCCCTGATGACTGTTTTCAAGTCCTTACTTGAATGAGGCTTTAGTGGAGCACTGTTTCATTTTCAGCATATACCCATATACTCAGCTGACCCATTACAGAACCAAATTTGGCATTTTCTCCTCCATCTATTGATTACAAGAAACCCTTCATTTGGCCACAGATATGGGCTTGCAAAGAGCTGCAGTGTGATGGATCATTTGGGAATCTGGGTCATGGTTCATGCAGTTCACTTAAGTTCTCTGGCCCTGATCTCACTTAATTCTAAATGAACCAGTTTGTTCTCACTGAACCTTATAAGTTTTAGGGTAAGAAAAAAACAGTTCATGATAGGCAGTTCTGCTTGATATGTCATGATCAGATATTTCATCATTATGCTGCTTAGGATGATTAGAACTGCTTAAGGTAATATGTATAATTTTCTGTTGCAAGTGGTATATATTTATGTCACAATATTCTGGGATCTACTAGAAACTCCACATGGGTTATTTTTCCACCTAGAATAACTAATAATATGGGTTGTAATTAAATATAAGTATAAGCCTTGGCAGCTTCTACATGGTGTTGAGTGTGCCAGTGCACAGAAGTCAAATTTGGGGTTTGGAAACCTTCACCTAGACTTCAGAAGATGTATGGAAAGGCTTGGATGCCCAGGTAGAAGTTTTCTTCAGGGGCAGGACCCTCATGGAGAACCACTGCTAGGGCATTGCAGAAGGGAAATGTGTGGGGTCAGAGTCCCCACACAGAGTCCCTACGTGGGTACTACGTAGTGGAGCTGTGAGAAGAGGGCTGTCGTCCTGGAGACCCCAGAATGATAAATCCACCGATAGCTTGTATTGTGCACCTGGAAAAGTCATAGACACTCAATTCCAGCCCATGAAAGAAGCTAGGAGGGAGGCCGTGCCCTGCAAAGCCACAGAGGCAACGCTGCTCAGGTCCATGGGAGCCTGCCTCTTGCATCAGTGTGACCTGGATGCAAGACATGGAGTAAAAGGCAATAATTTTGGAGCTTTAAGATTTGACTGCCCTACTGGATTTCGGACTTTCATGGGGCCTGTAGTCCCCCTTTTTTTCCCCCCAATTTTTGCCACTTGGAATGTCTATGTTTACCCAATGCCTGTACCCCCACTGTATCTAGGAAGTAACTAAGTTGCTTGTGATTTTACAGGCTTATAGGCAGAAGGAACTTGCATTGTCTTGGATAAGACTTTGAACTGGACTTTGGAGTCAATGCTGAAATGAGTTAAGACTTTGGGGGACTCTTGGGAAGGCATGACTGGTTTTGAAATTTGAGGACATGAAATTTGAGAGGAGCCAGGGACAGAATGATATGGTATGCCTGTGTTCTCATCCAAATCTCATCTTGAATTCCCACGTGTTTTGGTAGGGAGCCAGTGGGAGGTAATTGAATCATGGGGGCAAGCGTTTTCCCATGTTTGTTCTTGTAATGGTGAATAAATCTCACAAGAATTGATGGTTTTATCAGGAGGAGTTTCCCTGAGCAAGTTTTCTTTGCCTGCCACAATCCATGTAAGATATGACTTGCTGTTCGTTGCTTTCCACCGTGATTGTGAGACTTCCACAGCCATGTGGAACTGTAAGTCCAGTTAAACCTCTTTCTTTTGTGAATTGCCCAGTCTTAGGTGTGTTTTTATCATCAGCCTGAAAACGGACTAATATATATACTTTACCACTTTTTTAAACTGCAGCAGTCAAGTGATTCTATTACAAATTACTCCAACGTAGCCAGAAACAGAATTCCTCTTCCTCTTCTAATTATATTTTGCACCCTTTTTCATATTGTGTTCTCTGGAGAAATCAAAATTAATAACTTGGTGGGTATCATTCCTTATATTTATTTATAGGTAGGATAATTTTAAGCTTCAACTGATACTACAAATATTTCTAAGATGCATTCTTTTACCTATTAATTTAAAAATATCATATTTCCAATTTTAGGTGATATAAATGTAAACTATCATATCACTTTACTTTGCTATTTATTCTACCTAAAATGTATTTAAAATTTCTTTTCTTTTTTCATTTCAGAAACTTCGCCAGCATATGTTATTTGTTACTTTTTCAGTGTTACTCCTTAAGTTTCGTGTAAACCTTTTCAACTGAAACACAATTCCATGAATGGTGTAGAAAGCTTTCTTCATTCATTCCTGTTCTTGTTATTTCTCCTCCATCTGTTGATGTTTACTTATATTGGAACTTCTATTATTTAAATATTTGCTCTCCTATAATACTTTGTCATGTCTTTTAACCTTATCTCTGTGTTTTTCAAATCATTCTAATTTTGGTCCAGGGTGCATGCCATATTTTATTTGTTTTGCATTTCAAAATATAAAGTTATTTTCTATATCTTTCTGAAAGAGGTTATTTCTTTAAATCTAAATTTATTTTATAATTTCTAAGTTTCTTTTGTGTAACTTAATGTTTTTCTAGAATCCTTTTCCTTGTTTAGTTTTCTCTTTTGCTTTCACTAAGCAAAAGAGAAAACTAAACAATATGGCAATCTACTTATGTGTTTATATTGGTCTTCTTTCTTCTTTTTATTATTTCAATCGTGATACTTCGGCCATTGTGTGTGGTCTCTTTCAACATTTGTTTTGGCTTTTCGGATGAAACAGACAATAAAAAGTAATATCTGAATATTTTCCCCAGTGGCCTGATGTTGACTAGATGAACAAATAGTGCTCCTTTCTTTTTAGGGGTAGCCTATGATGAAAGATCCATCTTTTTTCAAGTATAATATGTAAAAGATTATTGGCAAGTTAAAATTAATCCTCTATCATGCTAAAAGAAGTAGTATAAATGTCTCAATCTTCCTACACTTACAGCTAGGGGTGTCATATTGATCCGCTCACAAAATCAAGAGATTGATTAGACTTACTCTATAGCTTTTTCTAAGGTACAGAGGTCTTCATAATTTCCTTGATGCCAAAAACATTAAATACCTACATGTGCATTTCTTTTGGTCCTATTTAGAACTCATATTCTTAAATGTAAATGAGGATCTTCAGATTCTCATTAAAAATTTTTGTGATGGTTAATCTGGTTGCTAAATTGTACTACCAGAGAGGTAGAGGAGGAGACAGATATGTTTTAGTTACATTCATTCCAATAATTAGTCAATGTACTTATGGTAATACATTTTGTATTCCCTAATGATATAATATGAGTTTGAAGATGCAATAATTGTCATTCTGTTAGATATTAATAATAAAAATATCATATAAGTCTCAGATATCAATCTCAAACTTAGCAACCATGTTCCTAGACATTTGAATTACAACATAAATTATATCAATTTCCCTAAATGAATTTGAAGTGATTTATACAACTGATTTTAATGATTTATGTAAGTAAAGTGTGTGTGCTTTTAAAAGATAAGTACTATAAAAAGTATAACTTAAGAATCATAGAGTACCAATTGAACATACTGTGCTTACACATTGCAGTTGCTTAGTGCAAGTAAGTATTGGAGTATTGCAGTTGCTTAGTGCTTAGGTGACTAATATATAAATAAGAGTGAAGTGTAAGAAAATAAAAAGATTTGAAAAATTCTAAATATTTGATAGCAGAGCTTATTTTGTTTAGTGTGCTTTATATGTGACTTCAGATCTGGACATAAAAATATATGTTTGTTCATATGAAATTAACAGAAATTCTGCATGCTCACTAAATATTGAATGTTGAAAGACTGTGAAAAAAGTCACATAATAACAAACCTCAGGGATTGGAGATGGCCAAGAAACTGAGAATTTAAGGCCAGGAATACCTAATATTTTAGAATTAAGTTCCTTTTTTTTGCATTGCAATGCAAAAATCATTTTAAGGGAATGTCTTTCAACATAAATTCCTTTCATTTCCCTGTATTTTAAACAGAGGCATTCTTCCCATGCGGGTCTAAATGATTAGAGTGAGTTCATGAAAATATAAGGCAGTGTCCCATTTGAAGTCACCAAAAAAAAAAAAAAAATGGAGAGCACTTGTTTTGAATTACAACAACCCATAAACAGAAATGATTGAAAGGAATCAGAAACCGAGAAACAGAGATGGTATCATTTGGCATACAGCAGCACTATTACCAAGTTTAAGGATTAGGGTTGAATTTCATCTGTAACTAAATGAAAAATTTCACAAGTAGAAAAACGTGGTTAGCAATATAAAGCAAGCACTGGTGAAGAGCTTGAAATGCAGAAGTGACTATTGTGGAACAAAAGAATTTCTAGAGGAAATTTGAATGGACTGGGAGAGGAGAAGTATTGAAAGAAACCACACAGTAAAAACAAATTACAGGAAGAGGTGCGGAAATATCGGGCACAACAAGAATTCTTGGTGGAGTGTGAGCAAAATTAATTCTAAGTATCTTAATTTAGAATCTAAGAACTGAATTTAACTTTTAAAAATCTTATATATTTGTATTATAAACTTTAATCCTGAATCTTCTTAATATGAACTACAAATAAATTAACTTTTTAAGCTTGTTCTGGTAAGGTAGGCTCACACCTTCATATGGACCTTACAGAGTTTTGTAAAGGGTGTCACTACTACCAGTAAAGAAAAACTGAGGTAACTAGATGATTTGAAGAAATTATAGGAAGGATGACCTAGAAGGAAGTGTAGAACCAACCTCAATAAGAAAAAAAAGAAATAGCAATTTTTCATTGTGTGAACACCTTATAAAATGTATATTTTGTTAGTGTGCTCAATGACACACTAATATGAAATGTTACATAATTTCTGGAAATTCTCATGAAGATACCGTGCCTCTTTGTTAGAAGTCTCATTAAAAATGGGTACAAATATGTTGAAAAGTATCCACACTTCCAAATATTTGTATTTAATTATTTTTCATTCTGCTTATTTTTTCACTTGTCCATTTGTTCTCTTTTTACTATTTCATCTTATTTTACAGTCAAATTCATTAACATATTCCTATCTTTGTCTTAAGTCCTTCTTGCTACCTCTTTATAGTTCTGTTTTGTTTCAATTTCAATCTATTTTCTTACACATATTAAATAAACATTTTGTGTGATATCATCTATTAGCTAATGTCTTATTATTTTCTCAGTTATGAGGTTAAGCTTGTCATGTTTGAATGCCACTGGAAAGAGGGAATCATAACCAGAAAATAACTATATAAGAATAAAAATCATACATTATTTCTAATATAATCATACATTATCTATATCTCTAATATATTTATATGATACATCTCTATCTGTCTGTCTGTCTGTCTATCAACCTAACTACCTATATCTATATGGCATAGCAAACAGGAGCCATGTTGCTGACATAAGTCTGTTTTATTCTATCATTGTTTCTAAGTAGCCATGTTGTATGGTGAATTTCCATGAATTTGTTTGCAGTAAGTGAATAAGTTTATTGTCAGGAATCAGAGAGGCTAATATAAGAGAAGATGGAGACTTAATAGTGTGGTTTTGGATGTTAAATGACTGAGACATCAATTGTGTTTTGTTTGTGAGCTGCTATGCTGTGCTCTTCATCTCCTCTGAGCCTGTCTTAGAACATTGAACGCAGCACTGTAGTGAGCCAGCCTTTGGAGACAGATTGATTGACTTTGACTTTAGCTACCTGTGTGAACTTGATCAAGTAAACTCATGTAATTAGTTTTCTTGTCAGGCAAATATAGATAATGCTGACCTCCACCTCATCGGATAAGTCTAAGTCTAAACTGATTTAGAATAGCGCCTACCCATATTCAGTACTGCCTAAGTGGTAAATATTACCTTGACCTTGCTCCCTCTCATTCTATTTTTCCTTCTCTGCCTCTGTCCCTCTCTTCCCTTTCATTCACACTGGAGCAAGTAAGGTTAGGTGGGTGATTTCCTAGATCCACTATTCAATAATATTTCTGTGTAAAAATTAAATGAAGTTATTTGCGAGTACTCCAGAACCAACCCTGGTTTTAAATAATTTGAGCATGATGACATGATGAGGAGAGTTTAGCAAATGCCATGATACATAGAGGTTGCAGTTTAAATTCAGGCACCTTCAGATAGAAAAGCCAAAATAAAGCAATGATATTTATTCTGTGTATGATGATGATGGGGATATTTTCATGACCAGTGGAAGTAAAACGGATGTATTGCTCTTTTCACTTTAGTAGAAAATGTTAAGAGCATAAGTGTCCATGGAAGAGGGACACTTTATTTGTCCCTAGAGGATAAATAGCTCAAGCAGCACAGGCCAGAATCCTGACAATTTGTCTACTAAGTCACCCACCTGTCACATGTGCAGAAATTGTTTTCTAAAATGTACCATAGACAAGGAAGTTTTATTCAAAAGCCAGAAAAAAAAAATCTATGCACAGCAAACAATTTGTCAAATTTCTTTCGGAAGTATGAGCTCTGAACATATGGAGCAGTGTCAGTCATTAAAGAAAAATGAAACTGCAATGTGTCTACAAAAATGCTTTTGTGGGAGAAAGAGCTAATTGTCTGCATGCATTCCTTAAAATAATATTCAATATCTGTAGAAAAAATCGAATATGATGATCAATTTCCAGTACATACGCGGGCATCTTAAAAGTGTTGATTTTGTGCTATTACATAGTAATTCTTGTATTAAAGTAGCATAATATCATTAAGATAAAATGTTAACTACAGTGCTACCTTCGCAAGTGTCCTAGTTTTACACTCTGTATTAGAGAGCTTGAATTTAAAAATGTGATTATTACATTTGTTCAGTAATCCATATCAGTCTACATGTAATGCATCTGATTTATCTCTGACAATTTATTTGACTTAATACAGCTAATGTGTCATTTATTTCATATCATGTTTTATAAATAGAACAAAGTATGTATTTTATACTTTAAATATTTTAAAGTAATTATCAACTAATTCTCTACCCTGAAATTTCTATAATGATGCCTGTGTAACAGCAGTTTAAGAGTTTAATAATGTAGGCCAGGCCAGTGGCTCACCCCTGTAATCCCTTCATTTTGGGAGGCCGAGGTGGGCAGATCACCTGAAGTAAGGAGTTCAAGACCAGTCTGGCCAACATGGTGAAACCCTCTCTCTACCAAAAAATACAAAAATTAGCCAGGCGTGATGGCAGGTGCCTGTAGTCCCAGTTACTCGGGAGGCTGAGGCGGGAGAATCACTTGAACCCAGGAGGCAGAGGTTGCAGTGAGGCGAGGTGGTGCCCCCTCCAGCCTGGGCAACAGAGTGAGACCCTGTCTCCAAAAAGAAATACAGAAAGGAAAAAAGAATGTAATAATGGATTAATTATATTTCCTTTTTCTATGGTGATTATACTTCAATGTTTTTACATAGTGACAGCAGGATATTCTGTAACAAATCTGAAATCCAACGTCAGGGAATCTGAATTTCTACATTCAAGCACTAATTTCAATACATATTATTAATGTTAAATTTTATTTTTAAATATGTCAACTCCTGTGAACCTCAATGTCTATACATATGGAATAATACAATTAATAATAATATTTTTGGTACATATTTTGTGTTAGATATAGGGCTCACAAATGTGCACTCATTAATGATATGAGGTAAATAGTTTTGCTGTCTTACTTTACTAAAATGAGAAACCAGGCTTAGTGATTTTTCCAAGGTCACAGAGCCTGTGGTACGGCCAGGATGTTGACTCAGGCATTTTCCCCGCAGAGCTTACAATCTTAAAAAATGGAGTGTCCTATTTGTGTTGCATTGGTAATAGTAATGGCCCTGGAGTTTCACTCCTCCTTGTATTTATACTCTTGTGTAGTCAAGGGGTAATTCTCTGCACCTCAGCTTGACCATGTGTTCTGCCTTGGCCCGTGTAGGGACCCAGGTAACAAACATGACATGAGTAGAGTTATGAACAGCAATTGTACATTGGGCCTTGTGCTTCTGCCCTCTTGAAGAGAAGATCATGTCCAGTCCAATCTGCTTACTCCAACAGGAGGATGAGAGACATGTGACAGACACTGAGCCCAGATGTCCCATTTATCTCAGCTGGACAGCTTTGATAAGCTAAGCTCCACTGAGATCAGTGAATTTCAGCCAGTGACACATGAGATATAATTATACAGTATTGTATTATTTTTGCAATATTAGTATGAGTTTGGGGATATTTCTTAATACCCAATAGCTAAAAGACAAACACATCTCAACTATAACATGAGAGGAATACTTATATCTCAGGTTTATGGAAAGGCTAACATTTGAAAATATTTATATGTGGGAAAAGGTATTCAGAAATGTGTGTTATTTTTACTTACTCTGATTTATACAATTTTCTGAAAGGAGTTGTTCAGGTGGTTTGAGAGGGTAAATAAACTGTAATTTGGACCCTTCTTCCCCACTTTCTGTGAACATTGTTTATCAGAGATTACATTAACTCTTAAAACCTAAGGGCTTAACAGATATTTGATAATTACCCGGAAATCTTCCTGCAGATTCACTTCCAACACTGGAATATAATGGCCAATTGGATAAACATCTGGTCACTCATTCTATTTCTTCTACCATCTAATCAACTTCTATATATGCCTTTTTCTTCAATACCATTCACACTGGCATAATGCAAACTTTCATCATCCCTTTCCAAGATTGGATTAACAGTTCCAAGACCTATAAATAGACTACCAGGAAGTTGGTGCTTTTAGGCTAGCTACTTTCAAGTTAATCATCAATGCTCCCAACTAGAGTGATCTTTATAGCAAACAGATATGGACATCTGACTTGGATATTTTCAGAAACTAAGCATGTTTTACTGGATACATTCTAAATTATTTTGCATCACATTAAAGACTTGTATCTTTCTCTTTAGTTTAAATTCCCAACATTTTCCCATATTATACAACAGCCTTCCTCTCGAAAACACAAAATGAACAAATAACAAGGTTCTGGATGAGTACAGTTTCTTAACGATTTTATTTCTTGGCATATGCTAAGTCTTTATTGATTTGCGTATACCAGTGAATTTTTCTCAAATATTTTTTTCTTTCTTGGGCCTAAGAAAACTATAATTCATTCTTTAATTCTTGACTCATATTATTAATTCTTAAGCTATCTTCCCTATCTTTCTTTATCTCTCATTGCAGCTCTATTCAGAAAATATTTTTTCTTTATAATTAATGTTATCTTCTCTAGAATATGCATTTCTTAATGATCATATATTTTCTTTCTATCTGATTACATAGCACTTGAATATAATACAGGATTCAGCAACTATTGGCTAAACACATTAACTGATTATACAATTCATAGACAATCTATTCATATTTTATTGATGTTTTCTTTTTTGAATAAAAGAAATCAAATTCCTATGCTATAAACTTGATAACTTGACAATTATTTAAGTTATGATGAGTATGTATGGAGTTGTATTAAATATTGGCCTAAGTTACCATCTCTAAACTGACCTCAAAGTGTTGCAAAATTAACTAATAGTAAATCATAACAGATACTTACTATTAATATTTCGAGAATATGAAGAGAGGATATAAAAATTTTAAGTAGATATTTTGGATGGGTTGAATTTGCATACTTACAATGGAATTTTATCATTGCAAAAAGATGGGCTTCACCTCAGTGTTATTTTTAAGGAAAATAGTATTCTTTCATATGTCATATTGGAAGACTATCCGAAATTTATGGAATTATTCATGGCAATTAGACTTTCTAATTCATGACATAGTTTGACCCAACTAACATTTAAGCTCCCTGTGATGAATTAAAAAGTCAAAGGTAGGAATTAATATGTAATGATGAATCCCCTCTATTTTTGCTGGACATTAAGTCTATCTACATGTAAGTTTGATTCGAATTTTGTGGAACATAACCTTAGTTTTAGCCAAACAAAGTCATCTTATAAAGATATTCAAAGTAGGCCAGGCGCAGTGGCTCACGTCTGTAATCCCAGCTCTTTGGGAGGCCGAGGCTGGTGGATCACCTGAGGTCAGGAGTTTGAGACCGCCGGAGGTCAGGAGTTCAAGACCAGCCTGACCAACATGGAGAAACCCCATCTCTACTAAAAATACAAAATTAGTTGGGTGTGTTTGCACATGCCTGTAATCCTAGCTACTTGGGAGGCTGAGGCAGGAGAATCGCTTGAACCCAGGAGGCGGAGGTTTCAGTGAGCCGAGATCATGCCATCGCATTCCAGCCTGGGCAACAAGAGTGAAACTCCCTCTAAAAAAAAAAAAAAAAAATCAAAGTATAGGCAAATTTATTGTTAACGAATAGTTATTGAGCATTCTCTCCACCTATGTAAGAATGTAGAGGAAGCATCACAAGTATATATATGTATACATATATATATCCCATAATAGAAAAAATGAGGAAGGAGGGGCAATATTCAAAATAAAACAAGGTAATAAATAAGTGGTAGAAAATCTGAATAGGATAACAAGAGTTGTAAAAAACTGGCATATAAAATCTGTTTTTAGTTAGGAAAATAGTTGATAAAAAATGGGTGGAAGCTGGAGGGGCTGCACATGCCCTACTCAGTCTATTCTGGGTGAAATAATAGCAGAGGGGTAGAAGAGAAATGCCTAACATCATTGACAATTTCCTAATGATAGAAGAGGTTAGTAAACTTATAAGAGGGAACATGCAATCTGAATAATAACTAAGGAGCCAGCCTCAAAGTTTCAAAGCACATTTTTAAATAATTTTGTAATGCACTGAATTTTAAACATCACTTGAAGTTATAGAAAAGAAATAGATTGAATTGAAAAGTTATATTTATTTTTTTTTCCTGAAGCTAGAAAGTTTAAGTTAGGCTTTTTGGCATAGGGAATCTAATGTTAATTTTATACCTAGAAGCTACGTGATTTGAATAAGCGTAAGCCATCTAACAACACATTGATAAATGACATAATTTAACATAAACAAATAAAATAATCCAGCATTGTGTTCACAAAGATGCTTTCATTAGACACTAATTTTATGCTCTGAAGCATATTCATTTTGTTTAGATTTTCAAACTAAACATTAAAAAATTAGAAAAAAATATAAGCAACCTAAAACAATTAACATAAACAATTAAAATGTTTAACATAAATAAATTGATTTTCCACTATTTTACCCAACTAGCAGGATGATAGTGAGTTAATAACTATTTTTGATTTTTAAGTTAAGCCTGGTTTTGTCTAAGTAATTCTCACTGGTATTCAGTGGAGTAAATAAATTTTTCACTCTCTTTTACATATTAAGAAATGAAGATTGACAGAAGAAACTTGCTTAGCTCAGAGAGATAATAAGTGGAAAAATACAGATGATGTTGGATCATTGTGGAACATATTCTGTAATTGGAAAACAAGAAAAGTATATACTTTAATATACTTATTAAACTGTAAAAATTAAATGTCATAAAAGCAAATAAGAAAAACTAAAGTGGGAAATATTTACAGTACATATTATAAAAAGTTCATTTTTAATGTGTATAGGTTTCCAATATTCATAAGAGAAAAAGTCAACAAAAGAAAAATAAAGTATATAAGTAATTTGCAGAATATGTGTGCATGCATATGTATGTAGGCTACTGAGTTCATTTTATATATAGTATACATATTATATATAATCAAGCTTTGTAATATTTAAAATCAAGTAAATTAAATAATAAGAATATTTTATTTTAAAATCTAAGTTGAATTGGTCAGTAAGTTGAAGTAACCAAAAATATTCCTTTCTGACTTGAGTTAAAAGATTTTAAATAATTTATGTTGTTGATGAAGAAATAAATTCAATGTTTCTGAAAAAATAATTTTACACAATATCTAAGGTGGAATATTTAAATGTGATTTGAAACATTAATTTGCCTTCTATGAATAGGTAACAGGAAATAATCAGAATGCAGGTAAAGTATTAAGTACAAAGTTTCTCATTACAACATTATTTAGGTAATAGCAAAAAATTGACGAAAATTAGAACAATAACAATAGTATTATATTTTTTTCTGTAAATTATGGCATATCCACATTCTTAACTCTTTTAAAGTCAATGGAAGCACATTTAAGTTTCATTTTACCTAAAATAACAATTAAGTTCATTCTTTTAACTGTGTCTACTTCAGAAGTTTAGTTACCCAACCATATTCTTGCTAGCAAAATATGTTGATTTTATTTAGTTAGACATCACTCTGCCTCTATGTGACTTACATATAGATGACCATATCCTGAGCTTATATGAAATTCGTGATTCGTTTGTCTTAGTGGAACCATGACCCTTATTGATCAGGGGCTTAAAGGTAGGTATGTGACCCAATGTGGCAAAAGCAACAAAATTTAGCTTTCTGAAAGCAAAACCTATTTATTAGCGGGTTTGCATTTTCGAAGGAAGAAAAGAACCTAGGTTCTTAGTAGCTTTATAAGCTGCAAAACTGCTCATTATATTATGTTTGAAGTTGTGTTACTTTTAAATCTCCAGTATGTGAGAAAACAAATTTCTCAATATTTAATTGAGTTTGAGCTTGGATTTAATGTTTCAAATACTCAGTAAATTCCTTATAATAACTAATACGTAGACAAAAAAAACCCCAAAAAACCTTACCTGTAAACACTGCAAGAATGTCATCCACTCCCACAAGCAGAATCCTGAAGATATTTTTCAGAAATAATAGAAATGAGAACAATGTGGTGAAGCACTTAACAGTGCAGTGGATGCAGAAAAAGAAACTGTTGGGGGAATAAATAAAGATCCTTAAAGGAATATCAAAAACAAATCCTCTTTTGAACAGAATAATTGCTTTAGAGGGGACTGTAGGGAAGATTGGAAAGGGAAGAATTAAACTATTATATTAGAGCTTTCACGCTGGATGCCGTTATTGATGTGAAAGCACATTTCAGAGCCGACATTCAGTTTATAGAGAAATTTTACTGAGTCTACAAGCTCCTATTTGTTTGCATTCTCCTTTAAAAGGTTCTTTGTGGTTTAGTTTGAAAGTCTTTCCCTCTCCCCCAACCCCACATAAATTTTATATTTATTCATATCAAAAATCTGGGATCTTTTAAATTGCTATTAACATATTAGGCCTGGATTGGCCATGAAAATGTTTCAATTCAAGCCTAAACCAAAATGAGACTAGCCAGTGGCCTCAAATTCTCAGCAGAGATGTTTTTTCTTGCAATAAACAATAATGTGATGGGAAAAATTTCCTTGACATTTGTCTGTGTGGGCCAGAATTTCATATCCAGTTTATACATTTTGAGCATATAGATGTATTATTTTTGACATTTATGCAGTGATTTTTCAGATCTGCATGGGTCCAAGTCCCCCTATCCACTCCCATCTCACATCATTTGCCAAGCTGTCTTGAAAACCAAAACTCTCAATCTGCTTGTATTGGTAATGATCGCAGGACAGCTAGTTACTTCAAAGCTTATGTCTTTCACTGAGAGCAAATGATTTACTTCATTTTCTTTCAAGCACAGTCTTCTATTTTAAAATATAAGATTCTGGAATATGTATCTAGAATTTTTTAGTTTAGTATTTATGTATTTAATTTAGATAACAGACTTATTTCAGGGTACCTAGTCTGCCATTTTGCTAGGAGAGAAATCTTTGTAGGGAGAATTGTCCCAATATAATTGCTTATAAAATATTAACAGGAAAACACCACATACAATGTGTTTGCATGCATGCATGTGTGTATAGTATGTCACTTAGGTAAAGTTACATATATATGTATGTAGGCATACATGCACATATGTGTCTGTATGAATGTGTCTGTGTATGTGTATGCATATGTATATGCCTATATGTATGCAAAATTGACATTGGATATATATTTCCAATAAATATAAGCATGTGTGTATGTGTGTATATACATAGCTATGTGTATATTTTAAAAATGTATTTTATCAATCTATAAAATATATTTTGCCATTGTGCTGAGATGTTTAGTGATTTTATATTCCTATTTCTTCTGTTAATCATCTTGAAAATATATAAAGCTAATGTTCATTAGTTTACACTAAAATGTAGGTTATTTAAAAACAAAAAAGTAGATTTTTCTAATCTTTTCAAACTGCAATTTACCCTTCTGTCCTAAAAACTCAAATAATACTTTAGACTTTGATTTTTTTTTTTTTTTTTTTTTTTTGAGTTAGGGTCATATTATGTTGCCCAGGCTAGAGTACAGTGGCTGTTCACAGGTGCATTAACAGGGCATTGCAGTCTCCAACTCCTGGGCTCAAGTGATTCTCCTGCCTCAGCCTCTGAGGCAGCTGGGACTACAGGCACATGCCACCGCTTGTGGTTTTGTTTTATGTATAGATCTTTATCTGCTTGTAGATAATAAGCTCTTTAATGATGCCATTCATGTTTGTTCCATCTTTTTGATTTCTAGGAGCTAATAAAATGCAATTCCTTAAATAATATTACACAAAAGAAAGAGGTAGTTTAGACAAAAATCCTCATAGCCATTTTAGCAATATTGACTCTATGAAAAAGCCAATTTGATGTACTCACAGAAGTTTACATAAGAAACCTTGAGAAAATATGTGTAATCATCTCTATAAAATAGCTCCACATTAATAATAGAAAATTTTAGAAAATATTATATCATTTTTAAATATTAAAACTTTTTTTGAGTTTTGTGTTTCTATCTTAAACTTAGAAATAATGATGATTTGCCTCTAATTAAAAAACAGGACTACTAAACAACTATTGAAAATAGTATATCATCTGTTTTGAGATTTACACCACTCATCTTAGTTCTTAAAAGCTGTGATCTGAACTGAAAATGCTCTGAGTCTTTGGTGTTATGTGTCATCTGTTTGATTCAGCTAGTCTTCAAATTATAGTCCTAAGTATCCTAGCTCTATCTAATTATACTTCAAGTACAAAAGGAGACTATTCAGTTCTCTAAGTTACAAAAAAGATTTCAAGAAATTTCTACCTAATAAAGTAACCATTACAAAGGCACAATATAAAAAGGAAAATTTTAAAGCAAAGGGACACCAACAAAGAAATATTGACATAATAACATATTGGATATTTGCTTTTTGAGTGTCAATTGCTGCTCAATGCAATTCTACCTAATTATGATTTTTAAGGTTACATCAAATGTTACAATCATGAAACCACTTCAGTTACTTATGTTTAACTTTTTTCCAAATGCTTTTCCATGCAGTCATTTATTATGATTATCATGTTAAAAATAACATTAACATCAATTTCAGTTGAATGCATACTTTACCTTAATCCTTATGTATATTCTTGAAGTAGTCTTTATTATTAGTGTTTTCCACATAACATTGAAACACAGTCATACACCTAACGTGACAGAACCAAGAATTGACCACAAATCTATCTCCATACCTGTGCCAATTGTCATCAGAGGAAATTAATTTACTAGTAATTTTCCTGAAAATGTTTTACTTAACATTTTATGCCTTTTATGACTATTTCCTCAAAATTAAATGGCATTTTTTTGGCAAACTACCTTGTAAGTTAGTCATTTGTTTTCTTCATTTTTTTTCATAAAAATTTAAAAAACAACATTGTAGATCTTTCACTACCTGATTTCAATACTTACTATAGACGCAGTCTGTTTTAGTTCATTGGTGTTGCTATAAAGAAATAACTGAGGCTGGGTAATTTATATTAAAAAAAATGTTTATTTGGCTCATGGTCCTGCAAGTTATACAATAATCATTATACAAGCAACTATTTCTGGTGAGGAGTTCAGGAAGTTTCCACTCATTATGGAAGAAGAAAGAGAGCAGGCATTATATGGCAAGAGAGGAAAAAAGAGGGAGGGAAAGGAAGTGCCAGTCTCTTTATAACAATCAGTTCTCACAGAAATTGACAGAATGGAAACTCACTTGTTACCAGGAAGAAGAGAAAGGCACCAAGCCATTCTTGAAGGATCCAGCTTCAAACCCAAATACCTCCCACTAAGTCCCACCTGTAATATTAGCAATGAATTTTCACATAAGATTTGGAGGAGGCAAATATCCAAACTATATCACTGTCTGAAAACAAAACCAAACCAAACAAAAACAAAACCAATACAAAATACAACAATTCCAAGAGTTTGATGCCATCCTGGGCAAAATATTGAGACCCTGTCTAAAAAAAAATGTGTAAAAATAATAAAAAAAAAGAATAGACATATAAACTAAGTTGTATATAAAAAGTATAATAAAGAAATCAGAAACAGACATACACAAATAAGTCAACTGTTTTATAAAAATGCAAAAAGACAATTCAGTGGAGAAATAATAGCATATTCAAAAATGGTGCTGAAATAATTAGACAGCCCTATGCAAAATGGCAGTACTACATAGACTTTACCATTTGCAGGAAATTAGCTCAAAATGGAACATAGATCTAAACATAAACAGTAAAACTGTAAACTTCTAGGACCTAACATAGAAGAATATTTATATACCTTGGGTGTGGTAATAAATTTGAATTACAACACCCAAAGCATAATTTGTGAAAAAAAAAGATAAGTTAGAATTCATTAAAATTATACTTGTGCTCAATGAAAAGCACTGTAAAGAGAATGAAAAAAGTCAGAAATGGGGAGAAAATATTTGCAAAATACATATTTGATAAAGAATTTTTATCCAAAATATACAAAAAAAACTCTTTAAACTCATCAGTAAAACAACAAACTAACTTAAAAAATGGACTATCATCTGGCCAAATACCTCACCAAAGAAGCTTTACATACGGCAAATAAACATACAAAAGGATGCTCAAACTCTGTTGTCATGAGGGAAATGCATATTAAAACGTGAATGGGGTATCAGTACACAATTATTTCAATGACCAAAATCTTGCAAACTAGCAAGATTATGCCATAGATGATATGCCAAGATGCCATAGATATGCCAAGATGCCATAGCAAACTGACATGAATAAAGAGGCACAGGGAATTCTCCTATGTGGTACAGCCACTTTGGAAAATAATTTATCGGTTTCTTACACAGCTGAATGTCATCTTACCATAAGATCCAGCAACTGTGCTCTTAAGTATTTAGCTAACTTTTAAAACCATACGTGCATACAAAATCATGCACATGACTATTTATAGATTTTATTTAAAATCTAACCCAAACTGAAAGCAAGTAGTATCTCCAATAAGTCTGTCAATAAGTGAATGCATGTACAAACACTGGTTCATTCGTACAATAGGGTACTATCCAAGGATAGAAAGGAATGTGCTGTCAATCCATACAAAGACAGAGGTGAATCCTAAGTGTATATATGTAGGTGGCAGAAACTCTGAAAAGGCTGATACTATAATATGCCATTTATATGACATTCTGGAAAAGAAAAACTACAGAGACAGTAAGAAGTCAATGGCTACTAGAGTTTGAGAAGAGGGAGTTTGAATACATAAAACACAGGGAATGTCATAGCATTGTGCAACTATTTCTTGTGATGCTGTGATAGCAGAAAATGACACTATACATTTATTAACACCAATTGAAATTTATGACAAAATAGTGAATTACAATACAAACAGTAAAACCTAACATATGAAGATTTTTTTTAAAAGTTAGGAAGTTGGAACTTCCCAGGGTGAAATGTAAAATGTGACAAAATAATTTAACTGTTTTACAAATTTAGCAAACAACTTCACTGAAGCGTGGTATGGGGAGATGTTAACATGAGCAACTTTGATGAGTGGCATATGAAAAATTACAGGTGAAAGGAACTATTCATAAGCACTATACTCTATTCTATAAAGTTGTGTCTTACAGGGGAATAAGTTAACAATTCTGGAGCCAATATACAAGAATACAAAAAGTGAACAGTTAAGTAAATGGATCGCAGATGGCAGAAACCGGGTTTCTTACAGTTTGAATGTTGGATTACAGATAAGCAGTAAGAGGAGACTGGGATGATGTATGTGGTAATGAATTAGCTCAATAATGATACAGTGGTTACATGCCGGAAAACGAATAGATCTGTATCCAAATAGAGGTTGATATACACACCTGTATAAATTTTTGCTTTGCCAGCTAACAGGCCTAGGAACAACCAACAACAATCAATAAACAACAATCAATAAACAGAAAAGTAAATAAAATGCAAAATACCTGTGAAGAAACTAAACTTATGCTACATCCAGAATTATGTGTACCATTACATTTAGAAGACAAGAGAGCAATCCATATTTACAGCTTTAGGGAAAAAAAAAGTCAGCTTTTATATTAGATACAGGGAGTACATATGTAGGATTGTTACATGGGTATATTGGACCCAAGTGGTAAACATTGTACCTAATAAGTAGTTTTTGAAACCAAGCGCCCTCCCTCCCTTCCTAGTAGTCTGCAGTGATTATCATTCCCATGTTTATGCTCATATGTGCTCAATGTTTAGTTTCTGCTTATAAATGAGAACATGAGGTATTTCATTTTCCATTCCTGTGTTAATTCACTTAGGATGATGGCCTCCAGCTTCATCCATGTTGCTTCAAAGGACGTGATTTTATGCTTTTTATGGTTGTGTAGCATTCCATGGTGTACATGTACAACTTTTTCTTTAATCCACCATTGATGGGCACCTAATTTGATTCTGTGTTGTTACTATTGGGAATAGCATTGTGATGAACATATGCATGTGTGTGTCTTTTTGGTGTAATGATCTATATTTCTTTGGCTAAATACCCAGTAATGGGATTGCTAAGTCTAATGGTAACCCTGTTTTAATTTATTTGTGAAATTTCCAAATTGCTTTCCACAGTGGCTGAACTAATTTACATTCCCACCAGCAGTGTATCAGCATTCCCTGTTCTCTGCAGCATTGCCAGCATATGTTGTTTTTCGACTTTTTAAAAATATCTATTCTGACTGGTGTGAGATGATATTTCATTTTGGTTTTGATTTGTGTTTCTCCAGTGATTAGTGATGCTGAACATTTCATAATGTTATGTTTTATGTCTTCTTTTGAGAAGTATCTGTTTATGTCTTTTGCCCACTTTTTAATAGTGTTATTTGGTTGTCTCTTGCTAAGTTCCTTGAAGAGTCTGGATATTCCTTGAAGAGTCTGGATATTAGACCTTTGTCAGATGCATAGATTGCAAATATATTCCACTATTCTGTAAGGTTGTAGGTTTACTCTGTTGACGGTTTCTTTTTCTATGCAGAAGTTCCTTAGTTTAATTAGGTCCTGGTTTTCATTTTTTTTTTCTCATAATTGGTTTTAGGGACTTGACCATAATTTTTTTGCCAAGGCCAACTTTACTAAAACTTTTCCCAAAAAAAAAATCAATCAGCCCAATACCAAACTCCAGAAGAGACACGACAAATGCTAAACAATTTTAGCAAGATTTCAGAATACAAAATCAATGTACAAAAGTTAATAGCATTTATACACACCAATAATGTCCAAGCTGAGCATCAAATCAAGAGCACAAACCCATTTACAATAGCCACAAGGAAAATGAAATAACTAGGAATATAGCTAACCAAGGAGGTGAAAGATCTCTACAAGGAGAACTACAAAACACTGCTGAAAATATCAGAGATGACGAAAAGAAATGGACAAACCTCTCGTGCTCATGGATTGGAAGAATCAATATCATTAAAAGGGTCATACTGTCATTTTAGCAATCTACAGATACAGTACTATCTCAAGCTACCAATGTCATTTTTTACAGAATTAGAAAAGAAACAATTCTAAAATTCATATGGAAGAAACAAAGAGCCCAAATATTCAAAGTAAACCTTAGGAAAAAAGAACAAAGCTGGAGGCATCATACCATCCAACTCAAATTATGCTATGAGGCTACAATAATAAAACAGCATGGTACTGGTACAAAAACAGACACACAGACCAATGGAACGGAATAGAGAACTCAGAAATAGAGCCACACACCTACAACCATCTGATCTTCAACAAGGTTGACAAAAACAAGCAAATGGAAAAGGAATCCCTGTGCAATAAATGGTGCTAGGCAGTCAAACCCCATCCCTACTAAAAATGCAAGAAGTTAGCCGGGCGCAGTGGCGGGCACCTGTAGTCCCAGCTACTCGGGAGGCTAAGGCAGGAGAATGGCGAGAACCTGGGAGGCGGAGCTTGCAGTGATCTGAGATCGCGCCACTGCACTCCAGCCTGGGCGACAGAGCGAGACTCTGTCTCAATACATACATACATACATACATAAATGGTGCTGGGATAGCTGGGTAGGCATAATACAGAAGGTTGAAACTAGATTCTCACTTTCCACCATATACAAAAATTAATTCAAGATGGATTAAATGTAAGACCTCAAACCATAAAAACCCGAGATGAAAACCTGGGAAAAATATTTTGGCCAAAATTGTTTAAATCTAGCAATAGAGCGTTCTGTCAGGCTCAGCATATGCTTTTCATTTCCAGGACTAAGCAAACGTTCCAATTCTAATTTTTCAGGCATCAGAAAGCATATATCACTTCTTTCCACATTTCTCTGGTCAAAACCATCTTTTCCCAAATTTAGTTTTTTATATTTTTCAAATACAATGTATTAGAACTTGTAGAAAAAAAATAAATTTAAGAAAAATATACCCACTAAAGCTCTATTAGGTGTGTATGTGTAGAATTACAAATGATGTCAGGGAATGTAGCTTTTCTATTGCCATATAACCCACATCGCACACTTTAATGCCAGGTAGTAATCAGTGTGTACATATATGTTTTTTGTTTTTTATGTTCAAAAAATAATGTTTATTACAATCAATTGAGTAATTGTTGGGAGAAAAGACACATAATGGGCAAACTTCAAAAAATCATAAATAATCCATTAAAATTTTTATCCTACGTGTTTATACCCAACAAGCTTCATCATAGTAAAGTTAAAACAAGAACTGTTCAGTGAATTAATCATCGTGTCAACCATACTATCTCAATTTTAGTCTCATTGACTTTTTATAGTATTTGAACACATTGACTGTGGATCTACATTTTGTCAGACACTGTGTAGAGCAAGTATTTAAATAAAAAAGTATATGAAACTGTCTCTTCACAGGCTCTCAGAGGTGATAAACATAATTGACATTAATTAAAATACAATATGTGAAGTTACAGATAAGTTCAGATTTTATAAGGGCAAAGGAAATCACTACCATGAAATCTCCCAGTAAAATGCATTCAAATAGAAGAGAATCCTTGTTGGCTCCTCTTCTATATAGCAAGCTGATTCAGACAATTCTTCTGATGACATTATGGCAGAGTTTTACCAGGCAATTTGTTGTTTCATCAAATCAGGGAGTTGCATCAGTAGATATCACACTTTGGCCTATGTCTTATATGATGAATAGGGCTTCAACAAGTGGAAGCAGGTGAAAGGGCACTTAAATATGAACAAAATAAAAGAGGCAGGAAAAATAATTGTGTGTTCATCGGCTCGCATGTGGTTTTCTCTGTGCAAAGCATAGCTTTGGTTACGGAAAGAACAGGACGTAAGGCTGTATATAGATAGAGCCAGATTGTGAATGGCCTTATTTGCTGTAATGAGTTTGCTTGCCACTGTGAAGCTACTGAAGAGTTTTTACAAAAATAGACACATATTGAGGAAAGAGGCAGTATAGAAAATGGAATGATTGCAAGTAGGGAAATAAGCTCTTCTACTGCTATTTTAGTAGTCCATGTAAGATAATGAAGAACTAAAATGACAGTGAAAATGAATAAGAGGTCAGGATGTTGAGAGACACTGGAAATATAATGAAATATAATGAAAAGACTGGATCTGGATTAAATATTGACTGCTGTGGAGGTAAAAGTACCTTAAAATATGGTAGAAAATACAGGAGAACAAACACTTTGATGGTACGTGATAATCAAAAGGCATTTGAGAGAAGTTAACATGAGTTGGAAGATATGTACTAAGTTTTTAGGAACACGATTTAGAACTGCTGATCAAATTACAAATATGTAATTTGAATATCCAACATAAAGTGAGTAGTTGAAACCAAGTAATAAGAGTATCAGATATCATCCAGGAAAATAGTGCTTTTTTGAAAAGTAGACAAAACTTCAGGAAATACATCATTTTTGTCATAATTTGCTTCTTCTAAGAATAATTTCCTATATGTAATTTAATAAGGCTTTGCTGTTAATACTCTTAGCTACTACATAATTGCTGTATGTTCACCATTTTAATTGCAATACAGAAGCTTGCAGTTTTTCAATGCCTCTGTTTTCTGAAAGAGCAATCAATGAGAAAATAATTTCTTTCATTTACCACTTAAATAATGTTTGGGTGGTAATGTTTGCTTATATCAAAATACATTTGCCAGCTCTTTGGCTCTTCAGTCACTAAACTTAAAAGGAGAGGGAGAATTAGACTGACACGGCCCCTTTCAAATTTAAAACAAAGCACTTATTAAAATATTGACTTTGGTTTTATATTCATCTTCACCTTTGATAATGTCATAAAAGCTCACAGATGATATTTAGTTTCCTTTTTATTTATTTATTTGTTTATTTATTTTGAGACGGAGTCTCGCCCTGTCACCCAGGCTGGAGTGCAGTGGCACGATCTGGGCTCACTGCAAGCTCCGCCTCCCAGGTTCCCGCCATTCTCCTGCCTCAGCCTCCCGAGTAGCTGGGACTACAGGCGCCCGCCACCACGACTGGCTAGTTTTTTTGTATTTTTAGTAGAGACGGAGTTTCACCGTGTTAGCCAGGATGGTCTCGATCTCCTCACCTCGTGATCCACCCGCCACGGCCTTCCAAAGTGCTGGGATTACAGGCGTGAGTCACCGCGCCCGGCGATATTTACTTTCATTTTAAAGAACGTAACTTCCATCTACTGTTTTTCAAGTGTAAATTTTAAGAACAATTGAAATGGTTAGGCATTCATTCTCTGGTAAGTAAGGGAAAACCTAACTTAATTATATTATAGATATAGGATTTTATTTTCCTGATATAATAAGTCTGACAGTAGATGTTGCTTATGTTGGTTTCATGGTTCAACCACCTTTAAGTTTATGTCTATGATTCTTCTGTTAATATTCCTCAAAACTATTGTGGCTGTAGTCATCTGTTCACTTTAAAGAAAGGATCATGGAAAAACTGAGAAACGTTGCTTTGGTAACCTTTGTCTCTTTTTATTATAATATTATTTTTAAAATTTAATTTTAATTAGCCAACTTCTGTTCACTTCTCATCGATTGGTTTCCATGAAAGTAAAGGAAACTGAGAAAGTGGACTTTTGGTTTTTCAGTTTGCTTGGCAGGCAAAAGCAAGAAAAAGGATTGGGAAAGGTTTTGTGTAAAAATTAGGTGTCTTCAACAGCAATATAAGACATACAAATTTTCTGTTAAATCTAAACTCTAACTTCAAATTTTGTTCCAAGTAAATTTACAAATTTTACTTATACTAAATACATACAGAAGATACATTATGTAATATTATGATATAATAATTACTAATGTTACTTTTATAGTATTCCTTCATTAGCTTTTTAGAGATAAAAATATTTTACTTACTTTTAAACTATCACCCTCATCCTCTATGCTTATTTTTATTTCTCATTCATATTTAATCTTGGACAGTCAACGACATAGTGATTCTTCATTTGAAATATTGCATGGTACCGTGAAAGGCACATTGGGTAAGAAATCAGAAAATCCATGTTAATTCTCAATTGTTTTCTTACTAGATGTATAAACCTTAGCAAGTTAATAAAGCTCTCTGTGATCATTTATAATGATAGGATATTAATGACTCTGCCTAATTCAAACTTGCTATAAAATTAGAGATAATGCATGTGAAACTAAGATGTAAGGAAGTAAACAATGTTTGATACTGACATTTGGGGAGAAGAGAATGTCTTTAATATTTTAAAGTTATTAATAAAAATACACTAATTCTTTGGAGGACAGACTATTCTTCTATAACAGAGTTACATTACTTTAAGATAAAGCATCTTCCAATATTACTAGTTAGCACACACCTACTGGCACTAACAATCACAGTCACTTAAACAGATTCAGAATGAATGTAAAAATTGATGGTAGGAATACTCTAAATAAAATCCCCAACATGGTCCAGAAACAACAGCACTTCTAGAATAATCCTGTAATTTTTATGCTAGTAATATATTATGCTAACTCTTGGATTCTAAGAAAATTAGGCTACATGGGGTTACATTAAAATCTGACTTAGCTTACTGTACATTTTGCCTAGGATTGTCACAATTTTTGGTTTCTCTTATCAGAATCAAAGTAGACTGTTAAATAAATAAACATATTTTAATCTTGTGAATTTTAATAAAATTTTTGTTAAACTTTTTGACATTATAAAAGGATAGGATGTGCTTTTAAAACATAAACTACTTTTAAAAGAGGATTTCCATTCTTATTGTGTTACAAACTCATTAGACTCTGTAAACTAAAGCACCCTAGTACTACAAGGTTCATTTATGACAAGCTCATAATAAGAATAACATGTAATCTATGAAAGCTCAGATGGAACAATCTAAGACTTTTGTTCAACTACTGTGTCAGGAAATTTCTTCTCAAACCATTGAGTATTAGTTTAACACATACTTTTTTGCTTTATTAATATACCTCTGAGCAAACAAGATAATTATATATGTAGGAGTCTTTATAATAAAGAGAAAAACAGACAATATTGCTAAGTAATAGAATATCTATGATTTAGCCAGCAAGTAAAGGTTTCATTTGAAAAAAAAAAAAAAAGTATTGTTCTGCTCTTTTAAAGCAAAAATCACCTTTAAATCCCTTAGGAAGGCATCAAACTGGAAATCCACGTATCATCTCTCAATAAGTCCAAAAATAGCCACTTTTCCTTCAACAGGAAAATGGATCAATACTTCTTTGTAACAGCACATGGTAGGCAATTGGCTTACATTAAGGCTATACTATGTAAAAAATAAATACTGTACCTTTAAGTACCAGAACCACATTCAGGTGAAGGGAAGCTCAGAAAAGAGATGCACCTGCTGCTGCTATTAAAGTGTGTTTCTCTGAAAAGATGAGATCACTTTTGGCCTTTTCGCTTTATGTTTTAGCAGTAGGATAAAAATCTAATCCCAGTTGATCCCTTTAGAAAGAGAAGATTTATATAACAAAGAAAGGCAAATGCTTGAAAATTACCTTAGAGATGTAATGGTACAAATGTATCAACATTGCCAGAAGACAAATTTTGAAAATAGAAGCCTATGTATTCTGGCCTGTCTTTGTATAAAATGCATCACATTTTATACAGACTTTCACATTACTTTTTACAGCCTGTGCTAGTAGCACAAAGACTCTCCAATGTTCATTATGTAATAATTAGTATGCATCTGTATATAACTTGATGGAAATGTACTTATTACAGTTGGATATGGTATGGATATCTAGGTAATGAACACACATCATAAGCTCTTGGAATTACACCGTAATACTTTTCCCCCCAAAAGGAGAAACTAATATAAAGTACTGGATTTTTGTTCATACTACAGACAGGTGTGTAAAATTTACTTCAGGAACTTTGATTTTAGATGTGCAGTGAGAATAGTGTGCTTGTTTCCCTGGTGTCAGAGGCTGTAGCTCAAAGTAATATTAATAAATGTAACATGTATTTGAAGTCTGACTTTAACATTAATGTAATTACCTTAAATAATATATCTGAATAATTACATATTAACATATTTTCCTAAATTTTCAGGAAAATTTTTACTCCTGGAAAAGGGGGCGTGTAGTTATCTGTTCTGGGGGCACACATTTTCAAAATGCATAAATCCAAATGCACATTGAATCTGAAAGGCCGATCTTTTCTAAGAAAGGGCCGTAGTGGATAATGGAAAAAGATGGAAAGTTCATGTGAGATCTTCTTAAAAATCCTACTTTTTGCAATGATTCAAAGATGTCTTTTAAAAAGAGGAAAATAAGAATACCTTTTCTTTTGAGAAAGGGTCTCACTGTTTTTCCTAGGCTGGAGTACAGTGGTGCAATCACAGCTGACTGAAGCCTTGATTTTCCAGCCTCAAATGATCTATTCTCCCACCTCAGCCTCTTGAGTGGTCAAGACTACAGGTGTGCACCAACACATCTGGCTAATTTTTGTAGAGACAGGTTTTCACCATGTTGTCCAAGATGGTCTCTAGCTCCTGACCTCAAGCAATCCACCAGACTTGGTCTCCCAAAATACTGGGATTATAGGCATGAGCCACCATGCTCAGCCTAGACTATCGTTTTTTAGAAAGTTGTATATTTTGAAACTGCACATTATACCTATGTTAATAAAGTGATGTAACTCAAATGATTGGGTTCATGATAGAGATGAAATTTGGTGAAGTGTAGAAATCCAGGAAGGGGTTTATTATAATGTTAGCTATTGTAATAGTTATATATAGTAAGGAGTCAGCTATTAGGTTAGACATTAGTTAAATATTGTTTTAAAGTAAACTTTCTGAGATTGCAAAATTTGGAGAGTAAGGATTATAATTTATAGATTTTTCTCAAGATTTTTGTGATCTTATATAGAAGAAAAATTTAAAAAAATTACTTTATCTGAACTATTATTTTTAGTAAGAAAATGAACAGTAATTGAGAGAAGAAATGTATCACCATTAAATGTCAGGTAGACCTGACCTAAGGGGACAGGATATGTGAATAGTGTACCTTAACTGGAAAAGAAAAATAGCACTAGCTGTCTTTCTTGGAGACAAAGGGATATACAGTACAATACTTTATTTGTTTTAATTTTAGAAGGGGTCTTACAATATGATTCAGATCTTTGAACTCCTGAAATCTTCACAAATGGGGGAAACCACTTTTTTCAGACTTTATTCCCTCCATGTGAACATGGGTCTTACTGTAACATTCATTGTAATTGGATGTTAACTTGTAGTTAACTCATTCCGATTAATATGTTATCATTGATATATCACCTGTGTGATGTTCTGTGGAGTATCAGTATGTTAAAGATTCCCACAGAACATAATATGAAACAGTTGAAAAGTCGGCATATCCCTTGGGCAAGAGAGTAACTGCGCACTGCTGTCCTACTATCTTTTCTCATATAAGTGATTTTTAATTTTTTTGTTGTCATGGGGATATATAATTTGCCACCCTGTTTGCTATAATGTTTGTACTATTTTATGTTCCTGCCAGCAATGTATGAGGGCTCTAGTTTGTACACAACTGTAATATTTGATTTTTGTCGTTAGTTGTAATAACCATTGTAGTAAGTGTGTAGATGTGTCTAATTACGTGTGTGTGTGTTTGTATATGTATGTTTGCATGTACCTGATGACCAATGATGGTGAGCATCTTTTAATGGGTTTATGTCACATTTATTTCTGCGATGTCTAGTCTGTTCCCTTGTTTTATATGTCTGTCCTAATGTCAGTATCACAGCATCTTGATTATTTAGGTTTCCTAGAATTTTTGAAACCTGAAAGTGTAAGTTCTTGTTTTTCAATAATTTTTCTTTTCAGGTTGGTCTAAATCATTTGCATTTTTATGTATAGTTTTTAATCAGTTTGTCAATTTCCATAAAAAAGTGCTATTGGGATTTTTATAGGAATTTCATTAAATCTCTTCGTCAGTTTAGAGAGCTGCCATCTTAAAATTATTAAGACTTTCAACCAATGAACACTGTATTTTTCTCCACGTATTTGCCTCTTGTTTAATATATCTAGGCAATGTGTTGTAATTTGCAATGCTGCAGGTCTCCATTTAAAGAAAAAAACTGTTTAAAACTGTTTTATCATTATTGATGTTTTTAATTGAGTTACTTTATTAAGTTATGGGTTGTTTCTTGTGAGGACATAGAAATTCAATTGATTATGCACATTAATATTGTATTCTGTAGCTCTACCAACCTTGTGTTATGAGAAAAACTTGGGATTGTAACATTCCCCTGTCCCAAATTGGAAGGAGACTAAAAGATAACTCAGACAAGTCCGGTTTGGTGAGTTGATTAGTACTTACATATGGGAGACTTCTGGGCAGCAGCCGGGCAGCTTTAAAGAGTCCTGCCGCTTTTAATCTTTAAGCTGCTTTCAAGCTAATTTACTAGCTTTTTGCCTACTGTGTGTGTGTGAGATGGGACTGTTTTCCTTGGTAGGCTCTCAGCTACTCACTGGGATGTTTTGGTTTTCATGGACAATTGCTTCTTGCCTGGCATCCCTAAGAATCCAGTGGCTGGTGTCCCTGAGAGCCCATGGCCTTGACTCACTGACTGGCCTTTAAGGTTCAAGCAGCGGGGCCTACACCCTTAAGTAACCCAGTGGGGAACCTGTCACACTAGACCTTGCTTATGAGCTCTAGTCTTTTGTTACGCTGTGTTTTGGGAAGAAAGAGATTTGGTATATTTCTAAAGATTAATATAACATAAGCATGTCATCTTAAATGAAATCTATTTTACTTTTTGATTTTTTTCATCTTTATAGTTTTAGTTTATTTTTCTTGTCTCATTAATGGCTAAAATCTGTTGTTTTATTCTTGTAATGAGACTATTGCGGTAATTCACTGAGAATTAATGGTGGCCTAGGTCAGGGTAAACAACAGATGTGTTGACAAGATAGGAAATAATTTTTAACATATTTTGAATGAAGTTCCAATAAGATGTGTTAATATGTGGATATAGTGAATAGAGAAGAATGAAAAAGGTTAAAGATCAGTCTGAGTTTTAATATATAAATTAAAGCCATATAAATTTAGCCATAGTAACGTAATTATACTTAATATATATATTTATATTTTGTTAGTAACGGAGGAAAAATATATTTGGATGTTTTGCAAACCATAAAAATTACATGGAATATGTATTTGTACAATTAATAGTACAAAAACAATATACTTTAATGACAAAATTTCTAAGAACCCTAATATTTGAACAAAAGAATGTATCATAAAAAAATGGCATTTGATTTTTTCTCTCTTATTATCAAGATTAATGGAGCATTGATTGTGTGCATAACATATAAAAGTGCTGAATGTAGAATATGATAGAAAATGAGGATAGTAGAAACACTTCACCTAGAAACTTCTCAAGAGAATTGGGGTAAGATGAGTTAATTAAATGTTTCTGTGAAGTGGAGGGGAATAAACTAATCATCTTATTAATTTAAAAGAAGGTGATATGTAAGTTATAGTAAAACAGCGCAAGTTTATGATTCTGTTGGAGAAATGGATACAAATGATTTTCTTAGGCAATTGACATTGATTTGGATATGATAAAAAGATAATCCATTGGAAATGGAAATTGGCTTTGAAATATTTCAATTACGTTTTTTGAGACTTTCTATTTTGGATTTCCTTAACAGAGAACAAAATAAAATGTTTAACTCTGGGACCCTTTATTGTGATCAGTATCTAGTTGTGCACAGACATGGTTAACATTACCTTCCAGACATAAGTTTTAAATGATTTTGTCAAGGTGCAAGCAGAGATAATTCATGCTGATATATTTTGAAAGTACAAAATGTAACATTACCACCAACACCAGAATCTAAATGGAATGCTGTTTCTAGCCACTGAATTATTAGAAGTTTAAGAATACAAATTTGAAGTAATTGTGCATAAGGCCCTTTAGGCCAGTTCTTAAGACTCAAAAAGACAGAACCAATTTGTAACATAAACCTTTCTTTTTCTTTTATGGTTCTACAAATATTATAATTGTGCAGTTTTATAATGTAATTTTTAATGCTTTCCCTTGATGTGCCTACATAAGAAAATGTTAGGATAACATTTAATAGATTCAGTAATTCCAACAACATTATTGTTTCTGGTGGAAGACACCCTTATAAATATCATAAAAGCTCCAGACTTCAATTTGACAGAGATGTAAGGGAGGTTAGGACTCACTTGTTTCTCAAAGGATAGCTGAGTTAAAAATTCTTTTAAAATTCAACTGTGGCAAATGTGTAGTCTTTTCATATCGCTAGCATTGTACTGAATATAAAGTTTTCTCTCCCCAGGTCAATAGTGTTTATGTAAATGAAGTCAAGATACTTAAGGATGAGTTACATAACAACAATCACAATCTTTAGTTATAACTTAAATGAGCTGAAGTTGCTCTAATCTATGCCTCCTTTTTGCTACTGAATTTTAACAATCTTTTCATGCTCTGGATTCTCAAAAGAATGGCTTACATTATTCCCACCTTTTCAGAGCCTGTTACCTCATCCTTTCCTTACCTTAGCCCAAATGAGCATGACAAAAGCCAACTATAGCAGTAATTTTCTTTTCTTATCGTCTTTGAAGTATTAGAAATAGGGACACTTTTATTCCACCCTGAAAGTCAGTTTCTCCATTGCTTCTTATTCTAAATTTTTTAGCCATCACCCACTTTTTTGCCGTAGTATTCATATATGCCTTCCTTCTACTCTTAGTGTTGTTCTCAACTAAGATGCTGAGAGTGGCTCTCTACTTTTTTTTTTATTTTTTTATTTTCCTCTTTTGGAAAATATGTCTTACTTGCATGTGTTCCGTTACAGGTAGAAAAGTTTCAAAACACTTTTTCCGTCCTGACCGCATACCTATGTTCTGTATGTCCATTACCTAATCAATATTTCTGATTTTTATCATAACCTTTAATAGTCATCCTGCCACGACTGAACAAACCCTCACATGAACACATACTCAAAAGAACAATTTTTCATGAATTCTATAGTAGACTTGAGGTCATGTTTCAAAAAGTGTACATGCCTGAAACCTAAGCCACTCCTCAAGTTACTGAAAAGGTTATTTCTATAAACAGAGAGCCACTGATTCTGGCCAGACAGTCTTTTAGTTGTAATATTTTTATCAAAGGAGTTTTCTAAAGAAATTTTTCATAGTAGTCTGATGCTAACACATCTTACATGACTTGCTACTTGATAGGTACATAATGTTTAAGTTCCCAGTGGCTCCCTTCAATTTTCTGTAAAATGAGGGTATCATTTGCCTATTTTGTTTTTGTTGCCTATGCTTTTGAAGTCCTAGCCATAAAATCTTTTTGAAGTCCTAGTCATAAAATCTTTGCATAGACCAATATCCTGTAGTATGTCCTCTATGTTTTCTTCTAGTAGCTTTATAGTTTTGTATCTTATATTTAGGTTTTTAATCCACTTTGAGTTGATTTTTATATTATATATAATACATTATATATAATGCAAGATATACATCTGCATATGGATATCCAGTTTTCCCAGTAACATTTATTAAAAAGGGTGTTTGTTTGTCAGTGGATGTTCTCAGCATCTTAAAAAAGAACAATTATATATAAAAAGGTGGATTTACTTTTGGGTTCTTTATTCTGCTCTATTGGTCTATATTAAAGTAAAAAGCTTCTGCACAGCAAAGGAAACAATGGAGTGAAGTGACAATCTGTCGAATGGAAAGAAATTGCAAACTAGTCTTCTGACAAGGGACTAATTCAAAATATGTAAGGAATTTAATAGCAAATAACTAACAATGTCATTAAAAAGTAGGCAAAGGACATGAATCGATATTTCTCAAAAGAAGAAATATAAATGGTAAACAAATATATTAGAAAATTCTCAACATCACTAATCATCAGATAAATACCTGTCCAAACCAAAATAAGATGTAATCTTACCCCAGTTAAAATGATTATTATTTTAAAAACATTAAAAACAACATGCTAGTGAAGAGGCAGAGAAAAGGGAACTCTCATACACTTTTTTGGGGAATGTAAATTAGTATAGACGTTATGAAAAACAATATGGAGATATCCTAAGAAACTAAAAATAGAACTACCCTATGATTCAGCAATCCCACTACTGGGTATTTATTAAAAGGAAAGAAAAACAGTGTATCAAAGGTATTCCTGCACCCCTCTGTTTGTTGCAGCACTATTCACAACAGCAAAGCTATGGAATTATCGTAAGTGTCCATCAATGGATGAATGGATAAATAAAATATGGTATACATGCACAATTAAATACTTCTTGGCCATAATAATGAATAAAATCCTGTCAATTGCAGTGACATGGTTGAAACTGGAGTTTATTATGTTAAGTGAAATAAGCCAGGCACAAAAAGACAAATACTGCATATTCTCACTCATATGTGGGAGCTAAAAAGGTTGATCTCATCAAGGTAGAGAATAGAATAATAATCAGAAACTGGGAAGGGTGTGTGTGTGTGTGTGTGTGTGTGTGTTGGGAGGAAGTGTGATGAAGAAGGTTTTGTTAATGGGTACAAATATAGTTAAATAGGAGGAATAAGTTCCAATATTCAGTAGCAGAGTAGAGTGACTATAATAACAGCATAATATATATTTCAAAATAGCTAGAAGAGAGGACTTGAAACATTCCCAACACATAGAAATGATAAATATGGAATACCCTAAGAACCCTGACTTGATCATTACATATTCTATGCATGCACCAAAATATCACATGTACCCCATAAAAATGTACAAATTTTATATATTTAAAAAATTGTTTTAATGAAGATATCAATACCGTAACTCATACAGCTGTTCTAGTGAATCAGTGATAATATTATAGTATAAATTAATTAGAATGATAAAGCATACAGTAAACTCAAAATAGTTGCAATAATAATACTTATTATTATCATAGTCACACATTAAGATGGAAATTTTATCATGTTAGTAATTTAGTTACTATTCACTGACATTTGCCTCCCACTGCAGAGAACTTGGATAATCCTGGGTGTTTCTATGAATATTAAATACACTGATGGGAAATCCATGGGAAAAAGAATCCTTTACAGCAGCTTAAGGCATAATAATTTAATTCATATTTATTTATAATATGTGGGTTATTTAAATAACCTTTTGTATTTTATATTTAAAGCAAATTCGCAAAGATAAGGAAGAACATTCTCATATGCCACATACCTAGTTTCCCCTATTAAACCTCTTCAGCAAGTATAGTACATTTATGACAACTAATCAACAAATACTGATACATTGTTATTTACTAAGATCCACATCTTCTTATTATGATTTTCTTAGTTTTCACTTATGTTCTTTGTCTGTTCCAGGATTCCATCCAGGATATAGCATTAAATGTAATCATTATGTCACCTTCTCTAGAATGTCTCATAATTTGTTGAATGCACATAGCAGTCTTTCAGACTTGCTTCTTTCACCTTACCAATATATATTTAAGGCCTATCCATGTCTTTGAATGATTTAATAGCTTATTATTTTTATTAGTGGATAATATTCTATTGTATGAATTCACCATACTTGTCTATCCACTAACCTATTAAAGAACATATTTGATCCTTCTAGTTTTGACAATTTTTAATAAAGATTCTACAAACATTCACATGCAGGTTTTTGTGTGAATATATGTTTTAAAATTAGTTATATAAATATTTAGGAGTTCAGTTGTCTGATCATATGGTAAGATTTTGTAGTTTCATAAGAAACTCTCAATCCCTTCTCCAAAGGAGCTGTACAATACTGTATTCCTAGCAGGAGTGAATGGGAGTTCCTGTTGTTCAGCATCCTTGCCAACATTCAGTGTTGTCAGTTTTTCAAATTTTAGCCATTCTAATAGGTATGTATACTAGGATTAAATTGTTGTTTTAATGTGCAATTCTAAGATGGCAAATGATATTGTAATCTATTTACATGTCTAGATGTCATCTGTATATATTCTTTGTGGTTGTGTTTATTCAGATCCTTTGCCCATTTTTAAGTTGTTTCGTTTTTTTCTTATTTTTCTATGTGAAAGTTATTTGTGTATTTCAGATACAAACTTTTTATCAAATACGTATCTTGAAAATATTTTTTACTATTTCTTGGTGTTTCACTTTTTTTTAACATTGTCTTTTGTAAAGCAAAACTTTTTAAATTGAATCAAGTCCACCTTAATTTTTCCCTCATTGATAGTGCTTTTGGTGTTGTATCTAGAAACTTATCAAAAAACTAAAATACAGATCTTCTACAATATTTTCTCCAGAAGTGGTTTATTATTTTTATTTTTATATTTGGGTCTTTAAATCATTTTTAGTTAATATTTGTAAAATACGTAAATTCTGTGTCTATGTGTGAGACAGATTTTACATACCTGTCAACAATTTTTCCAGCACACTTTGTTGAAAAGACTATTCTTTCACCATCGTATTGCCTTTGAACCTTTGTTAACAATCAATTGATTATGCATTTTGGACATCCTCCCTTTTTGCTCTTTATCCTATTCAATTAATTTATGTGATTACCGTAGCTTTACATTAAGTCTTCAAGTGGAGTATAGCGAGTCCTCCAACTTTGTTCTTTATTATTGTTTTGGTTATTCTACGAGTTTTGCTTTTCCACATAATCTTTGAAATAAGTTTGTCAATATTAACACATTAACTTGATGGGATTTTGGGTGGGAATGCACTGAATCTATAGATCAAGATAATAAAAATCAATATCTT
Organism: Papio anubis; assembly: GCF_008728515.1. Taxonomy (NCBI): domain Eukaryota; kingdom Metazoa; phylum Chordata; class Mammalia; order Primates; family Cercopithecidae; genus Papio; species Papio anubis. The sequence continues at coordinate 106,393,332 of NC_044983.1, forward strand.
AAACATATTGAGTCTTTTAGTTCTTGAATACTGTACTAGAAATCCTACATAAAATGATAAGGAAAAGAAGGAATGAAATAAAAAGCATTCTGATTGGAAAAGAAAAGAAAAACTAAAGCTGCTTATACTTGCAGATGGTATGATTTTCTATGTGAAAATCCCAAAGAATTGACCAAAATATGAACATTTAATTTTTTTTCAGAACTTGGAAATAAAACAAGAGTACTGTACATTGTTGAATGAGAGTGCTGTGAGAGGACATTCTTGCTTTGTCCTCAATCTTCGAGAAAACATATCAGATTCTCACTATAATGTATAACATTCGTTCCAAAATTTTTATAGATATTGTTTATCAAGTTGAGAAAGTCCTCTCTATTCTTAGTTTGCTATGGCTTTTATCAAAAATGGGTGTTGGATTTTATCAAATGCTTTTCTGCTTCTGTTCATAGGATTAAATGACTTATCTTCTTTAGCTTAATGATAAAGTAGATATTACATTCATTCATTTGTAACTGTTGAGTTACCAGCCTTTTATGTCTGAAAAAATCCCAAATAATCAAATTAAATAAATAATCTTATAAATTTGGTATTCAATTTGATAGTATTTTGTTAAGGACTTTTGTGCCTATGTGCATAAGATATTGGTCTACGTGTTTCATTCTTGTAATATCTTTATCTGATTTAGATATTAGGGTACTGCTGACCTAATTAAGTGAATTAGAAAATGTTCCCTCTGCTTCCGTTTTCTGGAAGAGATTGTACAAAAAATAGGTATGATTTATCCATTAAATGTTTGGTATACTTCAGCAATAAATCTACCTAGAATTTTATGACTTCCTTTTTGTTAGGTTGCAAATTATTGATTCAATTAAAAATAGATCTAGGGCTATTTTTACTTCTTTCATGATTTTGTTAGTTTGTGACTTTCAAGGAATTGATCTATTTAAGTTGTAAAATTTGGAGTAGTAAAGTTGTTTATAATATTGCCTTATTTTCCTTTCAATGTCTGTAGATGTTTGTAGAGTAAGACATTTGTTTCCTGCTGTTAATGTATTGATTTCTGCTCTATTTTTACTATTTTCTGTTTCTTAAATTGCTTTCATTTATCTAGTTCCCTAAGGTGAAATCTTAGGCTATTGGTCTTACTTCTCTTCAAATATAAGCATTCAATTTACACATTTTCGTCTAAGCATGCCTTATGCTACATTCAACAAATTTTGATAAATTTTAATTATATTTTATTAGTTCAAAATATTTAGGAATTATCTGGAAATGTGTTCTTTTTCTTTGTTTGATAAATGTGTTATTTAGAAATATATTGTTTACAGCTACTCTACAGAATGAGGCAGGAGAATGGCGTGAACCCAGGAGGCGGAGCTTGCAGTGAGCCAAGATCACGCCACTGCACTCCAGCCTGGGCGACAGAGCGAGACTATGTCTCAAAAAAAAAAAAAAAAAAAAAAAATGCAGCAGCTAGAAACATCAGTGTTCAATTGTTTGTCTGAGTACCTATTTTTAATTATTTAGGGTGTAAAACTAAAAATAAAATTGTTGGATTATATGGTAAATCTAGGTTTAACTTTTTGAGGAATTTCCAAAATGTTTTTCACAGTGGCTGTACCATTTACATTTCCACCAAAAAAGTACAAGTGTTCCATTTCAACACTTATATTCCATTTTATTTTACTTACAATGTTCCTAGTGGGTTTGAAGTGGTATCTCATTGTGTGATTGCATTGCATTTTCTTGTAACTAATAATGTTGAGCATGTTTATGCATTTTGTGATCACTTGAAATCTTCTTTGAATAAATGTCTGTGAAATTACATTGCCAAATTTTAATTTAGTTTTTATATCTGCTGTTAAAATGCATAAATTATTCATATAATCTGAATTCTACACCTTTATGAGAAATACGCATATCATTTTTTTCCACTTCAGAAATTGCCCTTTCACTTTTTAGATAATGCCTTCTCATACACAAAAGTTTTTAATGTTAATGAAACCAAATTTATTTATTGTGGTTGTTTCTTGTGCTTTCATTATACACTATCTGTGAATATATTATTGAATTCAAGGTCATAAATATTCACTAATATGTTTTATTCTAAAAGTTTAATAGTTTTAGCTCTTAAAATTTATTTTTAGAAATTCATTTTAAGTTGATGTTTATATATGGTATCAAGTAAGGACACAACTTCATTCTTTTGAATATGGATATCTAATTATTCTAACCACATTTGTTGAAGAGACTATTATTTTCTCTTTAAATGGTAGTGCTACCCTTGTGAAATATCATTTGTCATAAAGGAATGAGATTTCTACAGGAATCTCAATTCTATTACACTATTTTAAAGGCCTATTTTGATGCCAATACCACAACATTTTAATAATTGTAGCTTTGTTGTGAGATTGAAAATTAAGAAGTGTGAGCCTAACAACTTTGTCTTTTTCAATATGTCTTTAATTTTCTGGGGTCCCTTTTCATATGAATTTTAGGATTCATTTTCCATTTATGCAAAAAATGTCATTTGGATTTGGATAGGATGATATTGAATCTGTAAATCACTTTTGGTAGTGTTTCCCTTTTAATAATATTAATTTTCTAATGCATGTACATGAGATATTTTTCTATTTCTTCAAATTTTTAACATTGTTTTCAGTAATATAATGTAGTTTATGCTGTGTAAGTCTTTTACCTTCTTGGTTAAATTGATTCTGAGCTATTTTATTTCTTTGCATGCTATTGTAAATGAACTTAACTTTTTTGGATTATTTATGCTGGTTTATAAAAACACAACTTATCTGTGTGAGTTGATTTTGTATCACGTAACTCTGCTGAATTTGTTTTCTTAGCTCCAAGTTTTGTGAATTCTTTGGAATGTTTGGAATTTTTTTGAATAGATATATTCGTGAATAAGTTAGCTATTCGTCTTTTCTTCCATTTCCCAATATGTGTTTTTACTTTTGTTCTTGTCTAATTTCTTTGGTTATAACTACCAACAGAATGTTGAATAGAAGTAGTAAAATCAGGCATCATTGCGTTGTTCCTGATTTAAAAGAAAGACTTTTAGTTTTTAGACCATTGAGTATGATGTTAGCCATGGATTTTTCCTAAATCCCATTATTAGGTTTGGAAAGTTAACTCCTATTCTTAGTTTGTCAGGTTTTGCTGTTGTTGTTATTGTTTTCTAATAATGATAGAATGCTGGTTTTCTCAAATGACTTTTCTGCATCAACTGAGATGACCATGTGGTTTATATTATTCCATTATTGTGGTATATCACATTGATTAATTTTATATGTTGAGCCCTCCAACTTTATTGCTTGTGCTTTTGTGATTTTGCAATGAATTCCTAGATATAATATCAAAAGAACAAGCACTAAAGTTGGAGGCCTCAACATTAAAAAAAAAAAAAAATCTTGCATATTTGGAACAAATCCCACTTGGTTATGGTGTTTAATGATTTTAATATGTTAATGCATTTGATTTGCTAATATTTTGTTGAGGATTTTTGAGTCTGTACTCATAAGCAATATTGCTCTGCAGTTTTCTTTTTGAAATGTCTTTGTCTTTTGTATCAAAGTAATGCTGGCCTTGTAGAATTAGATAGTAAACATTCCCTTATCTTCTACTTTTTGGAAAGTTGGAGAAGAATTTGTGTTAATTATCCATTAAAACAATGGTAAAATTTATGAGTAAAAATGTATGTTCCTCTGCTTTTATCTGTTGAAAGATAAACAGATGATTGTTCAATCTGTTTACTTGTTGTAGGTATGTTCAGGTTTTTAATTTTCTCTAGAGTTCATTTAGAACTTTTGTATATTTTAAAGATTCATCCATTTCATGTATATTATCTAACTTATTGCTGTAGAATTGTTTATAGCATTATTTTCTGTCATTTATTTTTAAAAAGTCAGTTATAACCTCATTTTCATACATAATTTTAATAATTTTCTTCTCTCCTTCATTAGCCTACCTCGTTTTGTCATTTTAATGATCTTTTCAAATAATTAATTTTAGATTTTGTTGATTCTCTCAATGGTTTTTCTTTTCTTTACCTCATTTAACTCTGAAATAATCTTTATTACTTTAGTTCTTCAAATAGTTTTATATTTAGTTTGTAATTTTTCTAGTTATTTAAATTGTAAAGGTAAGTATTGATTTAAAATTCTTTTTTATTTGTTAATATAAGCCTTTATAGCTATGCATGTCCTTCTTATCACTGCTTCAACTGCATCATATAAATTTTGGTAGGTTGTATTCTCATTTTTATTCATTTCAAAGTATTTTTTTAAACTTCCCAGTGATTTATTCTTTGAATTATTGGTTGTTTAAAAGTGTGTAGTTTAAAATCTACCTATCTGTGAATTTTCTAATTTTCTTTATTTTATTGATATCTGTTTTTATCCCATTTGAGCTAAAGAAGATATTTTGTAAGATTTCAAACTTTTTAATTTATGGAGTAATGTTTTGTGTCCTAATATGTAATCTATGTTGGAAGACATTCCATGTGCAATTAAAAAAATGTATTCTGTTTTTGCATGGTTCCATGCATATGTCTTTTCAGTCTACTTGTTTTTTACTGTTGCTCAAATCCTCTATTCCTTATTAATTTTTCTCTTTAGTCCTATTCATTATCAAAAGTGGGGTATTAAAGTTTCCAATTATCACAGAACAATTTATCCCATCAACTCTCTCAATGTACATTTCATACGCATTGAGACTCTATTTTTTGGAGTATATATGTTCATAGTTGTTATATCTTCAAGATGGATTTGAATTTTATTATTATATAACTTGTCCCCATTAAATAAAATTAACTTAAGGTCTATTTTGTTCTGATATTAGTTTAGCCATCCTAGCTCTTAAATGGTTACCATTTGCACTGAATATATTTTCTCATTCTTTTACTCTCAAACTATCTGTTTAATTGGATCTAAAGTGAGTCTTCTGTAGACAATATATATTGGTTTCACATATTTTTAAAATTTATCTGCCAGCCTCTGCCTTTAAATTAAAAAGTTTAGTTCATTTACCTTTAAGGTATATAAACCCTAATGGTAAATATTTTATTTAATTAGATAGTCTTTAGTTACGCCCATAATGTTTTATAGATTTGAACATGCAGGCCTTGCACTTGTTGTTTTTTTTTTCAGATTTATTTTCATGTATTATTTTTGGTCTTATTATCAATAGTGTTGTTTTAAAATATGACCCCCAGCAAATGTTGCTAATATTTTGAAGCAAAATCAATTTTATTGTTCTTTTACACTTAATATTTTTTAAAATCATGTGTTAGTTCTAGTAGCACTTTAACAATCATACTTGGTTTTTAAAATGATAATCATGTTGTCTGCAAATAAAAACAGCTTCATTTTTTTTAAAACAAGTCTGAATCCTCTTTGATTTCTTACCCTTACTGCACTGGCTAGAATCTCCAGTTCAATGCTAAGGACATGGGAGAGTATTTGTTGATATGTGAGATATTTTTTGTGAATCAGGACTTAAAATTCTGACTAAATAACATGGAATTCATTGCAATACACTCTAGGAATAATTACTTAAAATGTAACACATGGAAATGTCCTGCAGTAAATGCTAGAATTTTCTTGCCTAAGTGATGAGAAAGCAATCAAAAGACTCACAGAGGTGAAAATAATAGAATGAATTTATAATAACACACTGAAACAATTTTCTTAAAAAGCTCATGAGTAGCTCTCCTCTTTAGGCCAAAGTTGATAATAGAGCATGGTACCATGGAACCAAGCTTCTTAGTAATCAGGAATCTAAGAATTATAAAATCCATATTAGTAGACTCTAAGTAGCAGAATTCATTATTTGAGACAAATGGTTGAAGTTATTCTAATGGACAGCAAGATTGAAATAGAAGCCCAGGTGCTTTCAACTACAGAAATTTGTGATATTTGCTATTATAGTGATTCTAAAACTTTAAAAATCATATAAATTATATAAGAATATTTTTTAAAATATAGATTATAATTCAAGATATCTGGTTTGGGACCTGAGATTCTGAAGTTCTAATAAGTTCTCATATGATGCTACTGCTGCTGACATATCACACTTTGATTAGCAGAGCAATGATTAATAGAACATAGTGTTTCTAGGGGATGGATGAATATTCAGTTGACTAGAGGTTAACCTGACATGTTTAACCACCACATCTCTCTCTCTATCTCTCTTTCTCTATAGATATAGATAGATATTATATATAATATCTATTCATATTATACAACAGATTTTATATATATATATATATATATATATATATATCACATATATAGATAAAACCATAAACCATAATGAGATAATGAGGGGTGTGAAGAATAAAACTGTGTCAGATCTCAAATAAAGAATTGAAATTCCTCACTTATTTCTAGGATAACTATCAGATCCAAAGGTTACTGCTTAAAGTAGAAGCTGAATTTCCTTGAGAATTAATACCAAACATAAAGATTACAAAATAAGCATTTATCCAAAACTATACCAAAAAATAACTTACAGACATGTATAACATTTAGGATATAAAAGAGAGATACCTAAACTCTAGAAGGCATTGGAATACAAGATATGATCAAGAACAAATAAATCAGAGGGGCTGAAATACCATTATGACTAAAATTATTGAAATAATCTTGACCGAAGTCTGTTTCACAGCAGGTCCAATGTGTTTCAATCTTTGATTCGGTAGTTACATTCAAATCACCAGATTCAAAATTGGATATTTAAACTTGGCACCTGTCAGACTTCTCAGATTATGCCTGATCTGTAAAGTAAGAATAATTTCAATAGAAGCATTCAAGTGAAAATTAATCCACCCACCTTCCAGCCATCGTATTAAAATAGAAGAAATATTTTAGCCCTTGTATAATGTACGAAAGTAGTGACATATTCAACAAACAAAATATAAAAAGATGGTTCTCTATTATGTAATTATTCAATCCAGTTATATATCCTTCAATAATAAGATAGGTCATGGTGGATTATTTTAGACTACCATAGTCTTCACTAAATTCTATTCAGACTTGAATTATATGTTCCTTTTATGGCATTTTTACTTGGACAGATGAGTTTTGTCTCTGGGACTTGATAAAAAATAGTATTTATCAAGTCAATGTGTTCTCAATCCTTATCCACAAAGAAAATCTAAACCAGTTTGTGTTTCCTAGAAGAGAATATTAACTGTTTTGCTCTTAGGCCGTATTAATTCTCCTTCACATTATCCAAAGAGAACTTGGTCAGTTCAGAATTCTGCAGAACATGATTCTGGTACACTGTTGACATTAAGCAAGCACACCCAGTGAGCAGAAAGTTGCATCTTCGCTGGATGCTTAAGATCCACATAGACAGATAATAACACTTTGGTGAAATTTTATGGGTTCACTGAGCTGAGAGTACTAAGATGTATTGTCTGTAGTAACAACAAGCTTTTGAACCTTTTATCTTATAACTACTAAAAAATAGATACGTTGCATGGTTGGCTTTTTTGCGTACTGGAAGCAGTATATTCCACAATTAAAAATGCTTCACTATCACATTTCTAAAACTGCCAGTTTTGAATAGGGTTCAGAAAAATAGAAGACTTTCTAGTAAGTTCAAGCTGTGGTACAAGCAGCCCTTCCACTTGGACCATCTCATAAAGTAGATCTAATAGTGCTATGAGTATCTCTATGCGTAGGCAGAGGATTACCTAGGTGCCAAGGCAAGAGACTGAAGTCACAAACTGTTTCAGTATAATAAAGAAAATAGTTAGAATAAGAATAGTTATAATACAAATTAGATATAGAGATGATCATGGACAATTACCAATCATTACTATAAACATTAATCATTAGCAGTTAATTTTACTCTTTGTTGAATTACTAATATAACCTGGGACTAACCGGTGGGTATAGAGTCAGGTGCTGAAGGAATATTGTGAGAAGTGACCTAGAAGGCAAGAGGTGAGCCTTCTGCCACACTCACATAAGGGTCGCTGGAGGGCTGCTTGGTCAAGCGGTAAAGCCAGTGTTTGGGAAGACAAATAACTAGTCAGTTATTTAGCAGACCGCGGAAGGGAATCTCCTTTCCTTGGAGGAGTCAGGGAACACTCTGCTCCACCAGCTTCCTGTGGAAGGCTGGATATTATCCAGGCCTGCCCACCGTTATCCAGAAGTCTAAACCCCTCCCTGTGGTGCTGTGCTTCAACGGTAACGCTCTTCGTCTACTTTCATGTTCCTCCAGTACTCCTGGTTCCTCTTTGAAGTTCGTAGTAGATAGTGGTAGAAGGAATAGTGAAAATCTTAAAGTGTTTGATCTTATAAGTGCATAGAAGAAAATGTTGACATATGCTGCCTTCTGTCTCTGTGCTTCACCTACCTAAGAGGGAAGGGCCCCCTGTCCTGTGATCAGGTGACATGCTTCACCTTGTCAATCACGTAGAAGATTTATCCTCCTTACCATGCCTCCTTGTCTTTTATGCAATAAATATCAGTGCGCCCATTGATATTTATTGACAGTAATTATGACACCGTTTGGGATCACTGCTGGTCTCCCTATCTTGATGGTAGTGGTCCCCTGAGCCCAGCTATTTTCACTTTATCTCTTTGTCTTGTGTCTTTATTTATTACAATCTCTCGTCTCTGCGTCTCTGCACACGGGGAGAACACCGCTAAGCCCTGTAGGGCTGGACCCTACATCTAGGTTATGAAGGAAAATCTGTGAAATGTGTGAAAATTCCTACGGAAAATAATTTTAGGTGCTTAGTACACGTCTGAGGTAAGAGTCCTTTATAGTAGAGAATCACTCACTATTAAGAATGAACTTCTCAGCTTGTTGCAAGGCCCAGAGAGGTACCAATTAGATTTATTCGATGTTAAGTAATTATGTGCTCAAAGTTGTCAATCAGGATCTAAGTATTATCAGAAGCACACACTCACAAGGTCAGGTAAACTTTACAGAAATTATACAACGGAGTTGGTGTATCTAGTGCTGATCCTGAGAATGTTCAGAGGCTAATGTGTAAGTTGTATTAACAGATCCTCCAGACTCCCAAGTCACCGATCTCTATTGCTCCAACATCAGCTCACATCTACTTACTCTTGGCAAGTTTCGTATGAACAACCAACATAGGAAGAAGAATCTTGGACCTGGTGCATAAATTTGTTGGTTCCATAGGCTTGTGCTACTAAAAATGGACTATCCCACACAGCAAGGACACTCAGCTTTAACCTGAAGGATAGAAAGGAAGGGAACATCTCCCATAGGTCTGCAAGTACTGCTCTTAGCAAATTAGTTTGTATGGAGAGAGAATTTCCCTGAAATTCAGAGGTAGATGGACTCAAGGGAAATAGTAAATGGATTGACTGGCTTGTTCGGAGTTGAAAGGGTAAAAATTTGATATCAGGGCAAGAATGTATGGGAAAGAGATATACAGAGGGCTCTATTTAATTGACAGAAAGCAAACACATCTCATACTGTATGCAGAAGAATCACTCAACGACCAGGTGGGCAGAGAGATCTGTGAAATCTATGGAAATCCCTACAAAAAATAATTGTAGATACTTAGTACATGTAACTAGGCCAGTGGTTATGAACTAGTCTGTTTTTTTTTTATTATTATTACACAACCCGATGGTTGTGTAATAGTCTTATAAACAGAGTTGATACAGTGATAGAAGTTATACACAGACTTTACTGGATGCTGACCTCACAAATGCTGGTCATGCTACTGCCACTGCTGATTGTCCAAACTGTCAGCAGTTAAACAACTCAGTCCACTCAATATGGTGCCACTCCTTAATGAAACAAGCCAACGTTCAGTCTCAGGTTAATTATAATAGAACATATCCATCCTGTAAAAGACAGAGATTCATACTTCTGGGAATTATTATAAATTCCAGAAATTACTTGTCTTATTTGTACAAAGTACCACTGCCATCATCCCTATTGCAATTATAAGGAATGTCTAATTACTGGTATAAGATTTTATGTAATAGCCCTCAGAAATAAGGAACAAATTTATAGCAAAGAGGTACTACAATGGACAAAAGGTGAGGAGGTGAGAACAGCACTGTTGTCGTATGTGCATATATATACACACACATGAAATATTGTGGGTTCTGTGAGCTGGGGGTACTAGTATTGTCTGTAGTAAAAGACAAGCCTTTGAACCTCTTACATTATAACTACTAAAAATGGATACATTGCATAGTTAGCTTCCTCGTATACTGGAAACAGTATATTCCACACTTAAAAATGCTTCTCTGTTACATTTCTAAAGTTGCATATATATGTGTGTATATATATGCACATGTGTGTATATAAATGTGAACATATACATGTGTATATATATGCATTATATTACAGATGTAGATATATACATATATATTAATAAATTTGATTTTATATGGGAAATGAGTATATCTAAAGGATGAAAGAAGAAAATAGGCTGTAGGAAATTAATAAATATCTCATATTTTCTTAGCCTTCATTTTTTTCCAGCCATTGCTTTGGCAATAGGTTTCAATTTAGTATAGCACATTTCTGGAAGCAGCACCTTTCCTCAACTGCAACAGATATCTGTAGCTTTCTGTCTTAAAGGTGTCTTCCCAGTGAGTAAAACTTTTTGCATTAGTCTCCACGGGAACATTTGTCAAACCTAAAAATGCAAGGATGTGAAACCCTGGAAATAACTATTGATCAATGGGAAAAAGAGTCAGTGACAAATACTCTTTTCTATGTGTCAGGTAAACAATTCTGGAGATCCTTGGTTCCTGGGATAGTCCAAACATGCTGGAATTCTAAGTGTTCTTAGATTTTTTTTTTTTTTTTTTGAGATTTAGATCTCAGCTTGTCACCTAGGCTGGAGTGCAGGGCTGATCTCAGCTCACTGCAAGCTCTGGCCTCCCGGGTTTACAGCATTCCTTCCTGCCTCTGCCTCCCTGGTAGCTGGGATTACAGGCTACCACCACCTCAAGCAAGACATTACGGCTAGTTTTTGTTTTGTTTTGTTTTGATGAGTTCTTTTTAGGTGCAGAGACGGGCTCTACCCGTGCTAGCCAGGATGGCCTGGATCTCCTGACTCCTAACCTCTGCCCTCCCAAAGTGCTGGGATTTCTGTGGCTTTACTAATTGCCCGCCCATGGTCCTAGATTAATGCACAAATTCTGTGGATTTGCTTTTTTAACTTAGTTTCCTTCAAATCTCCTAATCAAGGTTCTTTGGGCACTTTCTTAAAAAGTATTTTAATGTAAGCTCTCTCACCTAAATTGAAAAAGATTAGGAGAAACATAAACTTCCATAAACTCTTGAACCATTAACTGATATAATTAAAAACTCATAACTTATAGAATCCAGTGGAAAAAGTATGTTTTAGCCTTGGGTCAAAGAGAGATGCTGTTAATCAAATCATAAAATAGAAGTACAACTATAAGATGGAATACTTAGGAAATAACTTTTTCACAAGTACAACACAATAAACTGTCAAGATGATCAATCATATTTTGCTGCATGCATATAAACAAATTTGAAAGAGATCTAAATTTTAAAAATTAGCTAGCTATAGAAGAGTCATAAAATCCAAACTCACAGAGAGTTTGGATAGGTGGTAAACTCTACCAAGTAATAATTTAAAGCCAAAATCAACAAAAAGTGGATTAAGAACCCAATGGTGGAAGATAAGAACAATTAATCAATGCGAAATCAAGAGCTTTTTGTACAAAGCTGCAGGTACTATAGAATAGAAATGATCACATTCTCTGCTATTAGCTATGTGCTAAATGATCTGTATTTATACTTTCATTCACGCTCAAAAGATGGAAGAAATAGCAGATAATTATCTAATCAAAATATTTAGATTAATTATCCTAGCATGATAATTTTCAAAATATACTTTTGGCAGGGAGTATATTTTTATATTGTTTTTAATCTCCTGTGAAAGCTCTGAGTCTTTCAGGAGATACACTCACACACATATCCATACACACATATCCATACACATATATATAATGTATACATGCTTATATATAGGCACATATAATATAAACATGTACATACATTTTGGTATACTCTATGAATATGTATGTGTATGTGTACATATTGCACTCACAGATATATCATTATTAATACATCATTTTCTCAAAATTTGTTTTGTTTTGTTTTGTTTGTTTTTTAGACACAGTCTTGCTCTGTCGCCCAGGCTGGAGTGCAGTGGCATGATCTCAGCTCACTGCAAGCTCCGCCTCTCGGGTTCACGCCATTCTCCTGCCTCAGCCTCCTGAGTAGCTGGGACTAGAGGCGCCCGCCACCACAACCGGCTTTCTTTTTTTTATTTTTATTTTTATTTTTTATTTTTAGTAGAGACGGGATTTCACAGTGTTAGCCAGGATGGTCTCGATCTCCTGACCTCGTGATCTGCCCTCCTCAGCCTCCCAAAGTGCTGGGATTACAGGCATGAGCCAGCACGCCCAGCCCGAAATTTCTTAAAATACTTTTTATGTCCTTCAAACAAAGCATACCAAGATATGCATGTGCATTTTAAATGTAACAGTCAGCCCAAATTTGCAGCCTGTGTGGCCCTATGCATGTTTGGTCCTATGAGACAATTCAAAGACAGAATAATATGCATCAAATATAAGACCACCCTAGCTAATTAGGCTACAATGACTATGAAGAGGTTAGACATGTTCATTAATAATAGCCATAGTCATGTAAGATTTCGTCTTCTCAAAATAATATTTGAAATAATACATATGTTTTCCTTGAATCTCTTATTTTGCTATATTTTCTCTCAATAAAGATTAGTTGACTTTTGTTTTCTTTCTGAAACCCATTCTTGATTTTTAGCCTGGGTCTGTTTGTCACATATAACCTCGTTTACATTGATCTCTGGTAAGATCGAGATCCTTTTGGGGGCCCAGCGGGAAGCCAGTTCTGTGCCACTAACATCAAGACAGTAGGTGGCATATATTATTTTGCCTCTAGATACTCCTGTAGACATATAAAGGCTGTGAAAAAAAATCTATGCAATACACAAAATTATATAAAAAGGGACAATTTGACAATAAATACTTCAAAAAGTTATATACAGTTAGTTAAAATATATATTAAATTTAACATTTTGTTGATGTACTTCTCATTTGGATGACATTAACACCTCGATACAGAATATCACTATGCTAATATCTTTCTCAGAGTAAATTGAAAACATACCACAGGAATACTCTCATTTTCCTACAAACAAATAATCAAATTCACCTAATCTCTACCCTTCCATTCACCCTAGGAATAGCCTTTTTAAGGTCACACATGGATCTTAAGCAATCCACACAACTCCCTTTCACTCACACTCCTACTTCCATCCTGCTTACTGCATATATCTCATCAATTTGAATCCCAAATCAATACTCCATTAAAACTGCTATTTCTCAACTTGCTAACAAATTTCATACTGCTGAGTCCAAAGGTTAATTTGACACCTACCCTGTCTGTCCTCTTAGCAGTTTCTGAAAACTCTGTTATACAAAAATATATTTTAAAAAAATAGATATGAAAGTACCGCAATACCTGAGATTTATCCTAATTCTGTGACAGATGTCTTTGCATTTCCAAAACCTGCTTTTGCATTTATGTAGTATTTTTAATTTTTACTTTCTCAAAAACTTTCATTATATTTAGATTTATATTTCCATAAAAGATGATGTATAGGAATTAAAGCCTACAACATTTTGTTCTTTAGTTTGAATATTTAGTTCATTCTCATTACCTGCAAAACCTGATAGATTGTGTTTAAATATTACATCTTATTATTGCCTTCCTTTAAGTTTCAATTGTCTCACATGTTTATATTTACAAAATTAATCTGGCTAATTTTAACTGTTAATTGATTTTTTAAATCACTCTTCATCCATTCTGTAACATTTTAGGTATATTTATTTGTTACTTTTTTGAGTGATTACGATTGATTTTTAAAGTCTAATATGTATTGTTACTTTTACAACTTTCTAGATAATGCAAGGACTTTTGGACACTTTCAGTCCATGCAACTTTCCACATCTCATATGCTACCTGTGTTTTTACTCTCTGTATTATTTAAAACCAGTAAGATGTTATTTTTAATCCAGTCAATACTTTCATGACAGCATATTTACCCTATATGAATTTCTGCATTTCCATCTGGTTCAGTCTGCATGCAATGTGTTTCCTCTGATTTTTGATTGGCAAAAAAAATTTATGGGTTGCATTTAATTCATCCAGGGTCTTTTTATTGGATACATCGTTCTTATTTTCTTTTAACACATTAAAATTGCCATTTCTTTCTTTCTTTTTTTTTTTTTTGGCATCTACTTTTTCTATCGAGAAGAATGCTGTCAGTATATTTTCTAGTCATGTGAATGTAATGTGTATTTTTGCCCTGTGGCTTCTTTTAAAATTTTGTATTTGATTTGATTTTCAGATATTTTTCTATATTTTGAGGAGTTACTTTCTTTGATTTGCTGCTTCTTTTAGTGGCTACTTGATATCTTTTTTTTTTTTTTTTTTCATCAGTTTGGGTAAAACGTTGGCCTTTATTCCTTCAAACATTTTTATTTTCCGGTATTTTGTCTCTTTTCTTTTCCTAGAATTCCAATTATGTGTATGCTTGACCTTTTCATATGTTTTGGACAGAGTTTTGTTTCCCTCTCTCTAATTGGTATGTTAAGCCCTAAATCCAATGTGACCGTATTTGGAGACAGTGCCTTTAAAGGTAATTAAGGCTTAATGAGATCATAAGGGTGAAAGTAGCAATTCAGCAGGAGAGGCCTCAGGAGAAACCAAACCTGCCAACCCCTATTTATATGCATTTTACATCATTTAGTCCCTCTATGCTTTATTCTCTTTTTTCGCGTCACAAGATTTTCCTTATTTGTATTAAATCTACTGTTAGATTAAATCACTAAATAATTAAATCAATTAAGTCTTGAATTCTGAATTTTTTGTATGTTTTGTTTTATTTGGCTTGTTCTTTTTTAGAGTTCCCAGTTTTCTGAGAAATGATTTTTCTTGGTTATAGTCTATTGAAACATATTAAGCATAGTTGTTTTAATATTATTTTTTTTCATATTTCCATTATCAAGAACCTCTCGGTAACTATTTGCATTTTAGTTCTTTTCTTTGTTTACTTATATCTTAGAAAGCCTCGCTATCTTAAACTGAGTTTTGGATATTGTATGAGGAAAGAGTAGAGATTATTGAAGATGTTGGATAATAGCTTCATACAGAGATAATTTGTGTTTTCTGGAGTCTAAGTTCAATAACACCACCAGATGATTCTAGTTTATTGTGGAGATTAAAATAATTGAAGCTTGAGTTTAGTTTCCTTAAAACCAGGCAATCTCCACTTCATTCCATGGTTGTATCCTTTTGGGTTCCATTTAAAAATATATAAAGGGAAGCATTAGTTTCAACATATTTGGTGAACTATGAAATTAAAAAATGTATCTCCCTCAACCAAAAGGAGAGTTAAAAGAGCTGCCAAGATTCTCAGCCACCACTTTACTATTGCAGATTTTAATATTCTTTCTTTTTCTTCTATTTTACATTTGTATTAAGTGTTGGCAAATATACATAGGTGTATAGTTCATTAGATTATTTTGTGTTGATGGTTTTTTGTTTTATTATACTTTACGTTCTGGGGAATGTGTGCATAATGTGCAGGTTTGTTACATAGGTATATACCTGCCATGGTGGTTTGTTGCACCCATCAACTATTACAGATTTTTCTAAGAGTAAAGTTTCCCCAAATTATGGCCTTAATTTATTTTTAAGCAAAATATATACATTTGAATCTAGTGTTTCATCCTTGTTTTTCAAAGAGTTGTTAGATTTCTGATGATTTCAGTAAGATGTTTTAAAGCTTTAATTAAACATCCTCATTGTTTTCTGCCAGCTAGTTGGTCTAAGTGAACTAGGCTTCCATTTTTGGAAAGAAATCAATTTTATAATAGATTTGAGGTGAAGAAAAGTATCTTTTCAATTATATTTATTTTTATTAGAGACAGGTAAAAATAAATACTCAACATACTTATGGCAACTCAATATAGTAAGGCTATTTTAGATTCCGATTGTTAGAGAATATATTCTTTTACTTACTTTCACACCGTTGACCATAATAGAGTATATATTGTTTCTTAAAAATCGCATTGCACTGTGTAGACTCTTTGAAAAAGAAACACATTGGCAGAATGTGATAACATATAATATGGATATATCAATATTTTAACTCATATCACAGGCTCCACGTGTACCTTCATTCATGGACTTTTAAGACTGGATGGCACACATGGATATTGACATTATAAAAAATTAAACATTCAGGAAATAACTAATGAGAAATATTTCCTTCTGAAAAAAATTGTTGAGAACTTCTTTCTTTAAATTTTTATTTCACATTTATGCTCCAGCAAATTATCCTTGTGATTTCCAATAACAGTAAGATACTGGACTATATATTTTATTGCTATTCTTTTGATAAGATTATCCTTTCTACCTTACATGGCTTTTTCATTTATCTTCACTTCATTCAGCTCATGCCAACTCACTTTTAATGCTTCATGTATAGTCCTCCTTAGGAAATCTGTACTTACACCAATAACCATTACTCCAGTCACCAACTATATTGTGTCTGACTCACTGTTCTATTTGTATTGGATACTTATCTCTGTAAAGGGAGTAATGATGCTGATTTATAACACATTTATTCCTGTACATTCCACGTGAGAGAAGGAAATATTTACTAATCCTAAAATTAATTTTTGTTGACTAAACAATAGGTGAATTAATGAAAAAATGCTGACAATATTATGGAATCTGAGAGAAAATATTTCAAAAGGTAAGGTTTTTTTGGATTTTTTTGTGGTTTTTTTTTTTTGTTTTTTTAAGAAAAAGATAGTGTAAAGGATAAGAATAAATTTGTAGAGCTGATAAATCAGATTTTTCTTTGGATTGGGGAACATCAATGACATGCAACATGAGTAACTGAGGAGTGCACAAATAGACAACTCTTTTGAGAAGGACAGTTGTGAACCAAAGTCCTCTCAACCATGACAAAGGCACAGTTCAGCTGACAGTTAAGAGGCTTCATCAAAAGACCAAAGGATAATATTATGGATGAAATACTGCAGGAAAATATTGCTCACTGTATCATCATTTATATATATAACAAAAATATAAATAATTTTGAAAAGTTCTTTAATTAATTTCAGCAAAGAGCGTGACCATTATGGTCCACTTAATGTAGAAGACAATGTATACAGAGAGGAGATGATAAAATCAGGTGGATTTATAATAAAATAATAAAAATCTTAGGTCAGTAAAACAAAATGTACTCCACTGAATGTGTAGATACACTACAAAAAAAGTTAGCCCTGAGCATCTCTGAGTTCATTTTGGACATTTACATCACAGTGGTTGTACATTACTAGACAAAGTAATGTCTTTTCCGTATGTTTATTTATACAGGTAGCTACCATTGGTTTAGAAAAATTTATCTGAGAAAAATAATAAAGCATATTTAGAAAACGATTGTTTTGTATACATATTTTCAGTGTACTTTTATAGGTTCTCTTCTGCTTGGCTTTTTAAACTTTCTATTGGTTTACCATTTGATTTTATTTTCATTTTTACTTCTTTTTTTCTTCACTTGCTCATAAAGGTAAATACCATTGCATTTTAGAGCAGCGTATTTTCAGGCCACCAATTATTTGCTGCTATCTTTCCAGAAAGTCCTATGAAGTAGTAAAGAAGAGTGATAAGAATGTGTGCTTCAAAAACACTGAAAACATTCAATCTATTTTATTTTAAATGTATTGTAAGAAAATTTTGTTTCATATTATATAAGTGGTGAATATGGTTATTTGATAAAAGTGTATGCTTTTCTATCGGCTGTAATTTTGTTGTTTAGAATGTAAATTGCTCTTTTATATAAGAACAATATAAGTTTTCCCTCTGTACAATAGCACATTTTTCTTTTACTTAGTACTAAATTCAATCTGCCTTGCAAAATACTCAATTGTTTAAATATCTTATTCACCTTTGTAAACCCTTCAGCAACTAGCAGTCTTGCACATATTTAGAAATTCGAAAAATGCTTATTTGAATGAAGTGAAAGGCCAAAAAAACAGTGAAAACTCTGTCAATTATAATCATTGTCTATGAAATACAGAACATTTTTTTCATAGAGAATTGACATTTTAGCATTAAATTTTATGTGCATTTAAATAGTTTTCTCAGAAAAATCCTTGTTCTATTCTGAATTTGTAATTTACTGCAAGTATTTTTTGCTTGCGTCTGATTCTCCACTAAACCCCTGGCTCATATACACACAATTAAAAAAAAAATTAATGTAGCCCTCTATTGAAAAAAGGGAACAGCCTATTTCTTGACTCCCTCCACACCTTGGCATTTCACACGCAATATTACCCTTCTTACTGAGCTTCTGATCTAGTCACACTCCACTTTCAACTTGTTCATGCATAGATTCAACTATTAATTTTACTTGGCATTAGTAAGAAGGATACACTATTAAAAGTATTCAGAGCCCAATTCATATTTACTTCAAATATTTTTTCACTTTTTTTATTTCAAGTATGTGTTTAGCTGATATTTTATTTAAAGCTTGACAATGAAATAATTATTTTTAATTAGACCTAACAGTCCAAGTAAGCAGATGTGATAATTTTAATATATGTTATATATTGTTTCTAATTTCTTTTTTATTTTAAGCTCCAGGGTACATGTGCAGGATGTATAGGTTAGGTATAGGTAAATGTGTGCCATAGTGGTTTGCTTCACCTACCAACCCATCACCTAGGTATTAAGCCTGGCATGCATTAGGTATTTTTCCTGATGCTCTCCCCTGACCTGCCCTCCCACAACAGTCACCGGCGTGTGTCTTTCCCCACCCTGTGTCCACGTGCTCTCATTGTTCGGCTCCCACTGATAAGTTAGAACATACATTGGTTGTTTTTCTGTTTCTGTGTTGGTTTGCTGAGGATAATGGTTTCCAGCTTCATCCATGTCCCAAACTATTATCATGGCTACATAGTATTCCAGTAACACTACTACATTAAAATATTATGGCTGCATAGTATTCCTTAATATTTCTAATATAGCAATGTTATTGGAGATGAAAACTATGAAAAACAAAAGCCACTAGCCTTAAAAACCTCAAAATGTAGGACAAAACCCATAGCTTTATGTTTGATCTTACGAAATTTCAAGATCTAACTTATTTTAGTTTGAATTAAATTGCATTTTGTAATGTTAGTTGTAATTAATATTTGTAATATTAGTTCAATATTTTTATAATATTGAATACCTACTTGGTTCAATGTATAGTTTTTCATAACACAGTTTTTATGTACAATTTGAATAATAAAAGCCTTTAAATTTGAGCTATCATTATAGATATGTAACACATTAACAAATTAATATAAAATGTGTTATATATTCTTTAATATAAAGTAACTTCAAGACTTCGATACACTAACTTATATGATTGATGCCCACATATAACTATTTTGTTTAGATTTACAAAAAGTAGTTGATTTTAAAATGTTTTACCAAAACCACTAAGCTAAATAAAACCATGTTCTAAAATGTATTTTCTAAAACACACTCAACACTTATAACTACTTACAATGTGTATAATTTTTATATAAAACGAATATTTTGTTTTAAATGAGGCTTTATACTTATTAAATAAATTGCATATCAAAAATTAAAAGTTTTTATATGTTTTAGTTTTATATATTAGACTTTGCAGATGAACTTAAACTTATACATTCTTACAAACAAGCAGACATTACATTAAAATAGCAGACATTGCGTTTTCTTTAATGATGAAAATCTAGTTCAGAAAATTTGATGTTCACTTTTTCTTTAAATAAAAACATCACTCTTTGAAAACATGTCACATTGAATACAGTTTAAAATAAACAGATTGGATGATATATTGTTAACTAATTCCAAGTGTTGAAAGAAGGGATCAACCAAGATGTTGGGAGGCAATTCCCATGGATTTATTGTGTACCTGCATGTTCTAGGCTTTCTGAATTTGAATTTCAAATAATAAATGTGATTTGGAAGCTGGAGATAGTGTATATTTTGGGAAAAAATTGGAGATACCACAAAATAATAAAGACAATTCTCTTTGTTTCCCTTCAGTGTAATAAGGTGGCCACATCAGAAAGAGGCCTGACCTTTATTCAAGCTCCTGGAAGGTAACTTGTAAACCGTCTGAATTTCCTGAGTGACAAGAGTATCTTTTTTGTTTATAGTGGCCCCTGGGATCACATCTGATAGTTTGTGCTAACTTGGTGGTTCTGGTGGGGCTGGGCAGGCACACCCAGTAGTCTTGGGGTAGAATATGGCCACAATAGAAAGACCAACCATGTGATTAAGAGGTTGAAACTTTGGGTCACATGACATTGCCTCACCTCTGGAGAGAGGGACCTGGAGATTTCAATCACACTGACAATGAATCAATCAATTGTGTTTATATAGGGAAGTCTCAATAAAACTCTAGACACTAAAGCTTTGGTGAGAGTTGCAGGTTGGCAATACCTCTAGTGCATTGTCAGATGTAATGCCAGAAGGGTAACATGTTCTGAGGATGTGGAAAATTCCCATTCAGTACCCTCCCAGACTCTTCCCTATATGGTTATTTTTTTTTCTTGACTGCTTTTAATGCATAATTTCTCTATAATAAACATAAATCTGACTATAGTAAGCTTCTAAGAGTTCAGTATGTCTGTTTTAGCAAATTATCAAACTTGAGGGTGTTTTTGGAAACCTTATGAACTTACAGTTGGTAACAGAATTCTTAGGCAGACAAGAATTGCATTGTGCAATTAAAAAATTTAAAGTGTTGATTTTATGTTAAATGTTCTTATCACAAAAAAGTAAAACCACAAAAGGGCATGTGGACACATTCAAAGGTTAGGGATATATTTACTGCCTTAATTGTGGTGATGGTTTAACAGGTGAATGCATATATGTTCAAACTCATCTAATTGTATACATTAAGCCTTATACTGTGTTCTATATATCAATTATATCTCAATAAAGCTGTTAATGAAAACAAAAAAAAATGCTCTTTAGTGCCAGATAGGTAGCCAAGAAGTACTTGCTGAAGGAATGAATGATGATAGAAACATTGTTTGTATTTCAATCAATCAATAAATATCAGGGTAATCTGAAAATTGCCTTTCAGAGAACTGAGGTTTTCTGGGATTATGATTGCAAAATTTCATTGACAAGAGGTTAACTCCCCATGCTGCTAACAAACCAAGCAAATAAAGTTTCTGAATTTCTGGTTATTTTAGGCATATTTTTAATTTTACTAAGTTTCAGCTTCCAGAAAATTTGGCAGATGCATTTAACATTACCTTGGAACATTCTAACTGATTTCTGATTCCAGCATTTTTAAGGATACTGAAATTCTGTGAAAAATACTGTGTTAGGTTTTTGGAGCCCCTACTTTTACTGTATCGTGAAGGTAAACTTATCTCTGTTGCCTACCTCACAAATATTTTGAGAATTATATGATATATTGACAAGTTCAAGGTAAACTGAATTTTATCGTTTTGGACATTATAAAACCACCTATAATAATCATATTTCAGTGTGTGTGTGTATTCGTATATATTTGTGAAATATATTAAAATTTACACAAATTATTTAAAGATGTGTTTGTACCAGGTAATGTTTCAAAACACCTATACTATATAGCTCTTATCTTAGTCAATTTTCTCTTTCTTATAAGAGAATCCCTGCGATGCACATAGAAAAGAATTTATTTCTTGCATTTATAGAGGCAGAGAAATCTAAGGTTGGGGAGCCACATCTGGTGAGAGCATTCTGGCTGTTGGAGACTCTGCAAAGTCTCAAATCTGGACAGGTCATCGTATGGCAAATAGGCTACATGCTAGGTTAGGTCTCTACTCCTCATTTTACAAAGACACCACTCCCACCTCCATGATAACCCTTTAATCTACTAACTCTTTAATCTATTATTCCATGATTGAGCCCTTATGACCTACTCACCTCTTCCAAGCACTGCCATTCAATACTGCCACATTGGGGATTGCATTTCAGCGTGAGGTTTTGGATGTTACCTTTCAATCCATAGCACCTCTGTATTTTAAACTAAAATTTATAAAATTCAAAATAATTTTGAAAATAGAAAGCATATAGATTTGTATTATAAAAAAATTATATAATTTAGAATGCTTGCCTTAAGTAAAAAAATATAATGGTGTATATGAATGCTGGAGTTTTGTATTTTCTTTAATTTTTTATACTTGTTTTTAATTTTTTATTTTATATTGAGTTTTTTGTTTGTTTGTTCTGTTTTGTTTTTTTGAGATGGAGTCTCGCTCTGTTGTCCAGGCTGGAGTGAGGTGGCACGATCTTGGCTCCCTGCGGTCCCTCCTGGGTTCAAGCCATTCTCCTGCTTCAGCCTCCTGAGTAGCTGGGATTACAGGCACCCACCACCATGTCTGGCTAATGTTTGTATTTTTAGTAGAGACAGGGTTTCACCATGCTGGTCTTGAATGCCTGACCTCGTGATCCTCACCCCTCAGCCTCTCAGCCTCCCAAAGTGCTGGGATTACAGGCATGATCCCCCGGGCCTGGTCTGAGTTTATAATAATAAAAAAAAACTTATATTATGGTTAGTAATAAATATGTACTTGTTAAGCTGTTATTTGATGTTATTATATGTCTTAGACAAGTTTTGGATGATTGGGGAAAGCCAACTGCCAAGTGCTGTAAACCTGGGGAGATTTTTTAATTAGCAGGGATTTGCATAAGTGTAATTGGAAGCCCTGGCATACCACTCTATTTGCAGGTGGCCAAGAATCTACTGGAAGAGAACTTAAACACAGGCCACACATGGGATTCAGATAGGGACAGATTTATCTAAGGGACTAAGGTAAATAAATGGGGTCATAACTTATGGAAGAAAAATACAGAAAATGAAATAAAGTCATATAAGTGAGGGAGTATTCTAGCATTTAGATAAGCCTTAACTTTAGGACCTGTATATTGTAAGAGCAAAGACAGGTGGGCAGTAGGATCACTTGAGTAAAGAATGGCAAGAGCATTAGATGGATATCAATGTGTTGCATCTCTGATCATGCAGGGGCAAAATGCACCTCCACAAGCAATTACTGAAGTTTGTAAATTATTTGGAAGATGATCCTGAGGAAAGTATAGAATTATTTATAATTTACTGGCAATCTAACATTTTGGGACATTGTATTAACATGACAAAATTATTCTCAGCAGAAAGTCACCATAAGTATGCAACAGTTATGAGATCATATGAATTATTTATAGTAAATGTATGTTTGTATTTTATGTAATCAGAAAAAGTATCATATATGATATAATCAAAATATAATTAGCAAGTAAATGTAAATACAAGTTTGTTGCTTTAAATATTGTATAGAAACACATTTACAACATTTTGTCAAAAGTTACTTCCCTGGAGTGTTACATACAACGGTGTCTAAGATTAGCTATTATCTCACGGTCTTTGTGGGTCAGAAGTCTGGGCACAACTTACCTTGCTCCTCTGAAAAGGTATATTCAACATGTTGACTGGCTAGGGCAGGATTCTCATCTGGAAGCTCAACTGGAGGTAAATCCTTCTGTAAGCGCCCTCAGGATGTTTGCAGAACTCTCCTTACAGTTGAAGGGCTGAGGGCCCCAGTTATTGCTGGCTGTTGTCTGGGGCCTGCTATCAGCTCCTAGAAATCTCCAGCAGTTTATTGGCATGTGGTTCTCTCCATAGACTCTCACTAAATGGCAGCTTTATTCTTTAAAGCTGGGGGGATAATAAGGCCCATTTCCACTAGCAAAATGGAATCTTATAAAGTAAGACATCACAGGAGCAATCTTTCCTAATGTTTGCCAAATTCTATTATTTAGACAAAAGTCACAGCTTCTGTCCACACACAAGAGGAAGAGTTTATAAAAAGACATGAACACCTGAAGTCAGGAATCATTTTTGAGTCATTTTCGGGTCTGTCCATCACAGTTGTGAACTATTGAGTGACAAAATTTGATTGTTTTCTTACTTAGAGAAGGTGTCATGGTCTATCTTAATTGCCGATTAAATCAATTTGTGTATTTTAGTTGTAGTGAAAATCCATATATGAAGCACCATCAGCCGTTTACAGTAGAAAAAGTTCTAGGAAAATGCAAGTGTACTTTAGACCACTCAAATAGGAAATATTTTCTAAGTAACAATCAAATCAATATTCTTATCCCAGCTGTACAGCTAATGCAGAATACCTGAGACTGGGTAATTTATAAAAAACAGAGATTTATTTCTTACAGTTCCAGACACTGGGAAGTCCAAGGTCAAGGGGTCCACATCCAGCAAGGATCTTCTTGCTTTGTAATCCCATGGTGGAAGGCAGAGGGGCAAGAGTAGGTGAGGGTGTGTGTGAGAGAGAAAATTATTTTTCCTTCTTTTTTGTTTTCTCCAGGCTCCCTGCCAATTGGATGGTGTCCACACACATTAAGGGCAGAGGATGATGTCCACACACATTAAGGGCAGAGACCAATCTTCTCTGGAAACATCCTCATAGACACACCGAGAATACCAGCTAAATATTCTTTAATCCAGTCAGTTGACACCAAAATTAACCATCACACCAATGTTGTTCTAAAAATTAAATAATAAAATATACATGATTTTCTGAGCAACAACTTATTTTAACAAGGTTGAACAAACATAAACAAACCACCTAATGTATTTTTTTTTCTTACAATTGTCTATTGGTAGATGTTATGAGTATAATCTCTTGGTGGTGGCCACTGGAATGTATGTTGGTATTTACTTAGCTCAGTGTCTGTGTTGGGCTACATGCAAACAAAATAATCTTCCAGGAGAACAGTCTGTGAAGAAAGGAAAACAAACGAAAGAAATCGTAAGGACTATGAGAGACAAAGCAGGAACAAAGAAAGCATGTATATTCTGAGAAAGGAAAAACTGACCTCAACAACTACAATTTTCTAGGTTCTCTTCATCTGAAGCATAGATAAACATTGGCTTGCAATCTTAATAGGTTTTCTTTCATGTTTTTACACTATTCCTCTACTCCTTTATTTGAGCTAGCTAAATAAATCACTATGCCTGACAAAGCTCTTTGAAGTAGTTTGATATTGAAAGGACAAAATGCTAATAGCACATTTATCTTAATATTTCCCTGGAATAAAAGATACTTGGAAAAGTTTCATCAAACTCTATTGTGAATCTGATTTTGTCTGCACCAAAATATTACTTCTTCATAAATGCCTCTTCTAATTATTATTTTAATTTATGCTCCTATTTTTTCTCTTATAATTCGTATTTTCTCCATCTGTATTATACCTTATAATAGCAATTACTCTTATTTTAAAATGTTTAAATAATCATTTGTGTGTGTGTGTGTCTCCTCAGGGAACTAGTTGACCTTGTAAAAATTAGACAAAAGGTACACAAATATGTAAGCAACTTAATGTGAAATAATGATTATTAGTATGAAAGAAACTATAACAGTAAAAGAAACCAATGTTTTAGATGGGGTTGCTTTTGGGAATATGTCTTCTATGTCCCTTTTTTGCTATTGTAGAGTTTGTTTAATTCGTTAATACCTGAAAACTTGTTGACATTTGCGTGTGTGTGTGTGTGTGTGTATACAGATACCTGAAATCTGCTTATATAGCATTGTGTCCTGACTTATTATCCCCTTTATAAATCTCTATGTATCTGACATCTTTCAGAAAACTACTGTCTTATCTAAACCAGGTTAACCATAACCCTATATTCCCAAAAACTGCTTTACAACCATAGTAAAATTTATCACTTTATATGATAGTTGTTTCTTTACATTTTTTCTCCAATAAACCAAGTTACTGGTAGGCAGAGATAATAATTACATTGGTTTTGTACTTACAAAAAATATGAGAAGATTATTATTTCAGAGTTTGGATATTTTAACTACTACAAAGGCATTGATTGTTCCTATAAATAATTAACTATACCACAGAACAATTCAATAGAATATGTTTAAAAATCACTGAAACACCATTTATGACAAGTACCCTAGGAAGCCAGCAGGAAGCATGCCCATATGCCCTTGGAGATAGGCCTGCAGACTGTACACCCTAAAGAACCCTTGTAACTTGGTCCCAGTACCTTTTAGCCACAGTCTTGGGCCAGTCTTGACCAACCACGGACCTACCAAAGGGCTTGGTGAGAGCCACACCTATCCATGCCCCGGTGTCAGACCCCCCTACCTGTTGACCAACTGCAGACCTTGAAGCAGGCCCTTGTCCCAGTATTAGCCCTGCTGAACAAGGTCCTGGAGGCAGCCAGCCTGCCAAGGTCCAGACAGGATCCACAACTGCCCTAGTCCCTGGTAACAGGTTTGCCAAGCAAAGAACTAACTGCAGACCCACCAAAAGTTGCATTGACCAGCTTTGACCACAGTTTATTATGATTACAGAGGCAATTGTATCAGCTCAGGAACCTGAAAGGAGAAGTCATTCTCCTGCTGAAACAAGTTTTTAAACACTGGAAGAGGTGTTTGCTCCTTCCAAGGCATAGACATCAATGTAAGGCTAAATGAATCATGATAAATCAGAGAAACATGAAACTACTAAAGGAAACTAATAAAGCCCAAGTAGTAATCAACACCAAATAAATGGAGCTCTACAGATTGCCTGACAAATAATTCAAAATATTCATCTTTAAGAAGTCTAATGTGATCCAAAAGTACGTAGCTAGATGACTAAACAATGTTCAGGAAAACAACGCATGAACAAAATTAGAAGTTTAATGAAAAGAAATAGGAACCATGAAAAAGAACCAAACAGAAATCCTAGAGTTGAAGAAAATAATGGCATAACAAAAAAAAAAAAAAAAAAAATCAGTGCAGATCTTCAGCAGCAGAATCAATCAAGCAGAATAATCAGAATAATCAGGAAACCGGAGGATAGATTAGGCCAGGAAGGGGTAGAATTATCTAAAGTGCTAACAAAAAAAAAAAACAAAACAAACAAAAGCCTGTCAACCAAGAAAACTATATCTGGCAAAGCTGTTCTCAGAAACAAAGGAGAGGTAAAGACATTTTTAGACAAATAAAAGCCCTCTTTTTTTTTGGTGACTTCTAGGGAGTTCATCACCACTAGTCCTGCCTTACAAGAAATGCTAAACAGAGTTCTTCAGATTGAAACTAAATGATGCTAAGTAACAACATGAAAACACATGAAAGTATAAAACTCACTAGTAGAGGAAAACCTATAGTCAATTTCAGAATATTCTCATATTATAATAATTGTGCATAAGTTGTGTTTACAGAATATAAACTTTCAGTTACATGGTTAATAAGTTCTGGAATTCTAACATGTAGTATAGTCACTGTAGATAATAATATTTACTTCAAATTTGTTAAGATAATTTGTTTTTCCAAGGCTAACATTGTTTTATTTATTTTATTTATTTTGTGCTCATTTTTAACAAAATCCCATACATTTCATTAGCAAACTGTTCAGTATGTATCTCTAAAAGATAAAAACTCTTTAAAGAATTACAATATAGCACTCTTTAATCTAGAAAACTATGTAGTCAGTATTCAAAATTTCCCTGTTGTTGAAATGTGATTTTTAATATAGATTGTTGTTCACATAAGTGCCATACATTGCAATTGACTAATATGTTTCTTACTCTCTAAAGCTATATGTGTTTCCTCAATTTACTATTGTTTTAAAGTATCTACATACAGTTTGTTGAATACATTTTTTAATTGATATGTACTATTTACATATTTATAATATTTTGTTACATGCATAAAATGTGTAATGATCAAGTCAGAATATTTACATCACTTTGAGTATTTGGCATTTTTATGTGTTGGGAACATTTCAAGCCCTGTCTGCTAGCTGTTTTGAAATATACAATACATTGTTTTTACTGATGGTCACCCTATTCTGCTACCAATGAAACTTACTTATTCTACCTAACTGTATGTTTGTACCATTAACCAGCCTCCAGAGAGTAAGTCTTAAGGGTTCACAACAGCAACAACATAGGACAACTATGTGAGATGATGGATGTGTTAATTAACTTGATTGTGGTAATTATTTTACAATGTATATAAAAACATCATGTTTTACATTTCAAATATATACAATTTTCATTGGTCGATTGTACCTCAGTAAAGCTGGAAAAACACCCTGAGAAGTGTCCCAACTATTCTCTAATTATATAACATTGTCACTGACTTGATATCTATGATATATTTGCATGGTTGTACCTTCACTATTTAAAAACTGATATGCCAGGTACGGTGGCTCACACCTGTAATCCCAGCACTTTGGGAGGCTGAGGCCGGTGGAACACCTGAGGTCGGGAGTTTGAGACCAGCCCGACTAACGTGGAGAAACCTCATCTCTAATAAAAATACAAAATTAGCCAGGCGTGGTGGCACATGCCTATAGTCCCAGCTACTCAGGATGCTGAGGCAGGAGAATCACTTGAATCTGGGAAGCAGAGGTTTGCGGTGAGCCAAGATCACACCAGTGTACTCCAGTCTGGGCCACAAGAGTGAAACTCCATCTTAAAAAAAAAAAAAAAAGCTAGATATCTAATGTACTAAGTTGTTTCATATTTCAAAGAGTAAACATCTTCTTGGCAGGAATACATTGATGTTTAATTTTTTACTTGTTTATTAATACAAGATTTTTAAAGACCTTACATGATTTTATGCCATATATTTCTTTGTTGTCATGATTTTTAGTCTCATCTATATTTCCATAAAATGTAAAAATTAGTCATATATATTTTGCTTCCTTACAAGTGAGTTTTTCCTTTGAACACAATTTTTAATATCTCTAAAACTTGTAACAATTTCACAGTTTTTTCTCATAGTTACGTTATTTATAGGTATGTGATTTGATAAAAAAGAAATATAGATCTTAGGTTGTCCCAATTAAAACAACTTGCCTGCATTTTACAACTATTTAATATACATGCATGTGCGTGTCTGTGTGTGTGTGTGTGTGTGTATGAGTGTGCATGTGTGTTTATCACCCCTCAATCTTCTTACTCCTGGCTTGTTCTCACCTTTCTGGTTTCTACATACACTGCATAAGTATACCTTTTACAAGGAGACTTTCTGTTTTCTTAGAGACACTTAAGGGATTAGTCTTTTGATGATCTTCATCAAAGAACCCAATTTATTTATTTCATAAAACTAATAGTGATTTTTATTTATTTAAATAATGTATTTAAATGCTTTAAATAATTGTTTTCCTTTTTTCCTCACTATAGCATGTGCTTAAGCAGAACAAGGACACCGTCTGTCATGTTCTCTGTTGCACCCTATCAATGAGCACAGTATGCTGTACATCTGTACATTGGTACAATAAGTATTGGGTGATGTATTGATTAATGAGAATAAAAATACCGGAAATATATTGATATTAAGGCTCTGAGAATGGGGAAATTTTGCCCTTTTGCTTCTATATCCACAATCAATCTGTCTGAAGTTTTAGATGGCTTTAAAAGAGTCACTCCTGTAATATATAGAAAAAAATGTGTGTGTGTGTGTGCACGCGTGTGTGTGTGTGTGTGTGTATACAGGTAAAAGGAGAAAAGAAACAGAATAGGTATATTTAAATAATTATTAGATAGTCTACACTGCCTTTCTAAACATTCCTAGTTCACCAAACATTACTTGTGGGGTTTCTGGAGGGAATGTGAGCCTCCCGAGCTGTAAGAGAGTAAATAAACAAAGTTTTTGTCTTTGACCTCATAAATATAGAAAAAAACAATAATTTCAGAGATACTATGCTGCATGGATTCAAATGTAATGCTATTTAAGGCCTGATATATCCTTGGGTGCTCAAAAATTTTGGCAAATCTTTTCTAAATGGAGATGTATTCTATGAAAATATCATTGGAAGAATCTCTTCTCCTGATGAATTTCTCTGAATTGTACTTCTTTTTTTCTTGTAAAACTCTCCCTCCCTTTTTAGGCAGGCTTTATTTTTTTGTTTTATTTTTGTAAGAATTGTGCACCATTTTGTACTCAAATATAAATTGTATTTTATTTTAAAGTTGATTTAAGTAACAACAAAAGTAAATAAGTAAATACAA
Source organism: Papio anubis (assembly GCF_008728515.1). Classification (NCBI taxonomy): domain Eukaryota; kingdom Metazoa; phylum Chordata; class Mammalia; order Primates; family Cercopithecidae; genus Papio; species Papio anubis. The sequence goes on from NC_044983.1 coordinate 106,423,528, forward strand.
AATTTAAAACTTGATAATATAAAGCAGTTTCTTCATCCTATTCAATTGACTTCTCAAAGAATGGAGAATAATTTCCTTAAGAAACTCATGTCCCAGTTCCTTCATTTGTGTACATCCTTTAGTGCATCCTTTGTATCAATGCTATATGTTGTATTATGTGGTGAAATAGACAAAGATAATTATTGACCTTTAAAAAAAGTTAAGACTGTAGTGAGGAATTTGACATTGTTTTGCATATGAGAGAGAGAATTAGAGAAACCTGAAACTGACATATATAAAAAAGAACTATCTTAGAGCACTTGAAAAAAAAATTAGTAATTCTGATCTTGTCTTTATAAAAAATATTGGTATTTGGTTCATTGTTTTTAAAACATATCTTATAATGTTACTTATTCTGAATATTAGCTGTATGTGTGTCCATTCCCTTAGATTTTGTGATGCAATTGACTCATTCATGTCACATTAGTCCAAGGAAGAAAGGAAATGAAGGAGGAAGAGAGAAAGGGAGAAAAGAGAAAGAAAAAAGTTCAGGTGAAATAAATACATAAACAGTTGTTACAGTGGGTTCAATCATGGCCCTTAAAAGATACATCCGAATCATCCTACATTCTGTAAATATGACCTTATTTGGAAAAAGAGTCTTCGAAGACATAATTAATTGAGGATCATGAGATGAGGTCACCATAGATTAGCTGCATCAGATCTAAACCCAATGACAAGTGTTGTTATATGAGACACGCAGAAAAGACACACACAAGTAAAGGAGGGGGAGGCTACGTGAAGATGGAAGCAGTGTCTGGGACACTAGAAACCCTGAGAATGTAGACGCAGCGTGGAAGCACTCTTCCCTAGGGCCTGTGGAGGGAATGCGAGACTCCAGAAATGTAAAAGAATACCTTCCTTTTGTTTTTAAGCCACCAAGTTTTTGGTAATTTGTTAAAGCAGCTAGAGGAAACGAATACAGTAGTAAAGACGCATTAAGTGCTATGTGACATGGCATATAAAGCAACCAATTTTGCTGAAGAGCTGAGATATGCATAGTAGTAATGAAAAAAAGAGGCCACCAAGGTGGATCTTCAAGGATCATTTTAAGCGGTGATGTTGGCTTAGCTCATAATGTGGCAAAATTCAAAGGTTTGAGAACTGGTCAGATTTTGGACCTAGTTTGGGAATAGAGGTGTAAATAGTAGATGGCAGACTAATGGACATATAATGTTGTCTTAGTCCATTTGTCTTGCTACAACAAAATACCTGAGACCAGGTAATTTATAAATAATATAAATTTATTTCTCACAGTTACGGAATATGGAAAGTGCATGATCAAAGTGCCTACATTTAATCTGGTAAGGACCTTCTTGCTGTGTCCTCACATGGCAGAAGGCAGAAGGGCAAGCTAGCCAAATAATGTGTGAAATCCCTCTTACAAGGGCCTTAGTTCACAAGAGAGGAATCCTCACAGCCCAATCACCTTTTAAAGGCCCTATGTCTTAACACTATCAAAATCACAACATCTGAATTTTGAAGAGAACATATTCAAGCCACAGCAGAGGTGAAAATTTAACAAGAATGATTACAACTACTTGGGTTTACACACTACAGAAAGAGTTGCAATTGCAGAGAAATAGAAACTTGCATCAGAAGTTAAATTTTGGACACACTAAGTTTAAAAAGTTTAGTGGATACCTAAGTAATGTTGAAATAGGTAGTTGGGTATGAATCTAATGATCAGAGAGGAACATTTGGGTATTTAATTTTTATTTATTTGGCAAAATGGTAAACACATTAGGAATATGCAGTATAATTACTGATTTCCACAATATGACATGGCAGAATTTATAATTTGTATAAGCAGTCTGCATTCACAATCTATGAGTCTAATGTGTTTCGTTACATAACTATTAATATTGTAAACATATGACTGCAGTAAAATTATAAAATTTACAATTATGATAATTTCAATATTAATTTCTATGTGCAATGATTATTTTTAAACAGATAAAAGGATTTTTAGCCTGAATTAAGAAATGCTGGCTGTTTATGTTATTTATTTTTAAATTAAGTTTTACAAGACAAAATCAATGTAATCACTAATAGAAATGGGTCAACATTATTTATATTGTCCCAATTTGTTCATATCTAACCTTTTTGCACCAATGAATGTTTGCTACAATATGCAATTTATCAATTCATTATGCCATCTTTGTGATTTCAGTATTTATATAACTATAAATGTGGATTTATTTTAGTCATAAAACATTAAAATTGAATATTCATTTCAGGCATTTTTTTCAATATAATGGAATTAGCTTTACGTTGTGGCAATGCGTTATTTTATTGCAACTGTAGCTTTTTAAGAAATGCTTTAAGTTTATGTATACATTAAGTCCATACTTTGGTATGTTTTCTATTTTTAATTATAGCTCTGTTTTAGTTATATTATTTAAACTGCATCAAAATTAGTATTAAATTATGATAATATAAATGTTAATAATTGTTGTATTTAACAAAATATGTGAGAATGTAAGGTTCTCACGATTAGAGCAACTTTTCAGAGTCAGGATGGATTCCTAGCCAAAATTTGGTTTAGATATTGAGACTGATGCTACACACACACACACACACACACACACACACACACACACACCCCAAGAGGAATTAAGAAGTTTAATGACCAACATTTTGAAACTTTGTGGAGAGAATAATGCAGGTTTCCCAAGCTAGTACAAAAGTGCACCTTGTGGAAGAGACTGGGAAAAGATGATTGGATGACTGGGTTATGGTTTCTATGGAACTGTGTGAAGTTAGGTGCTTATGTGGTTAACCTTCCCACCAGTGGCAAAGGAGTGAGCACCCAGGCGTTTGTATTAGCTTGCCTTGAGGTGGGGCAGAACCAGAAGAAGAAGAGGTTAAACTTAAATGATTACAGGTAAATATACTTAAAAATATAAAGTCACAACCATTATTACACTTAATATGAAGAAGAATGAGTGCTAAAATCGATTTTAGAATGAGAATGTTTGTAGTTTTACCAAAAAATAAATAGTATTGTAAGACCAAAACTGTGGACTAATCTTCATCATTTCTTTGATAACTCTCACTAATGGGACATGATTTCTTTAGTGCAATTAATTATAAAATTGGTAATTTTAAAAACAGAGGGGTAACATACATATTTCCAAGTAATAAAACACTATTCTATATCTATATCTGTCTACATCTGCCTACAAATACATTTATCTAGACAGAAATTGAGATCCTAGGATACAGATATAGATAATTGCCCTCCTTTTACTTTATCTTTACAGAATCTTATTTTTAGCCTATTCTTTTAGTTATTTTGCATCTTTTCAAACATAAATTATGTGTAGCTTACATACACACACACACACAGTATTTTAATATTAATGCAATTCGATAGTAATTTATAGGTTTAATGTTGCCTCTCACTGAATTCTGCAAGTCTCAGGAACCTATATAAAATATAACATAACTAAAAATTCAATGACATATTTAAACTCATGATGGATAGGAATGTAGCTCTTGCTTTCATGTGACAGAAGTGTTTTTCATCTGTCACCAAATCCTATGAAATTCATTAGACAATGGCACTATGTGTATATATCTATATTTGATATCTTTGGCCGGAAAATTCACACTGGAGAAAATTTGACCATGATAGAACATGTCTACAAAAACCAATTTGCCTACTGGTAATTGGGTACACTCCCCTTGCATTATTGAAGTTGTGTGCTTGAATAAAAGCCTTTTTCCCCCTACATTTAAGCCTTTCTTTGATGATTTCTTGCTGAGAAAATCACACTAATGTCATTAATTTAGTGTTATGAGTAAAGCACTTGAAAGTCATTCAAATGTAGGTTGATAGAAGCATCTTTTTAAAAAATATATATTTCATTATAGAATTATAAATCCTGTGTCCATCAAAATTGATTATGTGACAACGACATGCTAGGTGCAATATTGTTAACCATAATTTAAGAAAGGCAATGTTTAAAACTTTTATCAATTAACTTATCAATCACCTTTATTCCAAGGTTATAATTAAAAGCTGATCATTAAGATGTAATGCTAAAAGTATGTATCAATTAAGCTAAAGCACATTACTAACATAAATTTCATGTATTGTACAGTGCTTCTAAACCTTTTGAATTATTTGGAATATCTTTTGTTTTCTCACTATGTAAAGGTCCACGTTTGTGTCTAATAAGTAAGTTGTCTGCTTTATTTTCAAAACTTCTGATTTTATTTAGAATTAGGTATTTATAGGAAGTGGAGGCAGGTGGATCACCTGAGGTCAGGAGTTCGAGGCCAGCTTGGTCAACATGATGAAACCCTGTGTCTACAAAAAATACAAAAATTAGCCTGTGTGGTGGTGGGCTCCTATAGTCCCAGCTACTTGGGAGGCTCAGGCAGGAGAATTGCTTGAACCCAGGAGGCCGAGGTTGCTTGAGCCAAAATCCCGCCGCTGTATTTCCAGCCTGGGCTACACAGTGAGACTCCATCTCAGGAAAAAAAAAAAAAAAGAGTTATTTAGAATGGTAATATCACCAGTGCTCTGTCCTCTTTAGTGATGAAATATTTGGCACGTTTCAGAATTTCAGAAGTCTAGTACATCCTTTTATCTTTGGCATTTAAACTTACAGAGATTCAGTAATTGTTTGCTTTATAGTACAGAGCTCCTAACATGAGCCTTTTGACCTAACAGAAGGGTGTTCTTTTCTCCTACGCAACTTTGAAATGGGAAGAGATTGGAGTAGACACTTACTTCCTTAGTGTGATTTAAAGGGTTCTGAAAGTTTCCATTTACCAATAATATCATCTCCCCTCTAGCCTGGGGAGTATAGTTGAGAATAGAGAACTCTCAAAATGGACAAAAAGCTAAAGAGTAACTTATTATTATATATTATCATGTATATATATCTAAGAGTATTAATTAGTGAAATAGAGTATATTAATATGTTAATAGTTTACTACATCTTCAAACATATTTTAAATAAATGAACATATAAGTAATTGTCAATTACTTTCCTAAGTGTTCTTTTCTCATAACAGGAAATCATTCAGAAAGCTGTGCTTTTATATTAATAATAATCATCCTTTTGCACTTATCTAGATGCTGTTTCATTTATTTCTGCAGTGTCTTCAAAAATAAGAAAATACTTGATCTTCTTCATAGAGCTCCACAATTTTCTGAAATGCTTCAAAAGAATTTTGAAAATAAAAATATTTAGCTATATAAAATGTGCAGCGATTAATAGATTATCAGTATACATGCAAATATATAGGCGCACATGAAGCATATTATATCAGTATGTGAAAAATAAAAGATTTACTAATACCTGAAATGTAGGGAAAGGAAAAGCAAACTCCCCTTTGAAAATAGCCTTATTTAAATTGCAGCTCTTTGCTTGGACATACGCTACAAATTACTTTAAATAATTATGTTGGTACAGGTCATTGCCTACAAGACTAGTAAAATTTTCTTATTGAAATGAGTAACATGAAGATCAAGAAAAACTACTTGTGCATTAAGGATGGAAGGAGGAGAACTGGCCCTTTGACTCCAGTCCCCATGCAATTTCTTGATAGAGTTGCGATGTAAGGTCTAAAGTTTGGAATGTTTGAAAGAAAAAGAGTCTTAAAATGGAGAAGTAAACACTGGCAAGGTCATGCAGGATCTTTGATGTACACACATTTTGAAACACTGCATTTTTCACAATTCACAAAATGAATGCCTGGCATAACAAATAAATATGCTTGATAGGTAGATTAGAGGAAGTAGAAGCTAATTGATGGTTTTAGCAGTGGAGTAACATAATCATGTTTGCCAAGTAAAATGCTAACTTTGGAAAATGAACAAGACAAGACTATTCAATATTTAGTTTGAGAAGAGATTATTCTAATTTAAATCAGTCCTGATAAATGTCCAGTTAGAAATGTAGATAGGAATTTCACTGATGCAATTCATATCTATTTTTATGGTCTTACTTTACATCATTTAGCAATTTTCAACAGCATTTTCCAGTTTTTATCTTTCTTCTCTAATTTACTAAAGCTCAGGTTCCTTCTGTGTCTGTGCTGCATTCACATGCTCTGAGTATGCAATATATCTCCCAAAACTCTACACTTCCTTAAAGGCCTCAGCAGGCTACAAGCTTGCTTGGTTATCTTAGTCATGCAAATGAGTATTGAAGAGTTAGCTGTATCCAGAAATATTACAATACCGTATGACATCTAGAAGGCTTACGAAAGACTAATTGAGTATTTTAAATGGCACATAGGGTATCATAAAACGACCTCAAGAAATAGATGATAATTGAAAATCGAAGGAATACAATACATGGTCTAGGACCAAAGGCCTGGAAGGAGTGGACCCCATTGCCGCCTGAATTGGAGAACTTTGCAGATGATTTTTGCAGAACATCTTTCTTAAGTGTTTTTTTAGGGGGTTCAGAAAAAATTTTTAAATAGTTATATTTAATAGAGATGGATATGTGTTCAGCTCTTCTGGAAATACATTACAATATAGAGAAAATTTGCTTCGGATGAAGTTTTCCAGTGAAATCTAAAATTGTAAAATAAATACAGTAATATTATTTTAGACTTTTAGTTTATTATGTGTAAATAATGTATCTCATAATTTAATATACTTGAGTTCATTTTATGAGAAAATATATGAAAATAATGTTTTATTCCCTTGACATGTCTGAATGGGCTAAAAGAAAGCAAATGGTATCTTTAGTAAGATGGGTAATTGGATTTTCCTAAGCCTGAAAAGAGTACTAATTTAGTATTAACCATACAGCTCTCTCCCTTTGGCATCATTCTTTCTAGTCCTTCTTTCTTGTTTTAATAAACATGTTTTAAAAAGTCTTCTATTTCAAAATGTCACTCCTATGTCAAGTACATTTAAGCAATACAAAAATAGTCAATATGAAAATGAAAATGACAGTAGTACATCATAATCACTAGGATGTGTGGGCGACAAGCCACCCACATGCCAAGGCAAGAGACCCAGGGCACAAGCTGTTCCAGTATAATAAAGAAAATTCATAGAATAAGAATAGTTATACTAGAAATAGAATATAGATATGATTATATATGAATACTATTTATCATTAGTTTGTAGCATTACTCTTTATTTCAATATTATAATAATCTCTGTTGTACAATTATAACCTAGGAAAAACCAAGCCATACAGAGATAGGAGCTGAAGGGACATGGTGAGAAGTGACCAGAAGGCAAGTGTGAGCCCTCTGTCACGCCCGGACAGGGCCACGAGAGAGCTCCTTGTTCTAGCGGCAGCGCCAGTGCCTGGGAAGGTACCCGTTACTTAGCAGACTGGGAAAGGGAGTCTCCCTTTCCCCCTGGGAGTTAGAGAAGACTGTGCTCCACCACCTCTTGTGGAAGGCCTGACGTCAGTGAAGCCCACCCCCACCATCCAGAGGTCTAAACGGTCTCCCTGTGAGGCTGCGCTTTGGTGGTCACGTTCCTGGTCCACTTTCACGTTCCGCTCTGTACACCTGGCTCCGCCTTCTAGATAGCAGTGGCAGAATTAGTAAAAGTATTAAAGTCTTTGATCTTTCTGACAAGAGCATAGGAGAAATAATGACGTAAGCTGTCCTCTCTCTCTCCGCCTCGACTACCCAAAAGGGAAAGACCCCCTGTCCGGTGGACACATGACTCACGTGACCTTATCAATCATTGGAGATGACTCACACTCATTACTCTGCCCCTTTTGCCTTGTATACAATAAATAGCGCGGTCAGGCATTCGGGGCCACTACCGATCTCCGCCTCTTGGTGGTAGTGGTCCCCCGGGTCCAGCTGTCTTTTCTTTTATCTCTTTGTCTTGTATCTTTATTTCTACGATATTTCATCTCTGTACGTGAAGAGAAAAAAACCCATGGAACCAGTAGGGCTGGACTCTACAAGGATGTGTATAATTAAAAAAGGAGACAAGCTGTGGAGACAATGTGGAGTAATTGGAACCCTCATGCGCTGATGGTAGGATTATAAAATGTTCCAGCCATTTGGGAAAAGAATTTGCCAGTTACCAACATGTTAAACACAGAATCTCTTCCTAGGTGTATATTCAAGAGACAGAAAAGCATATATGCACCGAAAACAAACAAACACACTTTTACATGAATGTTCATATATTATTCATAGTAGCCAAAAATAGAAGCCACCCGAATATCCATCAACTGATAAATGGATTTGCCAAATGTCATATATTCATAAATGGAATATTATTCCAAAAGAAGAAGAATAGAGTATTAATACAAGATGCATCATGGATGAACCCTGAAAACATTATTCTAAATAAAATAAGCCAGTCATAAAAGATTGTATAATGTATGATTTGATTTATATAAAATCTCCAGAATAAGCAAATCTATATATGTACAGAGAAAGTAGATTAATGATTGACTATGATGCCAGGCAATTGATTAGTCAATTGATTATTATAGGCAATGGTTGTATATGACCATACAAGTAGTTGTATGTGTAGAGGAAAGGGCAATGATAAGGAGTTACTGCTAATGAGTATGTAGATTTTTTGTTTTTGTTTTTTTTTTTTTGGGGGGGGAGTGTTGAAAATGTTCTAGAATTAGAATATAGGGATGATATTACAACTCTAAATAGGCTTAAAAAGTTCCTAATGGGAAAATACAGTATTCATTCAAATATTTATAGCCACATACAAAATACATTACCTGGATTTACTTTTAAAAGTCTTCAATTAAAATGTATTTCCTTAATAATGTAGCATATTTCCTTCTTCTATTTTGTTTACCCTTTAAAAACTCTAAGTTTTTCTTTCTTAGATTGTTTTGGCTAAAGATTGTTTTATTTTCTAATATTTCAGTTTTAGATTTCAAATTTTGTACCAGAATTTTTTTTTTCTCTTAAGTGTGTCTCTCATTATTTGTTTTTCGCTTCTTCTGATTCTTTTTCCACTGTTTCTTCTTTCTTGCCTTCCTGTGAATTACTTAACAGGTTTTTTTGTGTTTCTCATTATATTTTTTTGTATATTTTCTTTTTACTGGTCGCCCTGGGTATGATTTACATATATGATTAATTACAGTTTGATGGTTTTGACGTTTTGCCACTTTCAATAAAGTGTCACTTCCATTTAAGTTCAATTACTGACCCCACTTTTAAGTATTATTGTGATGGGTATCATCTAGTGTTATAATCTAATTATTATTATCAAACACAATTTATAGAACTCCTGAGAAGAGGTTACTACTTTTATGCAGACATATTTCTGCTCTGTTGCTCTTTTTTTCTTCCAGATGCTTCAAAATTATTTCTATTATTATTGCATTTCTGTTTTGAAAACTTTCTTTTAGGTATATGCTACTGACAAAGCAATCTAATTTTCCTTTGTCTGAGAATGTTTTTATTTACTTTTTTTTTCTGAAAGATAGTTTTGATGGTTATAGAATTCACAGTTGAAAAGTTATTTTAACACTTGAAAAATGTTGCACTGCTTTCTTCTGGCCTCTACAGCTTCAGATGAAGAAACTACTCTTACTAGAATTGGTACTGTCTTACAGGTAACACATCATTTATCTCTCACAGAATTCAGATTTTTTCTTTCTTTTTTTTGTCTCAAAAATTGTATTAAAAATACAATTAAACATCTTTTGGCATTATTTGGGGGTTAACTGTGTGGGATACGTTCAGATTTTTAACTCTGTAGGTTTGTGTTTTTCATCAAATTAGAAAATGCTTAACCAGACCAGGCGCAATGGCTCACGCCTGTAATCCCAGCATTTGGGAGGCTGAGGCAGGTGAATCCCTTGAGCTCAAGAGTTCAAGACCAGCCTGGCCAACATGGCAAAACCCCGTTTCTACAAAAAAAAAACAAATACAAAAACTTAGCTGGGAATGGTGACGTGCACCTATAGGCCCAATTACTCGAGAAGCCAAGGCAGGAGAATAGCTTGAACCCCGGTGGCAAAGGTTGCAGTGAGCCGAGATCCTGCCACTGCACTCCAACCTGGGCAACAGAGTGAGACTCTGTCTAAAAAAATAAAAATAAAATAAAAAAAGAAAATATTTAACCATTACAGTATTTCTCTATTCTGAAAGTTAAATAATATCAATGTTGAATCTTGGTTGTTGTTTTTCACATGTTCCTGTCTTTTTTTTTTTTCTATCTGTTTTTTGGTTGGTCAGATGGATGGATGCTGTTGATCTGTCCTCAAGTTCCCTGATTCTATTCTCTGTCAACTCTACTCTCATCTTGAGTTCTTCTAGAAAATTGTATCTGGTATTTAGTTTTTAGTTTTATAATTTTTATTTAGCTATTTTTATAACTTCAAAATATTTACTCAGAATTTCTGAATTTCTGATTTTTTTGTTTCAAGAAAATCAATTACAAAAATCGATTGTTGAAGCATTTTTATAATAACTTCTTAAAAACCCTTGTCAGAAAATTTCAGCAACTGTTTAATTTCTGTGTTCATGTCAGTTAATTGTCCTGTCTTAATTCAGTTGAGATTTTCTTGGTTCTTGGTATGATGAAGAATTTTCAAGTATATCCCGGGCACTTACCTATTATATTAGGAAGCGTTTGGCACTATATAAATCTTTTATTATATTGGACAGGTATCCTATTTAGGTTAGCATGCATGTTTATCCTGCTTATTTGAACTGTTTTCAATGACAATTTAAGTTCCAAACATTTGCAGTGCTATTTTTGTTTGCTTGGTTTAAGTGGCTCTGACTGTGACTCTCACTAGTCAGTCCCAATTGGTCTTATTTGTCCTGCCTTAGGGGTCAGAGTGGGTTATATCCCACAGGGTATCTCTCAGTGGGCAAGAGAATCTCAGAGCTATAAGGATGAAGAGGCTTCCAAGGCTGAACATGTGCTGGCTGTATCTGCTGTGGCTGTGTTGGACAGAGACTGCTTGCTGAGATGGGTACTTTTTGCAGCAGCCCCCCTCACCACTACTACCTGGAGTCTATCGATTTTGAAATTTTATTTAATTGCCTAGTATTTCAGTTAATCATATAAAGTAACAATTTTCATGGCATACTAATTAGCGATTATCTATGGGAAAGTTTTATTTTGTCTAGATTTTTAACTGGGTCTTTAATTCATAAGTTTCAACACAGCTACATAAGTTACTTTGCCTACAATTTAAAATATTTCACCTGCTCTCAAGAAAAATCTCTCTCAAATTTATTAAAATTCCTAGAGCTAATGAATGGTCTTTCAGTTATACAGCTATTACAGATGAAGTTTTAATTTTTTTCTATGAACCTGACTTGTGATTGGGCACACTGATAGCATAAGCTTCATGTGGAAAAACAAGGTAGACATGATAGCCTGGTAGGACCACATATTCATTTATATCCAAGTATTGCAGATAATGCACTCAGGAGGGGAAGAGTCATTTTGTCTGGCTCAGGGAAACGTGGGCCTGAATATTGACTGTCCAATCTTCTAATTATATAAACTTCATTAATTTATAGAATCTCTCTAGATATACTTATCACTGAATAATGAATAATAGTATGTGCCTCTAGGTAGGCATAAGTTTTAAACAATTAAATGTAGAAGACTTTCATCAATTCTCACTTAGTACCATTAGAGAAAAAGTCTCAATTCTCTGTGACCTGTTTGTTCAGGTTGTCACTTTCCTAGTGGTCAAATTAGATGTGACTACATCACAGTTTGGAGGGGAGAAAGGAACTGAGAGGTTGCTATTTTTTGCCTCCTATGAATGCAAAGACATCAAGTTTCTAAGAATCTTCAACTATTTGTGACTAAAGAATTATAGGAAGGAAGTGACTAAAATTGTTTCTAGAAACAGCAGCTGAAAGAAATTTCTCTGAAAAGCCCATTGTGAGGGCATCAATTTCCGAGGGAACTAGCATTCTTAGAGAAGTAGTAATAGTATCATGGCAAAATGTGGAATAAAAGCAGTTATTGAGTAGTCTCCTTGAATGTAAATGTTTATCCTAATAACTCACCTGATTACATTTTCTTCTTGTAAAATAAGATTTAGAACTTTAAAAATCTACTTCTGCCTAACAATTATTGCCTTATAGAAAATAAATATTTTTGAATTTTTAGAAGTATAATTCAAGAATTTATAGAAGTATAAATTACTTATTCTAGCAAAGTCCTTCTCATCTTTCATTGAGTGGAGAGAAATTAAATTAAACTGTCATTTCAGGTTTTCTTTTGTTTTTTTTTTTTTTTTTTCTCATAGTTCCACATCCTTGTGATCGATGCCATTGGGTTTAGTCAAATCGTGTGCTAAGTCAGAACTCTGTATTATCCATTTTCCTCTAAACTCTACTCGTTTCATGTTTAAGTTTTGCGTACAAGACCAAATATGTATAAATATCTATTTCTAGTGATTTTTCTTCAGAGATTCTTCAGAGAAAAGTTAATTATTACAAGAAAAATTCACTCGACTATTCCAGAGATATACTTAAGAAATGCTACCTCCATATTCCTCTTCTGACTCTTAAATGAAATCTAATTGAGCAGATCATTGGTTAAATCACTAAATGAGCTAGAAAGACACATTTCCTTCTAAAATGCATCATTCATCTCTGCATTTATTCATCTATTTAGAAGAAACGTATGCAGTAGGTTGTCTAGGTAAGAGATGTTTCTATGTGCAGGGAATCCACCAATGAGTAAAATAATCAAATAATCTATTTTTCTTCATAGTGTCTCCCTCTTAATGTAACAGACGTTAAACAGTAAATACATATAAAAATAAATCATATTTTTACAAATTATGTTTCTATTATACAAGTATTAATAGCCACAAAAGTAACAGAAATGCTGAGAACTTGATAAGAATCAGTGAAAAGGTGACATCTGAACCAAGATTTATAAGAGGAGAGGTTCTAATGTAAGTGGATATCTGGGAATAGAATATTCTAGGCAAAGAGAATAATAAATCAAATCCCCTAATGTGGGTATTATTTGTATTTGCTGGAAATTTTAACAGTTCCAAATAGTTGAAACATTGTGACCTAATTTGTGTATTAGTAAAGATGTCATAAGGTTAAAAGAATAAGATATATCATTCCTTGGCCTAGAAGAAATCATTATTAGGAGTTTGGAATTTGTTTTTACTCTTAGTAACATGGAAGACAGTGTGGGATTTTGAACAAAGAATAAAATGATATGACAAATTTACACATTATGATCTTAGCTTTTTAGTTGTTGTTGAGAATAGACTGTAAGGAATAAGAAAAGACATAAGATAATCTGTTGGAAGATTATTGCAGTAATTCAAGAGCTAAATAATCACACCTGAGTGCTGAATATTAGCAATGCAGCAGGCAAGATAGCTCCAAATGTAGAGCTATTGGTATTTTCTGATCAGTCGCATTTTCTGATAAATATAAGGGAAATAGACGAGTCAATATGATACTAAGTACCTTGAGTTAAGTAACTGGAGGAATGGAATTACCCTTACAGAAATAGGGAAGGAAGATGGAACCAAAGATAAGGAACTGAGAAGTTTACCAAGATATGTGTAACTGTGCTCTTTTTTTTTTTTTTAAGAAGCAAGCTGCACACACTTTTAGGGAGGAAAATATTAATATCGAAAAAATTATTCGTTATTACTATTTCAGAAATCCATTTTAATATTTGGCTCTATGTTTCCATTGTGTGCTAGTCTGTTCTTGTATTGCTACAAAGAAATATCTGGGGCTGAGTAATTTCTAAAGAAAGGGGGTTTTGTTTTTACTCATGGCTCTGAAAGCTGTACAGGAAGCACGGTGGGGACATCTGCTTCTTGCGTGTACCTCGGGAAGCTTACAATCACGGTGAAGGTGAAGGAGCTGCCAGTGCATTATATGGCTAAAACAGGAGCAAGAGAGAGAAGGGGGCAGTCCCAGACTCTTTTAGACAACCAGATCTCATGTGAACTGACTGGCCAAGAACTCACTTATCACCAAGAGGTTGGTGCTAAGCCATTCATTAGGAATCTGCCCCATTATCCAATTATCTCTCACTAGGCTCCACATCCGAGATTACGAATTACATCTCAACATGAGATTCGGAGGTGACAAACATTCAAACTATATTACATTATTTAGGAAAAAAAAAACATGATTTAATTGAATGTCCAACAATTTCAAACTTGAGGAAAGTAACTCAATATTTCAGATCACCTCCTTACTTTTCTAGATGGGTCATCTTGTAATTTCTAAATGAGAAATGGATACAACCTTTCTGTCAAAGAGGTCCTGCATTTTTAAGATGAGCAATGTCAGCTAAAGAGAACGTTCAGAAGATTATCATCTTCACACAGGTGACTGGAAGTAACAAAAATAATCTCAAGAGATATTATTTGGTATTACATTTGCTTGGATAGTATTTCTCAAATTTCACATTACATCCATAGAAAATGGATGGCAAACTGTAACAAATTATAGAGAATGTGTGATTATCTATATGGAGCATGTCTATGTGGGACAAATAAATGTGATTAAATCAATTAATTTTCCTGATTCTATACTACTGTGATCAATGTAAAGTGTTAAGATAGCTATCAAAATAAAAGTTGTTTGAAATATCCAGATAAAGATTTTTCAAAATTATATTAAACACATTTGCTGCCATTAACACAATTTTATATGTTATTTTACTTGAAGTGGGTTTACACAATTGTTTTTATAAACTTTTTGTTAATAGTCTTGCAAACATTTTGAGAATTACCACTGAGAAAACATATTTTTTCATAATAGATGGTAACAGGTTTAAAGCTGTTTTTACAGCCATTCTGTGTGTCACACAATTTACATTTAAAGAATCCCCAAATTTATTTTTTTCTTTCACTGCAATTGTGATACTGTTATTTTTTCTAATAATTCTAAGAGCTATCACATAAAATATTTGAAAATAATGGTGAAGCTCTAATTTGCAGAGTACATATACATTGAATAGGGTATCATGTTGCAGCTTGAATGACTCTAAAAGTACAAGAGTTCCAAATGGAATGAAATAGCCTGTGTTATTGATGGCAGAGTTTCTAAACTGTTGCTTGTAGATTCACCTACCAGATGTCTAGCATAAGCTCCCTACTTTCAAATCCAACATCTTCGGCAGTGTACTGTTTCTTGGACACTTAGAATAAGAATGCCTCCAGCAGTGCAACAGATTCCTTGTCAACTATCGGCAGGAACACACCCTCCTCCTGGTTGTTACAATAGATATTCAAGTACATTTTGCATTGAAAAACCAAGTAGTGAGCATCATATGTTGCTCATCTTTCTTGCTCTCTGGCTGCCTATGGGGATAGCAAAATGTGCCCTTTAACTTTGCTGTTTGTAACTCACTGAGTAGCTGTAAAATGCTGCCTAAGGCTGGAGGTAAACTATCCAGGGGCAGCAGATTGTATTTAGATGCTCCTCACCCTCTCCATGTATCAAAATCTAACACCAAACCTGTAAAAGATTTGTTGATCAACAACGTGGCATAACCCAGCAGGAGATTTGAGTTAGGGATCAGAGGCTTGTGAAGTTCGGAAATTATTTTCTGACTCTTATTCTCATTACATACACAATTTTATTGTAGTCCAAAACAAACACACAAACAAAAAAGCAAATGCAGAGCATGCCACGTAAGGAAAACATTTTTCTTTCATCTGGTATAGCCTATAACGAACAGTGAATTACTGTGTGGGGGAAAAGCACATACACATTGCAGAAATTAAATAAATGCATACTTCTATTTAAAAACTTAAAGATGTAGTTCACAGAAAAAATGGTTTTATAATTCATAGAAATAAGTAGTCTTCACATTTTTAATGATTGTTATAGTATGTAAATTACATTTAAAGTGTGCATTTTGATAAAATTTGATATATAGATACTCCTGTGATACCATTACCACCAATTAATCAAGATAATTTAAAGGAATATTGGCAAAGATGTAGAGCAACTGGAACACTTATGCACTAAAGCTTGGAATTTAAAACAATTACTTTCAAAAATAATATGGAGATTCTTAAAATATTAAACATACACAAAACCATATGACTCAGCCATTCTGCACTTAGATTTTTACCTAAGATAAATGAAAGTCTATGTCATTAAAGAAAATTTGCATATAATTTGTTCATAGTAACCCCAAAATTGAAATAAATTAAATGCCAATCAACAGGTAAATGAATAGATAAATAATGTTATATTCATAAAATGGAAAACCATTCTACAATAAAAAGGTGTAAACTCATGATAAAAGTATCCATGTGGCTATATCACAAAATAAGTGAGGTAAAAACATTAAATAAAATAGTCCATACTGCATTATTAAATTTCTGTAAAACTCTGGAAAATATAAATTAATCTGTAGTCATGGAAATCAGAACAGTAATTGCCTGGAATAGGAGGGCAAGGAATGGGGGAAAGAAATATAGAAGGGACACAGCTTTGAGGTTTTTAAATGTTTATTAGCTTGATTGTAGTGATAGTTTTATGGATGCATGCATATGTCACAACTCAAGATGTAT
Organism: Papio anubis; assembly: GCF_008728515.1. NCBI lineage: Eukaryota > Metazoa > Chordata > Mammalia > Primates > Cercopithecidae > Papio > Papio anubis. Next base: position 106,440,057 of record NC_044983.1, read on the forward strand.
TCCTAAAATACTGCATGTGAATTTTTATATCAGTTGCTATAAGTTTTATAGTAATATTTTTCCTCCAAAACTCAGGCACTGAAACTTAATGCCAATGTGATGGTACCAAGAGATGGCACATTTAGGAGGTGATTAGATCATGAGGACTCCTCCTTTTGTGAGTAGGATTAGGGCTTTCATAAAAGGCGCTTCACACGAATTTGCCAGCTTGCCTTCTGCCTTTCGCCATTTGAGGACACAGTGTTTTTATCCCCTGAGGAGAATTCAGAGTTCACGGTGCCATGTTGAGAGCAGAAATGGAATCCTCACCAGATGATTGAACCTGTCAGCACCTTGATCTTGGACTTCTCATCCTTGAGAATTGTGAGAAATCGTTTTCTGTTTTTTTATGAGTCACCCAGTCTGTGGTATTTTGTTAGAGTAGCACAAATGGACTTAGACAGAAATATACCTTAATGAAGGTATGAAAACATGGTCTGTAAGAAAAAAAAAAAGAGACAGGACTTTTGGTAATGCCAAAGGAGATAAATAGCAATGTGATCAGTGTGCAAAAACAAATATAAAAACTAGTAAAAAGTAAAAGACATTGGAAAGTATCCAATATGCAACAGAAGTTGTAGAATAATTTAAGTATGAAAATGCAACTGAATGTGATATTTATTGACAGTTTTTGTTTATTAGTTTGAGGGCACAACTCAATTTCCAAAACCAAGATAAACCAGGCAGGAAAAGTCATAGCACTACTTGCTAAAGGCAATAAAATCAGAATTCAGGGCTTGAAAAGAAGCATGAAAGGGTCTGTGCAAGAACCACAGAAACTGTGAGAACCCAATCAGTGCAGTCTCCCCAAAATATGAGACTCAAAGCTAAATTATGAATGCAAAAAAGGAGATCTCTGTCTTAGTAGTTAAAAAATAAAAAAAGCAAGTAGATACCAAAAGAGAGTTCACTCATGAAAGTGAGAGCTTCAGGAAGCTTGTGTGTCAGTTTGTTGCTTCATTTAACTGACTACATTCTCAACCAGTCACAGCTCAGTTAGCAAAAATGTGATGCTGAGTAGCTTTGAAATGTCAGAGTACAGATTATAAGGGAATGAATGAAATACTCTGAAAATAAAGGAACAACCTCAGAAGCATGGAAGCCAAAAGAAGGCTTATTCTCCATCTCTGCTTAGATCTTTAGCTGAGCACCAATTATTTGAAGACCAAGGGAAATATATGAAGACCAAGCTAAAAAATTCCACTGTTTGAAGTCATCATACTAGAGTAGAGATAATCAGCTGCTACATACCACAGGGAGACACAGTTTGAGAGAGAAGCCATGCTAGTTATTAATCTACTAGAATTAAAAATTAACAGAAAAATGTGACAGAATATAAAGTTGCTACAACGTATTGTATAAAATACTCAGTTTTCAACTAAATATTGCTAAACACACAATGACACAGGAAAGTGAGATGCAAACTCAGAAGAATCAGTCAACAGAATTGACTCACAGTGGCTTAAATGTTGGATTAAGCAGATGATGAATTCAAATCAGCTATCATAAATATTCTCAAGTATTAAAAGAAAATACTTTCAATAACTGAGGGATAATATACTATTGGTGAAGAAACTCAACAGAAATTTAAAAAAGAAAATCCTAGAAATTAAAATTTATTAACTAAAATAAAAATCAGATAAAAAGTTTCAGCATTACATTAGAATTATCAAAAAAAGAGTGAACTTGAATATATATAGAAATTTTAAAATCTGAAGAATTGAAACAAAAAGAGTAATACTATGGAAAGTGAGTTGGTTAATGTTAATAATTCCTTCTCTTTTATTATCTGGAATGTTTTATGTAGAAATTTTTATTTCTTCTTTAAATATTTGTAAGATTTTACCAGTGAAACCATTTGGGCATGATGATTTGAGGGTCTGCTTGTGAATATGCGTCTGTGTGCGCATATGTTTATGTGAAGATGTTTTAATTAAATTTTTCAGTTTTCTTACTATTTACAAAGCTACTCCTTTTCTATATTTTCTTGAGTAACTTTGGTAGTTTGTGTCTTTCAAGGAATTCATTTATTTTACCTCAGTAAACTTATTGGCATGAAGTCATGTGTAATATTGCTTTATAATCCTCTTGATATCTAGAGAATCTAGAGTGGTATTCTGTTTTTCATTCTTAATATTGATAATTTCTCTCTTTCTCTCATTCTCTCTTTCTCTCTCTCTCTCTCTCTCTCTCTCTCTCTCTGTCTGTCTGTCTCTCCCATCCATCTCATTAGCATTGCTAAAGTTTTATCAATTTTATTTTTATGTTCAAAGCAGCAATATTTGGTTTAATTGATTTTTATTTATTATTTTATGCTTTTAATTTCATTGATTTCTGTTATTTTTATTATTGTCTTCCTTTCTTGCTTTGGGTTTACTTTACTGTTTGTTTTCTGTATAAAAAATATTAAGATTTTGATTTGAGATTGTTCTTTTCCAAAATAAGCATTTAATTATATAAATATTTCTCTATATATGAATATATCTAATTTCATAAAGTTTGATTTTTTGTTTTCTGAGCCAAATAAACTGAGATATAATTAATATATACAATATTGCATGTTTTATGTATATATTTTGATGAATTTGGATATATGTATACACCATGATAACATTACTAAAGATATCAAAGTACTAAACATATATACCACCTCTAAAAATTTCCTTATTTGGGTATGCATGTGTTTTGTGGCATGAACCCTTAAAATAGACCTATCCCCTTAACATTTTAAAGTGCAAAATACTGTATTAAGTATAGGTAGTATGCTGTACAGCAGATTTGTAGATCTTGTATTTCTCACATAATGATACTTTATACCCATTGAGTAACAATTTCCCATTTTCCTTGTCCTTGGCTCCTGGTCACCATCTTTCTATTCCCTGCTCTGTGAGTTTATTTTAGACATCTTATATAAACAGAATTATGTGGTCTTTGTTTTTATGTAACTGGTCTATTTCACTTAGCATAATGTCCTACCAGTTACATGAATTCATGTTGTAATGAAACACAATATTTACTTTTCTAAAAAAAAATTTATTTATTTATTTATTTATTTTTGAGATGAAGTCTTGCTCTGTCACCCAGGCTGGAGTGCAATGGCACGATCTCGGCTCATTAGGAGCTCTGCCTCCCGGGTTCATGCCATTCTCCTGCCTCAGCCTTCCAACTAGCTGGGACTACAATATTTCCTTTTTTTAAAAAAGGCTGAATAATATTCCATTGTATGTATATGCTATATTCATTATTATTATTATTATTTCAACACAAGGTCTTGCTGTGAGGTTGGAATAGAGTGAAACAATAGTAATTTGCTGCAGCCTCAACTTACCAGGCTCAAGCAATTCTTCTGCCTCAGACTCCCAAGTAGCTGGGACTACAGGCACGCACCACCATACCCAGCTAATATATATTTTTTAATTTTTTGTAGAAATGGAGTCTCACTATGTTGCCCAGGCTGGTTTCAAACTCCTGGGCTCAAGTAATCATTCCACTTCGAATTCCCAAAGTGCTAGGATTACACGCATGAACCACCATTCCCGGCAGTATATACAATATTTTTTAAGCCATTTATCTGTTTGTAAACATTTGGATTGTTTTCATATCTTGACTACTGTGAATAATGCTGCAATTAACATGGAAGTGCAGGTATGTATTCAAAATCTTGATTTCAATTTTTTTGGAATGCATACCAGGAAGTAATATATGGTACACACACAAGGAGGTATTGTTACATATTATAAGATATATGTAATATATAATATCTATAATATATATTAAACCTATATATAACATATATTTTATATATTACATATATACCTAGATACATATATATACATATACACACACATACATATATATGTGTGTGTATATATATGGAGACAGAGTGAGAGACAGAGATAACAATTGTTGATGAGGATGTAAGGAAACTGGAATCACTATACATTGTTGATGAAGATAAAGTATGGTGCAGCCACTATGGAAAATGTTATGAACTGTACCCAAAACACTAAAAACAGAATGACATATGATCTATATGTGCATTTTTAAATTATTAAACAATTGAAGATTTTTATTTAAGTTAAATTGAATATTTTAATACATAGCACATTTTAGAGGAACATAGTGTAACATTCTGAGATAAATAAAATATTTTATACTTTGATTAGGATGACATTGTCAAAGATTATTCAACTCTGTACATTAGATATGTGCATTTTACTGTATGGAAGTGTTACATGGACTGGAAAAATGTTAATATATGGAATTGGTAGAAAAAATTCCAAGAAAGGAAGGAGGCTTAAAGATTAAGAGAACAGTGTTTGTGCAGAACCCTTCAAAAGACCAGCGTTTAAGTGACACGGCAAAGTTTAATAGCCCACAAAGGAGATGTTGCAAAATTCTTACGCACAAAGGTGTAAGAACAAGGAGCATGTTGAGTCATGGAATTGAGGGAGTAGAGCTGCAAAAACAAATGAGTAACATTTTGAAATTTGGCAGTGATGTACGTTTAAAACCAAAAGCTATACTTGCTGATTTCATATAGCACCATTAAAGTTGCAGCTGCTATTAATGGGAATTGTTCCAGAGACATAACAGAGATACATACGAAAACTGGAAGTGAGGCAGTGGAGAGTGCATTTAGGGTGTGTTCTTTAGGGGTAAAGTGGGGAGGGATGATACTTGGTAAAGTATCAAGAGATAAAGGAGTGACGATACTTGAATATGTGCATTAGTTAAGGATATAGAAAGAATGAGAAAAACAACATAAATAAACTAGGTAAATGACTGAGGAACGAAGTCCGGAAAGAGGAGGTGGAACTGTTATTCAAAGTATAGGTAAATGACTTCCATCATGTAAAACTGAAGGACATCTGCTTAAAATTGGAATCAATATTCTCAACGAAGCAGAAAGCAGGTTTTAGAAATGTAACGAAGGTAGTTAGCTAGACAGAAGTTAATGAAAGAGACAACTAACTGTGTTTGATGGGCTGTATTAATGGCTGGAAAAAACTTGAACCGAAGTAGCTTTGTCATGATAACATTTTGTTTTCTCAAAGAGAATGAAAATTATATTAATAATAATCACTTATAAACTGCATGGTGTGCACCATACACTGTTCAAAGCTCATTACATGGATAAACAAATTGAATTCGCACAAAATGTGTAATGTGGATAGTATTAGACTAATTCTGTACGTGGCAAAACTAAATTGTGGTGCAAAAAGACAAAGTAACTCGCCTAGTATCATTGTTAGTAAGTGCCAAGGTCAGGATTTGAATCGAGGAATTTTGACTTCAGAGTTTCCATATAACTAGGAAATTATATTGCTACTCTTTGGATGAGATAATAATGATAATAATATTTTTAATGTTGTTGATTAAACTGGAAAGAAGCCATACATTTAAAGATATAAGGTTTGAAGTTCAGATGGCTGCTAACAATATGCTGATAATTTTGTTGTTTATTTGACTTCATACCTAAGACTATTTTCTGGTAACCCACAAAGTTTATCTGTTGAATAATGGCTGAAAAGATATTGAGATTTATTTAGAAACATATATCTTAAGAATATGGTCTAGAAATGCTAAAATTGTATTCTTCTCTAGATATAGTGTGACAATTTGTATTAAAAATAATAAAACTTGGCCGAGCACGGTGGCTCACGCCTGTAATCCCAGCACTTTGGGAGGCTGAGGTGGGCGGATCACGAGGTCAGGAGATCGACACCATCCTGGCTAACACAGTGAAACCCCGTCTCTACTAAAAATACAAAAAATTAGCCAGGTATAGTGGCTGGCGCCTGTAGTCTCAGCTACTCGGGAGGCTGAGGCAGGAGAATGGCATCAACCCGGGAGGCGGAGCTTGCAGTAAGCCAAGATTGCACCACTGCACTCCAGCCTGGGTGACAGAGTGAGACTCCATAAAATAATAATAATAATAATAATAATAATAATGATGATGATGATGTCAATAATTTTGGAAAATTGGTTTTCATTAAGTTATTAGAGAGACAGCTAAAATGCAAAAATATATGCCTTTTAGGAATTATATTTTATCAAGCTAATTCTACATTTTGGAAAAGCAATGGATGAGCTTTCTTTGATGTTAATCTTCATATTTCTAAATATCTAAAATAAAAACATATTCGTTGTGTATATTTTATATCTATTTCCTACATTTATTTAGTAGTTTTCTTTGTATTTTATACCACCAAAATAACATCCCTAGAGACATGTATTTGTCAAGCCCTGCAGGACCTATTGAACAAATCTACCTTATAATAGATCGCCTCCCACAGAGCATGAACTTGAGGAAACAAAAAGTAATAAAAGTGTATTTTAAAGTTGTCCCAAAAGTGAACATCTAAGTAAGAAAAGCTCATCTTTACCCATCCAGCCAAATTTGTCACAAAATATAAAGTACTTTAATAAATGGCATGATAAATTGCTAAAGTAACAACTTGCTATTTTATTTAAAGAACAGTAAGAGACTACCACATCAGCTTTCTTTGCTCAGCATAAGGGGAATGCAAGGATGTATTGGTTAAAACTATTTTTACTCTCTGGATTCCTTCTCTATGTCTAAATGTGCCACGTAATATACTGATCAACACAAGCAAGTGAGCTTACCACTTCTTCTCTCTAGGCTTCTGTTTTACATCTGAACTTCTTATGTATACCATTTTTCATTGTGATGTTCAACTTTTATCCCCTGAACTCCAAATGCAGGGAAATGAGTTAATTATAAGTTACAGAAGCTCAGAACTACCTTTTTCCTCTGTATGACTGCAGTCTAAAAATTCCAGATTATCCAAGAGAAACAAGAGGCTATGGTTTGAGTATTTGTCCTCTTCAAAACTCATGCTGGAATTTGATTTTCAATGTGGCAGTATTGAAGGGTTAGAGTCTCTAAGAGGTGATTACATCACAAGCATTCTGTCAGCATAGATGGATTAATCCATTCATGGATTTGTTGGTTAATGGGTTAATGGATTAATAAGCTGACATGAGAGTGGGATGTGGCTTTCTTTATAAGAAGAGGTATAGATGCCTGAACTAGCACACTCATCCTCCTCACCATGTGATGCTCTGCACTGCTTTGGGAGTCTGCAGAGTCCTACTAGAAAAAAGTCCCTCAGCAGGTGTGACCCTTTGACCTTGGACTTCTCAGCCTCCATGACTATAAGAAATACATTCATTAAAAAAAATTAGTCAGTTTCAGATATATTCTATAAGCAGCAGAAAACAAACAAAGACACACTTTCTTAGCTGGTTCTTTTTGGTACCTGCACCATGAATATATGAAAGTCTCAGGAGCTCCACATTCTTCTACATATTTATGCTTCTCTTTCTTTTAATTTTGGCCATTATAGTCTTTTAAGTATAATCTTTTAAATTTCAGCCATTTTCCCTAAAATTGATATAGCTGAACACTTTTTCAAGGCCTTATTGAACAATCATATTTATTTTTTGGTGAACTCTGGGTCCTATATCATTCCTCATTGTCACTATTTATGTTAATTTCTTTTTGTTATTGAATTCATGCAAATAAAATATACTCTAGTTTTCAATATTTTATTAGGTATACGCATTGAATATATTTTCTCTGTGTCTGTGAATTATCCATTTTCTTAATGGTGTCTTTTAATGACAAATATTATTGATTTTAATAATGCCTAATTTTCTGATATTTTAAAGTATTATTTTCACTGTTTTCTCTGCTGTTTACAATATTATTCTACCTAATGGTTATAAATATTTTATCTTTATTAAAAGAAAATATATAAATATAGATACATGTCACTTTAATATTTGTCCATAATGTGAAGTAGTGATTAGTATTCTTTTCTTTTAGTGTGTCTACAGTCTTTGCAGCCCTAATTTTTTTTAAAAAAGCACATATTAATCATTACTTCACTCAACTTAAGCAAAGTCAATTAACTGAATTATATGTAGGTATATTTCTTGGTTATCTATTATGATTATATTTTTGTATATCCACATGCCAATATTTTACTACATTATTTTGATTATTGTAGTTTATACTAAGTCTTGTAACCAGGAACTTTGAGATATTCAATTGTATTCTTCTTTTTCTATTTGTTTTGACTATTCCAAGTCCCTTTCAATTAAAGGTAAATTATATAATCTATGTTAGTGCTTTTATAACAGCTGGCATAGAAAGTCTTGTTGATATCTTGTTGAATCTATAGGTCAATTTATAGAGAATTGATAACAGTATTGCATTTTAGCAACAGTGCATGTGGTCTATCTTTCCACTTGTTTACATCTTCCTCACTCCACTAAGCAATGTTTACAATTTCTCAGTCCCACAGCATTCCCATCTGCGTTTCTCCGCTACTCACTACCAAGGTATCCACTTTCCTGACTTCTAACACTGTGGCCTGTTTCTGAAATTTATAAAAGTGGAGTCGTACAACAGGTACTCTCTCGTACCTGGAATCTTTACTTTAACACTATGATTACAAGAATTATCCATTCTTAGTGTTGTACTATGCTTCGTGGTATAAATATACCATGATTTATGTATTTATTCTACTGTTTTTGTACATTTGTACAAAATTTATTGATAGCACAGTAGAGACACATTTAAAAGTTTAAAAAGTAGCATGTTAAAGAGCTCCCTGAAATTATGACACCTGACATATGGTGTTTTGTTGGAGATTTATGGTGTTTAAGTTGGAGATAATTAGCTGAACTGTGTAATAATTAGGTAAGTGCAGGGTGATAATCAAGGTGGAGAAAGAGGGTAGCTTAAACAAAAGCGCTATATTAAAATGGCACTAAAGTATAAAAAAATCTTTATACCTGAAGGTATAGCAGAGGTCAGGGAAGTAGTCAGAAAGCCATGATGTAGCAGATTGCTTGATGTCTTTAAATTTCATGTTACATGGTATGGATTTTTTTCTCATAAGCAATGGAAGCATATTAAATAATCATTGAAATAAATGTGTGGATGCAATCCATGAATTAGAAGGTTGTTCAGTGAGAAAATATATGTATTTCTCTTTTCTCCTATTTTATGAACTCCTGTGAATGCTTTGGATAGATACCAGTTTAAAGACATACAGGGAGACACACACACACACACACACACCCCTGTGTGATTCTGTCCACAGAACTAGAATCCTGGGCTACGAGGCAGGTCGGAGATGGTGCTGAGAGGAAAGAGGTTGGGAGACAATTGAAAAATAACCTAAATGATCATCAGTTCAAGCCCACTCCCTGTGAGGAGCTGGGAAACCTAAGGAAGCTTTGCTCATCAAATGTTTATCTGTCTGATGCATCATTAATAAACTATATACTTACAGTTTACCATAAGAAACCAAAACTTCTATAGGACTTTGCCAAGTCTCAATGTAGTCCTCTCTGTAGCCCTCAAAATGGGGTTTAGGCACCTTGCTTAAGTGGAGGAAAGATATAAATGAACATAATATTTCCCATGATTTAGTGCAGAAGATCATTAGTATAAGACATAATGTTGCTCAGAGACTGAGGACCTAATTGAGACTATTCTAGTAGTGAGACCAGGAGTGTTCGTTGGATGACCCAGAGAAGCTACTTTTTTGATCAACAGAATTATCTTGCATTGGAGACACTGGGGAAAGGACTAAGAAGAATAAGAAATAGATCAAAAAGCTATGCCAGGAAACCCACACGTGTTCTGGGACAAACACAGTCAATTTGTAATACACAGGTAAACATTAAAGAAATTCATTATTCAGCTTTCAGGGAAACAGCAAGTGCCATTCATGAAGTAAATCCTCACATTTCCCAGAAAGAAGTCTTGGTGGATAAATGGAAATTAAAATCTGGTTGTGAAAGGAATTTAGGGTTACAAAAATCCTGTTTGTGTCTTCCCATCTGGAATGGAAGCTGCTGCTTCTTTTTGTCTTCTGATGTGGGGGTTCAATGGCCTCTGCCACGCTACCTTTCCTCTTTTCCTCTACAAGCAAAATTCCTTTACTACTGTAGCCTATGATGTTGCCATTACTATCACTACCACCACGGGTGACTAGTCTTTAACTGTCAATGCCAAGTACACCTGGACCGCTGTACCACGCAGGCCCAGTGTCGCCTCAACTGTGAAAGAACAATGAGTTAGCAGCCAACCCGCCTGGCAGCAGCTATCAGAGATCCCACGCTCTTACGTCAGCCTACCAGCACCAGAGAACTTGAAAAATCAGTTCCACTGAACACTCTAGCCCCAGCTCAGCCTGTCCTGCCTACTGCTGTCCTGACATATTTGCTGTTCGACTCAAAAGGATTAACCTTCCTGTGGTGGCTGTGTGTGCCTAGTGACTCATTACTAAAGGCTTCTGATAGAAATGGCGGGGAGAAGAAAAGTCAAAAGAGAGTAATGGTATTCTGCGGGAAGACAGCAAGTATAACAACAATAACAACAAAAAACTCCCTTCTGTTTACAATGCCTTCAGTCATAATCAGTCAGAATTCTAGCGAGCAGCTGGAGCAAGCCTTGTTAGGTTGGTTTGGGGAGAATTGAGGGAAACTACTTTGCAGAAAAATGATATCATAAGTCCTCACTTTTTCCCTTCAAGTCATATATAGAAAACAATACTTTGTTGTATAGCAAACTTACATAATTTGGGAATATTATAGTTATCCAAAAATAACTCGTCCAGGGAGACTCTGGCCAACCCAGACCCTAGCTGTAACTCCCGGAGGACCAAAGACTCAATAATAACATCAGGCTGCGAGCTAAAGATAATGTACTACAGGTTCTGAAGATAGATCATCATCAAAATATTAACCTGAAGAAATCTAGAATTCAGCCAAGAAATGTAGTCCCTAGGTATATCATTTGTTAGAACTGTTAAAATAAAATGCCACGGACAAGGTGGCTTTAACAACAGAAATTTATTTTCTCATAGAGGCTAGGAGTGCAAGATCTAAGTGTAGGCAGGGCTGTCTCTACGGAAGCTTCTCTCCTTGGCTTGTAATAATTGTCTTCCTCCAGCATCTTCTCATGGTCATTATTGTTTGTGAGTCTTTGTCCTAACCCCCTGTCCTTATAAGGACAGCAGTTGCATTGCATTAGGGCCTACTGTATGACCTCATTTCACCTCAATTACTTTCCCAAAGCCCTATAACAAAGTTCAGTCACATTCTGAGATACTTGGGGTTAAGAATTCAACGTATACATTTTATGAGGACACAGGTTCATAGCACTAGGTCTAATAAGATATATAATTGAATTAATGATGTGATTTCACAAGCAATAGGACACTTACAAATGACCACATCTATCTAAGGTCGCAGTACCTTTGGTTTCCTGTTTATAAGTTGAGTCACTAGATATATCATCAAGACTCTGCTTTCCTGAAAAGCAAAATACCTAGAAAAATATCCACTGATGTGAAGGTCAAAACATCTGCCCCATGATTTATTTCCAGATTCCTTTTGTGGGATCAAAAGCTATGTAGAGAAATACAAAAAAAATCTTTTCAGCAGGTTGAAATTAAAGTGAATGACTTGAGTATCTTACAGGACAGTTATTCATTCCTTCTGTGACATTTGCAGCTGTATTTTTCTCACACAGCCAGGCAATAAGCCAATTAAATATAACCAATTGGTTATCTTAAGTAAAATTCTATGTTTCTGCAGGTGAAATCTTCCACTAACTGAGGAAGAAACCGCTTTTGTAGTGGTAACTGCAACGTATACTGATGAGGTTAGCCCCCACCATATCCCTAATCAGGTTCATTTCTCTTGGGCACCTGAATGACATAATATTGTTGGCTACTCCATATTTGATCTTTGCTATGTTTTGTTATTGTTGTTGTGGGGTGTGGGTGTGTGTGTTTGTCATATTCAGTATTGTAAATGGAGAAAGAGTATCCAATACAGTATCCTAATCAATCACACTGTTCTCATAAGTAAACATTTCAGGAATGTTGCCAGTAGCCAAGAGAGTAATTTTATAGTCAAATATTACTAGAATTGTGATTTGAAAAGGAGAAGAGGAAAAAATCACCTTAAATTTACATCTCCCTTACCACTCTCATCTCAAGATGCTGGTGTAAGCAAGAAGTAAAGAATATATACTTTTTTAAAATTAGAAATTTAAAAACAAAGAGACTAATAAAATTTCCAGAGCACTAGATACTGGTAAACTACTTTTGATATAAATGGAAGGGCCACAGCAGTAATTCAGCCACAATATAGATATGTTCAATTTATCTCAACATTACATTTAATGACAAATTAGCCATAAATTATTTTTCTTCCTGGATAATTTGGATAGCGCATTTGTTTCTGGATTGACAGGGCAAGAGATTATAACCATATAGGGTATTAGCACCCCAAATATACAGAAAATATTAACTTATTATTAAATGACTAGGGGAATAACATGTTTGGAAGTAAAATCTCCTACATTACCTTATTTGGGTTATGGACAATACACTGCTGCAGCCCAGAGCTTGGTAGCAGTTATAGCCATGGATCCTGGAGATATGGAAGGATCAGCAAAGTTCAGTAACTATATGTACTTTGATTATTGCAGCAGGCATGTACTATAAAGGTCCTCAATAATATCCACTGCCTCTTATTCACGCCCTTGTATAATAGTGTCTCCCCTTGAGTATAAGTTAGCCTAGTATGTTACTTCTAACCAATAGAATAAAGCAAAGTGGATGGATGGATGGAAAGGCTATTTTCATGATTAGGCTGCATAAGCATGTAACTTCTGTTCTGACTATTCCCTTTGCTGGGTTCAGTAAAACAAACTGTATGTTAGAGAGGCCAAAATGGCAAGAAACTATAGGTAATTACAATCAAAGCAAGAAAAAGAGGTCCTCAGTCAAACCTCCTGTGAATACTTTTTCATGGAAGTCAATCTCTCCTTAGTTGAGCCTTCAGATGAAACACAGGCCTGGCTGACACATTGATCACGATCTTGTGAAGGAACCTGAAACAGAAGATCCATCCATGACATATCCTGATATATGACCCTCAAAACTATGTGATGATAAACACGGGTTCCTTTGTCACCCAGTTTGTGGTAATTTGTTATGCAGTGACAAATAATTAATGCAGGGACCAAACACAGACTGATGGGGTTTGGAGACAGAAGGGAGGGAGGGACTTGTGATTTCAGTAGAGAATACAGAGAGCTAGAAAGGACACCACATCCACTCTTACAATGAAAAGTTCGAGGCAGGCTTCAAGTTTATGACTTATTCTGAATGCATCAGAGAGCTCTATTTAAGGAGGGGTGAATGCCTGTAAGGAGGCATGAACGTGGGACAGCTTTAGCTAGGCTAGAGGCAACAGGACACAGGAAAGAAGCGTGTAGCCAGGATTGTTCCCTAATTGGAGGAGGCCAAGTGTGGACTGGGGAGTGTAAATCCCCTAGGGATTTTAACAAATGGGGACATGTGTATCCTCTATAGATTTTTTCTTTATGAACCCTACTGAGCACTCACAGACTGGAAAAATTTTAAAGATGTGTCCCTTGTGATGCAGACCTGGGAGAAGGGAAGTTGCTGCATGAGAGACAAGAAGTTCTACCCAGAATTTTATTCCTTTACTTCCTAATAAAAAAATGTTCAGTTTATTGAGGTAAGGGCACAAACACTGTCAGGGAACTAGGGAAAGCCCTTTTCATCTTGAGAAAAGGACCAAAATCTAAATAAACCTATACCTTATTAAGGAGCAGGTATACATGCTGGGCTAAGCACTAAAGCCGGTGGAAGTTCAGAAGCATTAGAAAAGACCACATTGGTGAGATCCACTGAGGCTACATTTAAACAACAAAGAATGTCTGCCTGTCCCCAGCCACTCCCATTCCCACTAGGCTAACAAAAATCCAGTAACAATGATAGTAAAACACTGGTGAGAGGAAGAGAAGGAAAGATCTTGTAAGACGGCCATCTCTGAGATGCTAAACATAGGTAAGACCTAAAGCTAAGGGTAGAGCAGACACTGAGTAAAAATAAATATTTCATCAGAGTAGCTCCTCCCATTTCAAACACAAATTATTTCTATAAGAATTGGACATCTGGAAGTGCTAAGAACAAATGTAAAAAAGGCAAGACTTGAGAACTGGTCCATTTCCTAATCATAATAGCTCAAATTCTTACATTAAGTAGCAATTGAAAAAGAGAAGGTGTAGTCATTTGTAGGCATAAAAGCTGTTATTTTATTTACTGTAGTTCAGTTCAACTTATGTCATAAAAAAGAAATACATGAGGCATACGTAAGTCTAAGGAAAGCAATACTCATCCAAGATCCAAAGTCATATTCAGATACAACACCAATGCAGGATCTCCCTCTCTATGATAAATATATTGGAGTCTTTCAGGGAAGGTACAGAACATGCAGGATCATATAGGTAATGTCAGCAGCGATATGAAAATTATAAAAAATAATTAAACAAAAATTATAGAAGTGAAAACACAGCAACACAGATGATAAATGTGTTGCACTGGCTTGTGATAGTTTCATGTGTTGAATTGGCTAGGCTATAGTATCCAGTTATTCAATTAAACACTAATCTAGGTGTTGTTCTTGAGTATTTTATAGATATAGTTACAATCAACAATCATTCCACTTTAAGTAAAATAAATTATCCCTAATAATTTGGATGGGTATCATCTAATCAGTTAAAAGCCATGAGAGCAAATAGGTTTCACTGTGGAAGACTGTAGCCTCACTCCTGCATGATAGTATACAGCTTAATGGCTTGCCCCACAGATAGACTTTGTTGTAAAACCTTCCACTCATTCTCTACTCTCCCCCCTCTTCCCTCTTTAACTCCGACTGATTATACTTCTCTCACTGATGCAGGGCTCATTAATATACTCAACACATGTGAACAAAGAATAAGTGACTCTAGGTTAACAGAAGTTAGCCAAACTGAAACAGGTCTAGAGATAATAGGGATATGGGGCAAAATAGGGCATCCAAGAGCTATGGGAGAATATCAGGGGAGGTACAGAAGCACTAGTAAAGGCTATGTTCCTGCGACCTAGCAACATGATGCCTATCTGATTGTAAAAAAAAAAAAAAAAATAGGGTGGAAGAAATATTTGAAGAAATAATAACCAAAATGTTTTTTAAAATTACCGACAGACAACAAACTGAAGAATCAATACCTTCAGAGAGCATCAAGTAGTATAAAACATAGAGGAATATCATTTTTAAATAAATAATATCAAAAAATATATATAAATCTTGAAGGTAACCAGAGGAATATAAGATAACATATTTTTAAAAAGTGAGAATGACCCCAGATGTCAGAAACCATGTTGTCTAGAAGACAATATATTGACATCTGTAAAGTGCTGAAAAGAAAAACAAAACAAAACCTGTCAACCCTGAATTCTATATCCAGTTAAAATATCTTCAAATGTTAAAAGGAAATATAGACTTTAACGTTTAAAAATGAATAAGGACATTCATTGGCACAACACTTGGATCAACACAAAGAAACAGAGCATGCTAGTAATGAATTAAATAAAGTCAATATAAAATATGTTTTTTATTTCTTAAAGCTATATTTTTACTAATTTTAGAAGATAATTATCTATGGAAAATCATAAAAAAGAATTTTGTGTTTATAAAAATATAAATATAAGATGCATGACACAAATCAGACAAAAGATGTATAAAAAGAATTGCAGATACAGTGGTCCAAGAACCTTAAACTACATGGAAAGCATGATAAAATCATTTTCAGGCAGTCTGAATAAATTACAGATTAGCTGAAGTCAATACAAGGACTAGAGTATGGCAAGATTTTTAATTCTATCTTCTCAGCCTAAAATAAACAAGATCTCCTTGCACTATCTTCTTACAGTATCTCCTTAGATTGTAATTTGCCCTTAAACTATCAATTAACCTATAAACAATTCTGCAATTGTACTATCTACTTATAACTAGTGGAACTGAGGCACAAGCAAAAATGTACTTTGTATTGGTTTCTTGTAGGGGCTTAGTCTAAAGATACTGGAATGCAGCTACCATCCAAGGCTCTGGAATATGATGACAAGCATTGTTAGGACTGTCAGTTCAGTGGAGCAACTAGATCAACTCTACCAGAACTGTGTTTTCATGACTGTATTTTTCTTTTTTTAGTCTTATTATCATATGGTCTCGACATAGAACCTATATCTTTGTTGCAATGTCTGCATTTCATCATGGAGAAAGAAGAGGAGAAAGGTGTTTGACTATATAAGAAAAATTTAAAAACATCTCAGGATGAGTATATCAGAAATCCTATCAGCCAGAATCTAGCTACTTGGTCATCTCTTGCTGGAAGCTTAGAAGAAAGAAATTAAAAGTAGATTGGATTAGGGCCTAACAGAGTCTAACACACTATATTTCTACAAGGTGTGTAAATTTGTATCTAGTTTATAATCAACAACATAGACCTTACAAAATGTATTACTATGTATCATAGAATTTGTTTTATTTTCATTGGTCTCCATCAGCTCCCTTTTCATTTGATTACCTATTTTTGTTTGCATGTCAAAATGAAGAATAGATTTTAATATCTTTTATTACTATGAAGATATAATTTTTACTGTATAATTATTATTAAAACAATTTATCCTAAATCAAAATCATTTGATGATACATCTTTATTTTCTTGGATTTCTTCATCTTTCACATGCATGGCTTACATGTAAATTCAGTGTAACTAATATTATAGAAAAATTTTGTTGTGAGATATAAATGGCATTTCTTTCTTTTAAATTATATCACTATGTCGTAAGTATCTATACTTAACTAAGGTACATTCCATGGATTGAAATCAGTAAAAAGCTCTGCTAGCTGGGGCTGCTACTTACCTTTCGGCTTCTAAAAATACACTAGTATCCACGGCATGGATGTCTGATTTTCTCCTGTTGTAATTCACTGTCATAGAGAAAAGTACAGTTGAAGAAACATACTATTATTTTATTCTTTCCAAGTCAAATATTGGAGATTTGCTATTTGTAACCCTGATATCTACTTATTTCAAAGCCTATTTGTTTAATTTTCTTTTTACTATATACAATAATATGTTTTCTGAAAATAAATTGACTTTTTACATATGGAAGTGCTTCCTGTAACTAGTAGCTGAAAGAAAGCGTCTGTCACATTATGTCAGCTTTTCCTCTCTGATCCCCTAGGGGGATGTTCTGAATCATTAGCTTATAATCAGTTTTTTGTTTTTAATTAAACATCAGCTGTATGATTGAGTCAGGCAAAAATAGGATTTTGCTCCTATTAGATTTATGGAAGTAATGTTTGGCAAAATATTTAACAGGCTAATAATAATAAATTTTATAAGAAAAGCACCAATTGGAGATTTCCATACATTAATTACTTTTAGGAAAGAGATAGAGTTTGAATTGTGTAATGTTAAACAAAATGTTATTGATCAAATCATGCTATAATTCAGATTTCAATAAGTAAAATACATGAGTTGATTTTAATTACTCATTCAATTTTTTTTATTAATTTATTCAATCAATTATTTATTCAATCAGACCATTAGCAAATTTGCTAGTCTACATCAGTATGCTGGTGTATATAACTGTACATGTGTGCATGCATGTGTGCATATGTATAACACCTGTAGTATATTTCTATACATTCAACAGTTGCAGATGAAATCTAAACTAGTATAAATTATACTGTTCAAATAAAGATTGTACCATCTACTAGTAAATGCCCAAGAAAACACATTTTTATTCGGCTCAGTTTAAACAAAGACACAAACATTTAGCAAGCTTTGTGCTTAATGAATAAGTGAAACATAGACATTTATAGAGAATATTTATTTGCAAATAACCAGAAGTCTATCGAAGAAAATATAGTTTTAAATTCTTATGAATAAATCTACCAAAACATTTATTAATCTTTGGTTGGAATGCTTTTATTGATATATATATGATGAAGAAAAACAGTATACAAGTACGAAATTATAAAAGTCAACACTAATCAGATTTAATTACTAAACTATATCTATATCTATATCTACCTATCTACACACACACACACACACACACACACACACACATAAACAGAAAGCAAGATAAAAGTTAGGAAAACTGATCATCAACAGCAACAACAACAACAAAAAAATAGTGAAACAAATCTACAAAATATCAGATGGAAAACTGAAACTCAAAATGGAAACAATAAATTAGTAAATAATAGAGATTTTAAGTATCTTATTCTGAAAAAAAAAAAAAACAAACAGATCCATTTGATTTACTTTAAAGTAAAATAGAAAACACAATGTTCTCTAGACAATCATGTTATCTGCAAACAGGGACAATTTGACTTCTTCTTTTCCTAACTGAATACCCTTTATTTCTTTCTCTTGCCTGATTGCCCTAGCCAGAACTTCCAACACTAAGTTGAGTAGGAGTGGTGAGAGAGGGCATCCCTGTCTTGTGCCAGTTTTTAAGGGGAATGCTTCCAGTTTTTGCCCATTCAGTATGATATTTGCTGTGGGTTTTTCATAAATAGCTCTTATTATTTTGAGCTACATTCCATCAATACTGAATTTATTGAGAGTTTTTAGCATGAAGGACTGTTGAATTTTGTCAAAGGCCTTCTCTGCATCTATTGAGATAATCACATGGTTTTTGTCTTTGGTTCTGTTTATATGCTGGATTACGTTTATTGATTTGCATATGTTGAACCAGCCTTGCATCCCAGGGATGACGCCCACTTGATCATGGTGGATAAGCTTTTTGATTAGCTGCTGGATTTGGTTTGCCAGTGTTTTATTGAGGATTTTTACATCGATGTTCATCAGCAATATTGGTCTAAAATTCTCTTTTTTGTGTGTGTCTCTGCCAGGCTTTGGTATCAGGATGATGTTGGCCTCATAAAATGAGCTGGGAGGATTCCCTCTTTTTCTATTGATTGAAATAGTTTCAGAAGGAATGGTACCAGCTCCATCATCTCAGCCCAAAATCTCCTCAAGCTGATAAGCAACTTTAGCAAAGTCTCAGGATAAAAAATCAATGTGCAAAAATTACAAGCATTCTTATACACCAATAACAGACAAACAGAGAGCCAAATCATTAATGAACTCCCATTCACCATTTCTTCAAAGAGAATGAAATACTTAGGAATCCAACTTACAAGGGATGTGAAGGACCTCTTCAAGGAGAACTACCAACCACTGCTCAATGAAGTAAAAGAGGACACAAACAAATGGAAGAACATTCCATGCTCATGGATAGGAAGAATCAATATCGTGAAAATGGTCATACTGCCCAAGGTAATTTATAGATTCAATACCATCCCCATTAAGCTACCAATGACTTTCTTCACAGAATTGGGAAAAAAAAAACTACTTTAAAGATCATATGTAACCAAAAAAGAGCCCGCATCTCCAAGACAATCCTAAGTCAAAAGAACAAAGGTGGAGGCATCACGCTACCTGACTTCAAACTATACTACAAGGCTACAGTAACCAAAACAGCATGGTACTGGTACCAAAACAGAGATATAGACCAATGGAACGAAACAGAGTCCTCAGAAATAATACCACACATCTACAATCATCTGATCTTTGGCAAAACCTGACAAAAACAAGAAATGGGAAAAGGATTCCCTATTTAATAAATGGTGCTGGGAAAACTGGCTAGCCATATTTGTTTTGGCTAGAAACAAAAACTGGATCCCTTCCTTACTCCTTATACAAAAATTAATTCAAGATGGGTTAGAGATTTACACATTAGACCTAAAACCATAAAAACCCTAGAAGAAAACCTAGGCAATACCATTCAGTGTGGGAAAAAGAAAGATCAGACTGTTACTGTGTCTATATAGAAAGAAGTAGACATAAGAGACTCCATTTTGTTCTGTATTTGAGATGCTGTTAATCTGTGACCCTACACCCAACCTTGTCTTTGCAAGAGACATGTGCTGTGGTGATTCAAGGTTTAAAGGATTTGGGGCTGTGCAGGGAGTGCTTTGTTAAACAAGTGCCTGAAGGTAGTATGCTTGTGAAAAGTCATCACCATTCTCTTAATCTCAAGTACTCAGGGAGAAGTACACTGCCAGAGATCACAGGGACCTCTGCCTAGGAAAGCTAGGTATTGTCCAAGGTTTCTCCCCATGTGGTAGTCTGAAATATGGCCTCGTGGGAAGGGAAAGACCTAATCGTCCCCCAGCCTGACACCCCTGAAGGGTCTGTGCTGAGGAGGACTAGTATAAGAGGAAAGAAGGCCTCTTGGCAGCGGAGATAGAGAAAAGCATCTGTCTCCTGCTGGTCCCTGAGCAATGGAACATCTCGGTGTAAAACTCGATTTTATGTTCTGTTTACTGAGAAAGGAGAAAACTGCCATAGGGTGAAAGGTGGGACTTGCTAGTGCAATGCTGCTCTTTATGTACTAAAAAGGTTTATGGAGATGTTTACATATGCATATCAAGGCACAGGACTTTTCCTTAAACTTAGTCACAGAGATCTTTATTCATATGTCTTACTGACCTTCTCCCTACAATGATCCTATAATCCTGCCACTTCCCTTTTTCTAAGATGGTAAAGATAATGATCAGTAAATACTGAGGGAACTCAGAGACCAGTGCTGGGGTGGGTCCTCTGTATGCTGAGCACCAGTCCCCTGGGCCCACTTTTTCTTTCTCTATACTTTTTCTCTGTGTCTCATTTCTTTTCTCAAGTCTCGTTCCACCTAACAAGAAATGCCCACAGGTGTGGAGAGGCAGGCCACCCCTTCAATTCAGGACATAGGCATGGGCAAGGACTTCATGTCTAAAACACCAAAAGCAATGGCAACAAAAGCCAAAATTGACAAATGGGATCTAATTAAACTAAAGAGCTTCTGCACAGCAAAACTACCAACAGAGTGAACAGGCAACTTACAGAATGGAAGAAAAGTTTTGCAATCTACTCATCTGACAAAGGGTTAATATCCAGAACCTACAAAGAACTCAAACAAATTTGCAAGAAGAAAACAAACAACCCCATCAAAAAGTGGGCAAAGTATGTGAACAGACATTTCTCAAAAGAAGACATTTATGCAGCCAACAGACACATGAAAAAATGCTCATCATCATCAGCCATCAGAGAAATGCAAATCAAAACCACAATGAGATACCATCTCACACCAGTTAGAATGGTAATAATTAAAAAGTCAGGAAACAACAGGTGCTGGAGAGGATGTGGAGAAATAGGAACACTTTTACACTGTTGGTGGGACTGTGAACTAGTGCAACCATTGTGGAAGATAGTATAGCAATTCCTCAAGGATCTAGAACTAGAAATACCATTTGACCCAGCCATCCCATTACTGGGTATATACCCAAAGGATTATAAATCATGCTGCTATAAAGACACATGCACATGTATGTTTATTGAGGCACAATTCACAATAGCAAAGAGTTTTAACCAACCCAAATGTCCATCAATGACAGACTGGATTAAGAAAATGTGGCACATATGCACCATGGAATACTATGCAGGCATAAAAAAGGATGAGTTCATGTCCTTTGTAGGGACATGGATGCAGCTGGAAACCATCATTCTCAGCAAACTAATGCAAGAACAGAAAACCAAACACCGCATGTTCTCACTCATAGGTGGGAATTGAACAATTAAATCGCTTGGACACAGGAAGTGGAACATCACACACCGGGGCCTGTTGTGGGGTCGGGGGGAGGGGGAGGGATAGTTAATGGGTGCAGCACACCAACATGGCACATGTATGCATATGTAACAAACCTGCACGTTGTGCATATGTACCCTATTACATAAAGTATAATTTAAAAAAATAAAAGAAAACACAATGTTCAAGTACATGCTATTAAGAATTAAATGTTATGTAATTCTATACCAAGAAGATACGAATATTTACTCAAATCTATAATAATTAAATTCAGAACTCAAAGAACTCTATTTTTTTTCTCAGAAAATAAAATAGAAAAAACCAGTTCAACATCCGGCATAAAATGAAGTGATAGAAATCCTTGAAGGAAATGATAAAAAATTGCTTCTTTTTTTTGAGATGGAGTCTTGCTCTGCTGCCCAGGCTGGAGTACAGTGGCGCTATCTCAGCTCACTGCAACCTCCGTCTCCTGAGCTCAAGTGATTCTCCTGCATCAGCCTCCTAAGTAGGTGGGATAACAGGTGCCTGCCACCACATCTGGCTAGTTTTGTATTTTTAGTAGAGACGGGGTTTCACCATGTTGTCCAGGTGGGTGCAATAAACTATTTTTATGACTTTGAATTCTTATGGTAGTTTTTAGTAATGGTAACAAAGATATTTGTATATATTCAAACTCATCAAATCATACTTCCAAAATATCATCTTTGCTTACAAAATATAATGTAAGATCAAGGTTATTCTACATAGCATGACAGTATATCCACTAAAATATTCTCCCTTCTCTAATTCTCACTAAAATAACAAAATATTTTATACAAATTTTACATCCTGACATTTTCAGTATTAAATATGTAAACTTTTATTAAATCTTTATATACTATTGCCATAGCATATAGTATATTTTAATACCTTTTTTCTTACTATGCAGATATACTTTTTACTACATATTATTAGTATGTATTATGGGTGCACCTTAGTCTGCTAGCCTATGTTCTACCTTCTGGGTCAGCAGCTTACTTTTCACTTGTATTCATTCTATCTAGGATTTATCATAACAAGTATTGTTTCTGTTATCAGTTAAGATATTTTCAGCTCTGAAAAAGAGAAACTGGCTCAATGATCCCTCCAAATGTTCATTTCTTTTTTTGTTATATTGTTTATTTGTTTGATTTTTGATCATTTGTTTCTGCTTTGTTTTGCTTTGTTTTACTCTTGTTTTGTATGATTTTAAGCTTGCTTTCCCTGGTGGTTTTAGAATGGCAGCCAGCAGAGTCTGGAGCTAAATGCTTTTGTTACAAGTCCAGAAGAAATGAGAGGGAAAACAAATGAGCAAGACAAAAAAAAAAAAAAAGTAATCATAAAAGTCACCCAAATATGCCTGAAGCATGAGTTGTCAAGCCTCCCACTGAATCAAAGTGCAAAGATTTAAGCAGCTTTACTAGAAAAATTCCCAGTCAGAGTTTTTTTTTAAGAAACAATTATCTTTTTTGTTTTCGGATTAAGATGTCACCTTATTTCTCTGATTATATTAATTGTATTCATTTTAAGGTTTTAGCAACTATTTTTATGGTTTTTCTTTAAAATGTTGATGCTGCTTTTTAATTTTTACCATTATTTTTTCTCTCCACAGTATATTGATTTCTTTAATAATGACCTCTGTGTAATCTCTTTGTAGTTCCATTTTGTCATCAATTATCTTCTACTGTTGTTTCCACAATTCACCATTGGGGTTTGCCTTCTGCCAGGTTTCTTATGAGTTTGTAAAGCATAGAAAAATGCCTTTATGGGGTGCACCTTAGTCTGCTAGCTTTTGAGGGTATTCACTCCTCATTTGTACTGAAACTGGACTTCCAGGGAAGAGTTATTTCTTAATAATACAGTATGCCATATTCAGTGTGCTCTTCTAGAGGTAGCCACCTCGGTCTCTGATGTCTGTTCCAATTTTCTATGTGAATGGTGGGCAGAGATAGATTTAGGCAGGAGATCACTGGTTGGCGGTACTCACGGTAATACTCTGACAAACATTGGCATTACTCCCAGCCCATCTTCCTGTGCGTATAGTAGAACATACCTAGTGTTCCCACTTTTATCTTTCAGTAATTGCTCTCAGTTCCTGGGCTCCCTGGTGTTTCCTTTTTTAGTTAAGAAAATTATTCTGTTCTTTCAAGGCAGCAAATGTATGGTAGAGCAGCTTCAGTGACTATTCAACAAATTAGTGTAAAGCAGAATTTCTTAAATTCTTAAATACAAAAAAATGTAAACAAATATACAACACTGAGGTTACGAAGATCTTCCTAATTAGAAACAACTTTTGGAAGAACAAAAGTTCTTATAAATAAAGTTAAATAATAAATAATACACTAGCAAATATATTGGCAATTAACATGCAGAGTTTAATATCCATGACATATGAAAAAGAAACATAACCAAAAGCTATGTTAATAGAAACATTTTAAATAGGATATCCAAAAGGTAAATTAAAATGTGAAAAGTAATATTCAACTCCAGGTTTTAAATTTTGAACAAAATGTGCATCAACCTTGCCTTCGTGCTGTTTAGTTTACTGAGGGAAACAGAAATGTAAGACAATATTTTATTGTAATCATTATTGGCAAACTCCTATCCCTTCATAAAAGCTGAAGATACAGGATATTCATTCTCTGAAAGAGTTTTTTTAAAAAATTAGAAAACAGAATACAGTGGAGAGAGACAGATGATACCATTTCTGCTCTGTCTTTTCTACCACACATAGAATGTATCAATGAAAGCAATAGATGAGGAATCAGATGTACCCATTTCTTCCAAATTTCTGGCAGAACTACTAACTGGTAAATTGTAATGACATATACTAACGTTAAAAAAAGATAGTAAGATACTTGGGGATTGACTTTGTGGTTTTACTTCTAGTCATGTCAATTTGTAGATGAGACACACAGGGTGCATACATTTTTATTTAGTGCAGTAAACTAAGTCAAGGAAGAACAACATAGGAGGAACCATAACATACATATTTTGAGTGCATTTTTTTTTTTTTTTTGTGGACGCAATTACCTTGATTTTGGTAATGGTATCAAAGATATTTGTATATATCCAAACCCATCAAATTATACACAATAAAATGTGTAGTTCTTTATATATCAATTATACCTTAATAAAGCTGTTTAAAAAACAAATACTGATGGAATTATTAAAATAAATAAATTTGTAAAGGACAAAATACCCTCAAGATTTGGAAGATAACTGAGTTTTTATTTGCCCCCAAGAAGAATCAATGAGATCTATAAATGCCCTAGAAGAATAGCTGTACTTGCCCATTGACATCAGTGTTCTTGAGTAAAAAAACCTAACATCCATGCACAAAGGGTTCTCAGAGCGTAGAAACATTTCTGTAGCATCAGAAAACCAAAAACCAAAAAACAAAAAAAAAATTGTGATACTGCTTTTATAATAGCTCCTCAAAACAACAACAAATTTTAATCTGCCAAACAAAAGCAACAACCAAAAACATTTTTTTTTTTTTTTTTTTTTGAGACAGAGCCTTACTCTGCTGCCCAGGCTGGAAGGCAGTGGCATGATCTCAGCTCCCTGCAACCTCCGTCCCCCAGGTTCAAGCGATTCTCCTGAGTAGCTGGGATTACAGGCGCCTGCCGCTGCGCCCAGCTAATTTTTGTATTTTTAACAGAGACAGGGTTTCACTGCCTTGGGCAGACTGGACTTGAACTTCTGTCCTCGTGTATTTTTGGATAATAGGACGGTTTGTTTACTGTTGTTTAATGAGCACAAAGGTGTGTGCGTTGTGTCCCTTATTCAAAATGCTTAGAACCAAAAGTGCTTTGAATTTCAAAAATGTTTGCAATATTTGCCTGTACATAATAAGACCCAAATCTAAACATAAAATTCATTTATATTTTATAAACAACTTATATACATACCCTGAAGGTAATTTTATATAACATTTTAAGTAATTTTGTGCATGAAGTTTGTGGTACTTACTTACGTGTTGAATTTTCTTCTTGGGGTGGTCATGTTAGTGCTCAACAGTGATTTAGGGATGCTAAAACTTTATTATTTAGTTAACATAGTGGCAACTTATACAACCCTTGTATTTTGTAACACATTCACAGATCTCCCATTTTGCATTTGTAGCTATATTTTATCTGTCATAATTAATGAAGCTCCACATGAATTTGCAGCCTTTTTGTAAATTATTAGAAATGATACATGATTCATGCATACATTCTTTAAGAAGCCTGTCACCTTTAATCAAGTTCATCATATTTCACAAGTCTATGACCTTGTGAATTTCATCTACATTTTTTTATTTCTTCATGCCTCATTTGAATAATCATCTATCAAACTAAATAGACACAATTGCCTCCATAAAATTTATAAACATTCATCAGACTATGAAGAAAGGTCTGTTTTTAAGTGAAGAGGCACTTTTCCTTACTGGTTACATGCCTAAATGCATTGACTTGATTCTGAATGCCATCACTGGGTACTTATGACCACAAGTACTTGAAGATGCAGTGCAAAGAAGTCACAGAGTAAATGAAAAATATTTGAACCAAAAATAAAGTTGAATTAAATATATGCTATTAAGAAATCAAACAGTGAAAAATAGGGACTTGTAATCATGAAGATATGAACATGAAATCTGAAAAAAATCATTGATTTTTATTTTCTAGATTAGCAATCTTCTTAGGAATTCTGTAGGAGTCAGGGTACAGTTTAAATAAATATAATTTTAAAATTATAATTATTGATCAAAGGATGAAAACGTTTTTCTTCATCTTCGTTATATCTTTCAGGAATGGCAGAACAATTCTTAAGAGGAGTTGGTCTAATTTTCTAAGTTCTAAGAACTTTCAAATTATATCAGTAAATGAAGATAATTACAGATTATGGACTAAATATGCACGTTGCTCAATTAAATTTGTTATTTTCATGTGACTAAAGGATGAACTGTGAACACAGGTTTTTCATTTTATAGTGTCATAGACAAGGCATATGAGTAGAGATAGAAGCAACTCAACACCCCAAAGATGTAGAGAAAAAAGAGGGAAAAACCTTTTGCTTCCATTAAATCTTGGATATTTTATGCCTATGTGGCATTGGTAAAGTACATTGGTTGCTCTGCAATTCATTTTCCTCACTAGTAAAATTTGTCAGTGATATCACCAACATGGAGAATTAGGAAGCCCTGGGTTTCCTTATCCCGCAGGCACACCAGTTTAGAAATATACAGAATATTCTATGTATTAGAAATTCAGAGACCAATTAAGAGGCTCATGCTCTATGAGCAAGTGTGAAACCAACCACCAAAACTGGTAGGAAAATTTGTAAAATTATCTCACTATAACTTTCCCCTCAGTACATTGCCAAACAATTGCCAATTGTCTGGCAATTGCCAAATTGGGTGAAAACTCCTGGCTCTCAGAGTCTTCTTGGGGAGGGAAGGAGATAACTGGACAGTAAGTTCAATATTTTGACTCTTGGGAGACTGATCAAGGGACTGGTTTCTGTCTTGCCTGAATCTGAGAGCTAACAGAAAAGGGCCCATATTGGGAACTGCTGAGAGCCAAGGTGATGATTTACCAGTATGCACTCATCAGCCATTGCTCATACTGCCAACTCAGCATAACAGGATCAGGAAAATTATCAAGCCCCAGATTCTCCTCATACTTCCTGATTCCAAAACATATTACATAACTACAGTAATTGAATTAGTATGGTACTGGCATAAAGACAGAGTAATGTAACAGAATAGAGAGACTAGAAATAAGTTCATACATATACAGTTAATTGATTTTTTAACAATGGTAAAAATAATAATAAATATAGGACAGTTTCTTCAAATACTATTGTGAAGACTATATATCCATATTCTAAAGAATAAAATTGGACTTTTATCTTACCACACACAAAAATCAACTCCATAAAAACTTTAACATAAGACCTAAAACTCTAAAATTTCTAAAAGAAAACATGAGAAGAAAGAATCATGACATTGAACTTGACAATCATTTCTTGGCTAGGTGTCAAAAGCATAGGCAACAAAAGCAAAAACAAAGAAGTGGGACTACATCACACTAAAAAGTTCTGCAGAGTAAAAGAATAATAAACAGAGTGAAAGACTATGTATAGAATTGGAGAAAATAGTTATAAACTCAAAAGGGTAAAAACTCCAAAATATGTAAGAAACTCCTACATCTAAATTTTAAAAACCAGTGTACTTGAGCCTACTGTGGTGAGGTTAGCTGGAACTCAGGTTCCAACCTCTAGGATGGATCATACTCCTCTGGTTAGGGTTAGTTTAAATGCTCCCTCTGTGGCCAGTGGCTGAATCCTACCCTATGTTGCTTTCTTTTGTGACTGAGCGGTACTGAGTTCCATTGCAAAGTCCCATAATCACTTCACTCTCTCTTCCCCAAGCACACTGATTCTCTTCCCCTGCTGAGTGGAACTTTTGGAGAATGGGAGAGAGGTGGTCGTAGAAAATTTGAAATTGTCTTTTCTGTGCTCTTCACTGCCTTTTTCCTTGAGATGATGCTATAAGGCGAGTGCAAAAGTATTGCACTTTTTGCATTGTTGGAATTTGATGTTGGAATACATATGTAAGTAAATGTGTTTATGTTATACATCATCTTAATGGGCACTTCTTGCTTTATTTATTTATTTATTTGCTAATGACTTATTATTTGCTGTTTATTTTATGTTTATTGTAAACCATGTAAATGATGTGAGACAAAAAGCAAAGTCAGGCTATTTTCTTATTTGAGTTCAGAATGGGTCATAAAGTAGCAGAGACTACTCTCAACATCAACAACACATTTGGCCCAGGAACAGCTAATGAACATACAGTGCAGTGATGGTTCAAGAAGTTTCGCAAAGGAGACAAGAGCCTTGAAGATGAGAATTGTAGTGACCAGCCATTGGAAGTTGACAACAACCAGTTGAGAGCAATCATTGAAGCTGATCCTCTTACAACTACATGAGTAGTTACCAGAGAACTCAACGTTGACCATTCTATGGTTGCTTGGCATTTGAAGTAAATTGGAAAGGTGAAAAAACTCAATAAGTGGAAGCCTCATGAGCTGAGTGAAAATTGTAAAAATCATTGTTTTGAAGTGTTTTCTTCTCTTATTTTATGAAACAACAAGCAATTTATCTATTTGATTTTGACGTGCGACAAAAAGTGGGTTTTATACAACAACTGGCAATGACCTGCTCAGTGGTTGGACTGAGAAGAAGTTCCAAAGCACTTCCCAAGGTAAAACTTATACCACAAAAAGGTCATGGTCATTGTTTGGTGGTCTGCTGCCGGTCTGATCCACTGCAGTTTTCTGAATCTCAGGGAAACCATTATATCTGAGATGAACTGACAACTGCAATGCCTGATGCCAGCAATGGTCAACAGAAAGGGCCCAATGCTTCTCCACAACAACACCCAACCATGTGTTGCACAACCAATACTTCAAAAGTTGAACAAATTGGGCTACAAAGTTTTGCTTCATCTCCCATATTCACCTGACTTCTTGCCAATCACTACCACTTCTTCAAGCATGTAGACAACTTTTTGCAGGGAAAATGCTTCCACAGCCAGCAGGATGCAGAAAATGGTTTCCAAGAGTTCACTGAATCCCAAAGCACAGATTTTTATGCTTTGGGAATAAACAAACTTTTTTTTCATTAGCAACATGTGTTGATTGTAATAGTTCCTGTTTTGATTAATAAAGATGTGTTTGAACCTAGTTATAATGATTTAAAATTCATAGTCTGAAACCACAATTACTTTTGCACCAACCTAATAAAACCAGATACTGTGATCACCCACTTAATTTTTGGTTCTTGTAGAGGTATTTTCTTGTGTGGATACTTGTTCAATTTGGTATTTCTTTGAGGGAGATGATCAGGGGAGATTTCATTCAGCCATCTTACTTCATCTCCCTGACTGCCAATTGACTTTGAAAAGACATATAGATAGATAAATGTAAATATAGACTTGGTATAATACAGATACAGATATAAATAATTATTAGAAATGTTTTCTACAGATGATGATTTTGAGGGATTTCTGGAAAATATAAAATAATTGGAATCTGTTTATAGGAATAAAAGAAGAATGAAAGAAGTAAAAAAGAGAGATGAAGAAAAAAAGAAGAAAACAAAATTGTGATTCTAAACAGATGTATGTACAGAGTAGAGAGCTGCTGTAGGGTAGAGAGCTGATCTTCCCACAGGAGACCTGGAAACCTTAGGGCTCTAAATTTACAGTAACTAGGAAAGAACAGTGAGAAAATGTCATATTAATAAACTATCCATGAGATATATGGACTACTCACTCACTGTTACAAATATTTAGAGTGGCTTAATGTAATCTCTATTCCCAATTAAAACATAAATTCATCTTCAAACAAACTGGAAGCAATTAAGAGTTGACTCTAAAGTCCACAAATAAATAAACAATGGCTGTCAATAAATGAACTTCCCTTATGAGGAATGTTCAAACAGCATTGAATGAAGTTGAAATGCTCAGCCTTACCAAATTAAGTTAGGTGTTGTATGTTATTTTGTATGTATTCTTCTCTTGGACAGCAGACTTTTTATCTTGTAATTAATTAGTTTAAAATAATATGTATCTACTTATGGAGTTATGGATTTCCATCAGACTCCTTTTGCATTTACTCACCTGACATATCATCCAAATAAAAGGACCTCTTTCCAGTGAGATTCATAAAATGGGTATAAGTTCCTCTCCCAAGTCTATAAGCCATTGTGATTTTCATAGTAAACCAGGTGGGTATAGCTTCTCCTTGTAGTGCCCTCTCCCCACCCCACCAATTTATACAGTATCAATTGAAAACCAAGACTCAAAAATCTGAAATCAAATATTAAAGCCAAACATCATGCCATATTACTTAGTAAGTAATGGAAATATGGTGCAATATTAGGAAACATTTATATGAAATAAATTGTGTTAATAGATCAGATTAAACTAATAATTGCTAGTCATAAACATTTTATAACATCAAATATGTCATTTTCATTATTGTCTTACCTTTTTAATTTGAAATAACTTAAAACTTAGAAGAAAATTTGCAAGATTAAGACAGAAAACACTAAAATATTCTAAATCCCTTCTTTCCTATTGCTAACATTTTACCACATTTGCTTTATCATATTTTTCCTCTCTAAGGATGATTGATAAATGGGTAGAAGAATAAGCAGACATAACATATTTTTTCTGGATCAATTAAACGTAAGCTGAGGTCCTGCAGTCATGATTCCCTCTTGCCCTAAGGTTCTCTAGGTCTCTGCCGGGAAGATCAGCTCTCTACCCTACAACGGCTCTTTAGTCTCCACCTACACTTGTTTAGAGTCACAATTTTACTTTCCTCTTTTTTTTCATGTGTCTCTTTTTTCCTTCTTTGTTTCTTCAAAAAGATCAATAGTTAGCCAGAATAATTCCAAAAGTATAATATAACCATAAAATTTAGGAAATTAATATTCATAATAATACTACCCATCTAATCTGTAAACGTATTCCCATTTTACCCACTATTCCAATAAAGAACTCAGCTAAAACATCCAGAACCACACCTAATATTTATTCATCATATCTTCTTAGTCACCTTCAATCTACAACGATTCCTCAGTCTTATCTTTGATGATCATAGTATTTTTAAAAACTTTGAGCTTCCATTTTGTTGAGTATCTTTATGGTTATCTGATACTTCTCTTCTTCCTCCCCTGCTTAGATTGTAGTTAAACATTAAGGACAAAAATATCACAGAAGTGATACTATATTCTCATTATGTCTTACCAGGTGCTACAAGATTTTGATTTATTTCATTACTAGTGATGTTAATTTTGGTCTTATGGTTAAAGTGGCATCTGCCAAATTTCTTCTGTTGCTATTTTTTGAATCAATGTATCTAACTAATGTATCTAATTAATAAGTCTTTTGTGGAAAGATTCTTTGATACTATAGTCCGATTTCTCATTACTTTTTCACCCAATAACTATAACATCAATTGATGATTTTTCTCTGGTCAATTGTAACTGTGATTGATGCCAAATAGTGACTCTTTAATTTTATCAGTTCTTACACATTTACTACCTGGCATTCCGCATTAAGGAAGAACTATTTTTTCTCTCACATTTACTCATATATTTATTTATATCAGTTTAACCTCATGAATTCTACTTTATTTATTAAGTTATAGTCTGCTATTACTATTACATGTGTTGATATTCAAATTGTCCCATATTTTGTAAGTACATCCTACACAAGTTGGCTTGTATCTTGTTTAAACATGCCTGCATCATTCCTCAGGCACCTTTTTAGTTTCTGGACACACTCACACTCACATATCTTTGTCTATTTATATTTTAGTTGTTACCTTTTATTTTTATAATCCAAACATAAATTCTTCAAAGCCTATGATGTTGCCTCTTTATACTTTTTTATTTATCTCACATACTTCACTTGCCATCTGTGAACACTTAGCACATAATAACTGATTTCTCAGCTTTGCTGAAGTGACTTTCCTGACACAGAGGAGAACAAAGCTCTAGTTCTATATTCAGACTATTTTTGGCCTCACTCTTGATGCTGAACTAACTACTAGCAGTGCAGCGATGCCAGTGAATAGAGAAAGATATGAGTGGTAGTATTTAAAAATATACACTACTGTTCACATAACTTACTTCTTTTCTTACTCTCAGGAAAAAAATAAAAAGGTAATGTGAAAGTAGAAACTAGCAGTTAGATACATCCTAGTTTTTTAAGTCAGTTTGACCTTAGAAAAATTTAGCCACTTAAAAGTTCTGAACTTCTTATTTCCAATCTATAGATTTATAAATAGGAAAGTTTACCGATCCCTTCCAACTTCAAATTTCAGTAAGTCAAAACTTGTCCAAAATTCTGTTTCATCTTTGAGCGAGGGTGTCAGGAATCACAGAAAACATAGATGCATCAGGGATTTTCAGATTCAGAAATAAAAGTTGACATGTCAGTCACAGGGAACAGACAAAGTCAATAACAGTGTCTGAGGACTTACGAGCCATGTGTCATCTGTGGGGTTTACATAAAGCTGTCCAAGCTAAATCTTTAATAAAAATCTGTCTCACAGCATGTAACCAAATTTCTAATTGGTGAATATTTAAACAAATTTCCTATGATACTTTATGTGAGCAAATCTTATATTCTTATTAATGGTCTAGAAGGACTTGACATTGTATATTACCAAGTTACAATTAATAAATATTTCAATAATATTTTCAAATTTTCATTATTTAATGTAAGATAAACACAAAGCACAGCTGTGGATTTTTTTTCAAAGTGAACTCCAAAATTTCACAAGCTGTGAATGGCTAATTTTAAACATTCATAATGTATATCTGTTTTGAAGTATGCATAATAACATATTCCAATATACTGTATTTTTCTAACTTTAAAATAATTGCTTTGGTGAGTTTATATAGATTTCTTTATAAATGTCTCTCTACTTCTTTAACATGAAGTAGATGTAATATGGATTTCTTTAACATGAAGTAGATAGACATTTATATTATATTCAAAATTCACTAAGAATTCATATTTTGTTTTTCAACATTTCTTTTGTTTATAACTAGAATACGTTAAAAATATTAGTGTGAAATTTACAAAATAAAAACTGGAAACAAATTAAAAAGTTCATATACAATTAAAGGTCAAATGATTTTAAAATGATTGTTTATGCATTATTACTATTTCATTTTAAAATGTTGTTGTATGAGACACAAACTGAAAATATTTTACAACATATATTTTCCTGTGAAAATGTCTATTAGAATAGTTTTTGTTTTTTCCTTAAATAAAGAAGAAAAAATATTTTATTCTGCTCTGTCAAATATTCCTTGATTTCACTTCTAGAAAGATGATTCCCTTTGGTGTAGAGTTCTCAGCTCACTCACTCATGCAGAGTTGGATCTCTAAACTGTAGTCAATTGAACTGGGATTTGGAGTTGACCTTTAACAGTACAATAGTATAAGCTTCAACAGTTTTTCTTCATTGACAGATTAGAGTTATGCTGTTTTCATGTAGAAATATTTCATTACAAGTTTTATTTCATTTTTTAACACTCAAAAATCAAGAAAAGTAATAAAACAGTTGATTTATTTATAAACATTAAATAAAGCAACCAAAGAAGCTTAGTGATCTAGGGTTGTATACATTTGGGCCTTATTTATTTGACACATATCTAATTTATTTTTTTTAACTAAATTTTGTCATCCATGTCTCTAAACTTTGGCATTTGGTACATCCTATTTTAGTTTAAACAAATTTCCTATGATACTTTATGTGAACAAATCTTATATACTTATTAATGGTCTAGAAGGATTTGATATTGTATATTATCAAGCTATAATCAATAAATATTTCAATAATATTTTCAAACTTTTGTTATTTAATATAAGATGCAACCTCTGCCTCCCAGGTTCAAGCAATTCTCTGCCTCAGCTTCCAGAGTTGCTGGGATGACAGATGCCTACCACCACGCCCGGCAAACTTTTTTTGTATTTTTAGTAGAGACAGGGTTTCACCATCTTGGCCAGCCTGGTCTTGAACTCCTGACCTCGTGATCCTCCCACCTCGGCATCCCAAAGTGCTGGGATTACAGGCGTGAGCCACTGCGCCAAGCCAAAACAGTTTTTATAACATACTTTCCAGTTTTATAAATTAATATTCTTTATTGTCAGCATCTGTATGCATTCCAAGAACATAGCATTGTGTTTAATCACATAACGGTAAATAGAATTTTCTCAGAATAAATCTCTTCATTGTAACAGTAAAATTTCTCTAAGTATTGGAATATACTTCATTTAGTTTAAGGACTATTTTATAATTCAACATGTGCTTAGCCTGACCATTGCTGGATGGTGAAGCTTAAAGGCAACCACTTCTTGTGTATACTTTTTTAAGTTCATCAAATACTTTTAGCCCAACATGCACCTCCATGAAAGTAGTGATGTTATTAGAATTTCCAAACAGAGAAAATTATTTTATCTATGCATAGTTGTGGAAAAATTCTGTGAAAGTTATATATATATATATATATATATATATAGTGTAAATTTTAAAGTTACACATCATCCCATTAAACTTTGCCCCTCAGCAATCACTGTAACTGGTAATTCATTAACATAAATTAACAGTATGAAGCATATATTGAAGCTGAGTTGAAATAATATGAATCAAAGAAACAATCAATGTAAATATGGTTGGGATAGCTAATGGAAAAAAAGTTTTTTCTTTTAGCTTGGCAATTTTGCCTTATAATCCTTACTTTTATTACTAAATTTTAAATATCAGGTTCACAGACTAATACAATGGATACTGGATTTTCTATTTGACCTATGCATGCTGTTTTCCATGTTAACGTTTCCCTGGCTGAACCATGACAACAGTATTAACCTCTGGGTAAATGCTCCAGTCTTCTGGATGGTATAATATATGCTACATCAGTGGACCTCATGGTCATGGATCCACTCCCACCCCATGGTGTTTCCTCATCACTGCTTCTGCTTCAACTGTTTTTACATATATATATGACATATGACATATATATGACATATATAACATATATACATATATATGACACATATGATATATACATACATATTACATATATATGATATATATGACATATACATATATATGTGTATATATATATAGTTTTTGTTCTATTTCTACTTTTAGATTCTGGGGATAGATGGGCAGGTTTGTTACATGGGTAAATTGAATGTCACTGAAGCTTAGAGTATGAATGATCCCATCACTCAGGTAGAGAACACAGTAACAGATAGGTAGCCTTCCAACCCATACCCCCATTACCCTCTCCTCTCAAGGAGACAGTCCCCAGTGTCTGTTGTTCCCATTTTGTATCCATGTGTATTCAGTGTTTAGGTCTCATGTTTTAGTGATCACATACAACATTTAATTTTCTGTTCCTGCATTAGTTTGCTTAGGATAATGGCCTCCAGCTGCTTCTATGTGCTGCAAAGGACATGATTTTGTTCTTTTTTATGGCTGTGTAGTATTCCATGATGTACACGTATCAGATCTTCTTTGTCCAGTCTACTATTGATTGGCAAATTGGTTTATCCCATGTCATTGTTCTTGTGAATAGTGCCAGGTTGAACATATGTGTACATGTGTCTTTTTGGCATAATAATCTATTTTTCCTTGGGTATACCCAGTAACAGGATTGCTGGATTAAATGGTAGTTCTAATTAGCTTATTTGAGAAATTTCCCAAATATTTTGCACAACGGCTGAACTAATTTACATTCTGACCAAAGATAGTATCTTATTGTGGTTTTGATTTGCATTTCTCTAATGATTAGTGATAATGGGTATGTTTTCACATATTTGTTGGCCACATGTATTTCTTTCATTGAGAAGTGTCTGCTCATGTATTTTCCCCATGTTTTAATGAGGTTATTTGCTTTTAGGTTATATAATTGTTTAAGTTTCTTATGGATATTAGATCTTTATCAGATACATAGACAGTGAATATTTTCTCCCATTCTGTAGGTTGTATGTTTACTCTGTTGTTAGCTCTTTTGCCATGCAGAAGCTGTTTAATTAGTTCCCACTTGTCAATTTTTGTTTCTATTCCAATTGCTTTTGGGTAGTCAAAAATTATTTCCCAGGGCCAATTCCAAAATGATATTTGCTAGGTTTTCTTCTAGAGCTTTTATTGTTTTAGATCTTAAATTTAAGCCTTAAATCCATATTGAGTTAATTTTTGTATATGGTGAAAGAAATGGTCTCAGATTCAGATTTTTTGCATGTGGCTAGCCAGTTTTCCCAGAACCATTTATTCAAAATGGAGTCCTTTTCCTACTGTTTGTAATTGTTAACTTTATTGAAAATCAGGTGGTTTTAGATTTGTAGCTTTATTTCTAGGTTCTCTATTATGTTCCATTGGTCTATGTGTTTCTTTCTATACCAACACCATGCTGTTTTGTTTCTATAGCTTTGTAATATAGACTGAAATTGGATAGTGTGATGTCTCTGGCTTCATTCTTATTGCTTTGGATTGCTTTGGCAATTTGCGTTCCTTTTTGGTTTCATATGAATTTCAGTATAGTTTTTTTTAAAAAAAATTATGTGAAAAATGACATTGGTTGCTTGATAGAAATAGTATTGAATCTGTAAATTGCTTTGGGCAGCACAGTCATTTTCTAAATATTGATTCTTCCTATCCATGAGCATGGAATGTTTTTCTATTTGTTTATGTCATCTCTGATTTCTTTCCTTAGTCGTTCGTGATTCTGGTCAGAAATCTTTCACTTCCTTAGAAAGCTGTATTCCTAGCTGTTTTATTATTTTTGTGGCAATTGTAAATGGGTTTGCTTTCTTGATTTGGCTCTCAGCTTGCATTTTATTAGTGTATAGAAATGCAACTGATTTCTGTAAATTGACTTTTTATTCTGAAACTTTACTAAACTTGTTTCTCAGATCTAAGAGTGTTCTGGCAGAGTCTATTAGGTTTTCTAGGTATAGAATCATCATCCATGAAGAGAGATATTTTGACTTCCTCGCTTCCTTTTTAAATACCTTCTCTTTCTTTCTCTTACCTGATTGCTCTGGCTAGGAATTCCAGTACTATCTTGAATGGAAGTGGTGAAAGTGGGCATCCTTGTCTTGTTCCAGTTTTCAATGGAAATGATTACAGCTTTAGCCTATCCACTATGATGTTGGCTGTGGGTTTGTTATAGATGGTACTTATTATTTTGAGGTATTTTTATTTGAGAACTATTTTGTTTAGTGTTTTTAACATGAAAGGATACTGAATTTTATCAAAAGTCTTTTCTGCCTCTGTGAAGATGATCATGTTTATTTTTTATATTTTATGAATCCCATTTATTGATTTGGGTATGCACAACCACCGTTGCATCTTAGGATGAAAGCCCACTTAATTATGATTAACTTTTTGATGTGTTGCTGAATTTGGTTTGCTAGAATTGTGTTCAGGAATTTTACGTTTATGTTCATCGGAGACATTGGAGACAAAGAGAAAACTTCAGTTTTCTCTTTTTGTTGTGTCTCTGCCAGGTTTTGGCATTAGAATAATGCTGGATTCGTAGAATGGAGTAGCAAGGAGTCTCTCTTCCTCAATTTTTTGGAATAATTTTGGTAGTATTGATACTAGCTCTTCTTTGTATGTTCGCTATAATTTGGTTAATGCAGTATGGACTCTTTTATTTAATGTTTTTACTTCAGTTATTTTGTGATATAGCCACGTGGCTACTTGTATCAAGAGTTTACACCTTTTTATTGTAGAATGGTTTTCCATTTTATGAATATAACATCATTTATCTATTCATTTACCCGTTGATTGACATGTAATTTATTTCAATTTTGGGGTTATTATGAACAAATTATATGCAAATTTTCTTTAATGACATAGACTTTCATTTATCTTAGGTAAATATCTAAGTGCAGAATGGCTGAGTCATACGGTTTTGTGTATGTTTAATATTTTAAGAATCTCCAAATTGTTTTTGAAAGTGATCGTTTATTTTAAATTCCAAGCTTTAGTGCATAAGAGTTCCAGTTGCTCTACATCTTTGCCAATACGCCTTTAAATTATCTTGATTAATTGGTGGTAATGGTATCACAGGAGCGCCTATACATCAAATTTTATCAAAATGCACAGTTTAAATGTAATTTACATATTATAACAATCATTAAAATGTGAGAACTACTTATTTATTTCTATGAATTATAAAACAATTTTTTCTGTGAACTACCTTTTTAAAATTTTAAATATAAGTATGCGTTATTTAATTATTTAATATCTGCAATATGTAGGCCCCATTGCTTGGAGGCTAGTGTGATAGTTTGCAGGTAAGAAGACACTCTGGCTTTCAGAGTTGCCAGAGGTCCTTATACTGGTTCTTTCTCATCTGTGAGGGAAGATGTTCCTTTATCTTTTGGAATTGCTATCCTTTGGATTGGGCTTTTGTGTTTTTATTATGTTCTTGATTGCCCTTGAGGGTTTGATTATGGTACACATTGGGTACAGTTAAATGAATCAGCCTCTAGATTCTTTTAGAGGGCCAAGGCTCAGCTCCACACTCGAGCTTTGTGCTCTGAGTGGCAGGGACTGGGCCTTTATCTTTGTTCTCTGGTCCCTTGAGGTTGAGCACTAGCTAGGTTAGAGGGGCCATGGTACTCTCAGACTGTTGGTAACAATGCTCTGTCGTGGGCAGCAGAGGCCATGGGAGGAAAGCATTCCGCAGCAGCACTGTGGGTAAGAAGTGCTCCAGTGGGGATGGTGATGGTTCTATAAGCAAATGTACTCCAGAGGGGCAATGGTGATGTGCAGTAGCAAGAAACTCTCAGCAACAGTCTTTGGCAGCTATGGCATGGGTGCTGCATGTGGGAAACCTACTGTAATGTGGTGGCAGAGTCCCTGGTGAATTCACCAGCTCTGGCAGCTGGCTATCACCCAAAGTGCTTCAGTGGGGGCAGTAGAGGCTTCCAGAGAAAGTAAATGCAACAAGAGCCTTTATCTCATGTGCCTGTACCATAGACAGTTCTGAAAACAAAATTAATAGTTTCATTTGGTGAATAGCTGAATTACAACGAAAATTGAATTCCTATCCTAACCCCACAGGGTAGATTCTGTTAAAGTGAAGGCATTGATTGAGAAGAAATGGGATTATGAAAATTGAAATAGGAGATGTAGGAAGATCCTGATGAAGGACCCATGAACTCTTCTAAGTGTTTTTGCCAGTAAAAGCAGCCATTCTTTCCTTGCTTGAGTGGGTTAGCCCATCCCATGAGGTAGTTGCCTTATCAGCCACCGCTGATCCTTCTCACTACCTGTTTCTACCACCTCTCTGTGATTTTAGATGTAAAGCTAATTCAAGTCTCGGCAGGCCCCAAAGAGTAAGATGCAAAGTGAATCCATGAGGAAATACACTACCCACCCAAATAACTAAATATTTTTAAAAATATATACAGAATAAGATCTGAGAAATATGT
Source organism: Papio anubis (assembly GCF_008728515.1). NCBI lineage: Eukaryota > Metazoa > Chordata > Mammalia > Primates > Cercopithecidae > Papio > Papio anubis. The sequence goes on from NC_044983.1 coordinate 106,479,768, forward strand.
TTGGGAATGAATCTTAAGAATGTCGATTCAAGGAGGAAAGAGTGTAAAATTAAGTCAGGCTGAATTTATTGACATGAGACCCTAAGTAGAGTTTCTAGATTTGATGTTTTACCTTGAGGGGTTGAAAAAGCAAACATGTTCCACACTAAAGGAAATTAAAATGCTAAAAGTACTTTGGTACAATGTACAAGAAGGGAGAGAGTAGAGATATTGCAATTTTATAATGGATTTATCATACTGATTTGCTCAATTACCCTGGAACACCCCTATGACACACCTTTCACCTTGACCATGGGAAATAAATTTGTAAGGGAAGTCTTGAATGTTCTTATTTGTAGGTCAGAAATTAGAGTAGATACTTCTGTTGTCAAACTGTGACCTCAAGATGCAATGGAAATAATGATAGTCCAGGGCAGCAGTGGTCTCATGACTGCAGTTAATTGCCAGAGACAATGGGCATGGTTAATGGACAGCAGAAACTGAGGAGTAATCAGAAAACTTTGACTTGTAGTGACTTATGGTATGGGCTAGTTAATCACAGTGTACTTAGTGTAATTAGAAAATTAATAGATGGACAGTCTATTAAAGTCTTATTTGATCTGTGTAAAAGGGAAAGTTACAGGTTTAGTGAATAGAGGTCTAATATCTACCAAAAAAGATATTCATGACCCATCAATCAATTCTAAAATATGAACCAATTTTCAGGACACTTCTACACCACGAAAACGTGTACTGCTTGTTTTTATTTATTTATTTATTTATTTATTTTTACCATCCTTTTCCAAATGGACCTATGGATGTTTGCAGGTAATGATGCAATGGAAAAGGGGAAATAATCAAACATTTTGGATATTACTGGAGACCGGAAATGAAATGACACACTCTTTCCTGAATACCCAGAATGTTACTGTAGTATACCAGAGTTGAGAAATTATGGTGATTATGGAATTTTTGCTCAACTCTATCTCACAGTGGACCAATGTATCCATGAACCCATTCTACGTTATTTTTCCAGTTCTAGAATGTAAAATTGGATTAGACATACTTGGCAACTGGTAGAATCCATACATTGGTTCCCTGACTTGCATATTGAGAGTTATGGTAGAAAACTTTAAGTGTAAGCCAATATAATTGCCTCTACCCCAACATATAATAAACTGAAAGCAATAAAGCATTTCTGGAGGTATTGCAAAGATTAGTGCCACCATCACAGACATGAAAGATGCAGGCGTGGCGATTTCCATAGAGCCTTATTCGAGTCATGTATTTGACATATGCAGAAAACAAATGGATCTTGGAGAAGGGGACAGTGGATTATTGTAAATGTTCAAATTGCAGTTGCTGTTGCAGATGTGTTTTCATTACTTGAGCAAATTAACACCTCTCCTGTAACCTTGTATGCTGCTATTGATCTGGCAAATGCTGTGTGGAAATCAGTAATTCAAAATTTAAGCTGTTGAAACTTTAAAATATTTTCAGCCTTGGGGAAATGTGATTAGGGGAGACTCATATCAGGCAGTTGTAACCTAAACAGCTATCTATAACCTATGTTTCTCTTTATAGATTAGATTCTTCTTTACCTACATTGTTTTATAAAATGTTGTAAATGACTAAAGATCACAAAGGAAGACTATGTCTCTCTTCACTGTCGATCTTCATTATGGATTAATTTCCCTCTTACCTTTCACACAAAAAACAATTCATGACTATTGCAATATATTAAGATGAAATGTTAAATATACTCTTTTAAATTGAAATGGAAATAAAAACAAGCTGTATGAAAAAGAAAGCAAACTATAACTAATTAAATCATTGTAACTCATAAACCAGCCTTGAATAAAATGTTATAATCCTACTAAACTTGATTTCCTGCCGATATAAGCAAGACTATAACTTTAAATGTCTGAGAATTGATTCCATTTCTTTGGAGTCTCTTCTCTGGATGGCTATTCCTAGATTTTCCTTTGAATAAACTATTCAAAACTGGATTCTGACCCTTTGGATTCTTTCAGGTTGACAGCTGTTTGTTCTGTACCTGTTAATGAAGACCACCAAAGCAGTTTACTTTCAGCTGGCAAGGAGAGCAAAATACCTTCACTGTCATTTCAGAAGTATCTTAGCTTCTTAGATAAGCTATGTTATAATTTAGTCAGCGGGGACCTTGATCCCCTTTCCCTTCCATGAGACATCACACTGGTTCATTAAATCGATGATATGCTGATTGTTAGTGATCAGGAAGTAGAAAACTACACATTTGAACAGACATTTGTGTGTCAAAAAGTGGGAAATAAATCCCAGAAAGATTCAGTGGCCTCTCATCCCAGAGAAATTTCAAAGGTTACAGTGGCATGAGCATGTGAAGTTATCCTGTTCAAGGCAAAGAACGAGTTTGTTGTATCTGGTCCCTGCTGCCACACACAAAATGAAGCTTAATTCTTACTGAGCCTCTTAGAAATGTGAAGGCAATGTTAGCAGTGATGAATTCATACAGGTCTGCCCCAACTTGATTTTTGCCTCATTGAAAGAAAGACTTCAGCCAAGGAGCGTAAGGCAGGGTAAGACACTGAGGCCAGTTGTAGAGCAGGAATGAAATTTAGGACAACTTTTAGAGCAAGATGTAACTAAAGGACACTTGGAAGAGGGACAAGAGGGTAACTTGAGCCTCCTTTCAGGTTTCCACATGTTGTTTGCCTCACTGTAATTGTCTGTCCCAGATGGTAGAGGGACTGTCCATTTACCTTTCATGGTTTTGAAGGCCTGCCCTCTGCATAACTCCTTTTCTTCCTGAGAGAGTTTCAGTTTAGTTGAAACAAAGCAAACACCTTGTCTCCATTCCTCAGGATGTCTTCAGACAGGTTAAAAGAGACAAACACAATTCTTGACATAGAAGGTCTGCTTTGTTCCCTCTGGAGCCAGGGACCAGGGTCTCACTGAGAACATGAGCTGCCACCTTCAAGACCGCTGGTAGGCAGGGAAGTGAGGTGGCACAAGAACAGGTAACAATACTACCAAGTTCTGCACATTTTTAAGGTGGTTTTTCTGTGGTTAACATTTAGTTGGTTCCTGTCAACCTCTGACTGTTTTCCAGAGTGCCAATGAGTTGATTCTGATACTTTCTGCTTGTATTTTCTTTTATTAGTTGTTTTTTGTAGAGAGATGGGCCTTAGGAGCTACTTACTCTGAGTTTTCTGCTAATACTATTCCTTTATATACTAACTGTTGAAATCAGGTAATGTAAGTTCTCTAACTTTTTAAAAAAGACTTTGTACTTCTCTGTGTCTTATTTTTTCATATATATTTTACAACTGGTTTGTCATTTTGTGAAAAAATTCTATTCAGACTTCAATAGAGAATGCATTAAATCAACAGATCAGGAATCGCCATCTTAAAAATAATGCTCTTTCAAATGCATGAACATAATGTTCTCCATTAATTAAATCTGTTCAAATATCCCCCAGGAAAGTTTTGTAGCTTTCTGTATATACTTTTGCATTTTTTTTTCGTTAAATGTATTTCTAAGCAGGTTTTTTTTTTTAGTGCTATACGTGTTTTGATTATTTCTAGTATGTAGAAATACATTTGATTTTTATATATTGATCTTTACGCAGAGTCATTGATGAGCTTATTAGTTTTCATAAATTGTTTCATGAAATCCTTAAGATATTCTAGATACAGGTTCATGTTACCTGTGAATAAAACATTTTTAAACCAGATGTCCTTTACCTCTTTATCTTGCTGGTTTGCTCAATTGCACTGGCTAGAATTTCATGTACTACATTGAGTAACAGAGAGATTCTTGCCATAATCCTGATTGTAAGGAAAAATCATGTAGATTTTCACTATTGAATATGATACTGGTTGTAGCTCTTTATAGATGTTTTTCAGTTGAAGGAGTTCCCTTCTGTTCTTTGTTGAGAGTTTGTTGAGCTATTTTCCCTGCAAAAAGGCATGTCTTTCTTGAGCCATCTTCTTATTCATACACTGCAGATGACATATTTTCATGCATCTGATCACTTGAAAAACAAACAACAAATATGTTTTTACTATAACACCAGACAAAAATAGTTAATATAGTTGCATTTAGAGAGCATCAATATTAAAAACCTACTTTTAAATCAACAAAATGTACAATATAAGTGCTATTTAATACCATGAAATATCACTGATTATTCATTAATTCTAAACCTTGTAATTAATCACCTGAATTACTGGATTTTATTCGATAAGTATGAATACTAATAAAACATCCATTGTGAGCAAACATATTTCATCTTCCCTTTTAAATTTTCTTGCATTTAGATCCAATAAATACTATTAATCAATACTTTCTACATTAATATATAAACCTTGCCCTCAACAGTGTCAAATCTGCACATGAAAATCACTACACAGAAACATGGCATAATGTCTGATGAGATTACCTCTGAATGTGTAGTCATACATTAAATATCAAATGATTAAGAGGAAATACGCTAAAAAGAGTTGTTAAATATCAGTTGTTGGATCATGGTAAATTTTTAGCATCTTTTTACATATATGTTCTCAATTCAATTATATTCGACATTTTAACATGTTAGAAAGGTAAAAGCAATTAATCTTTATTTCAACAAAGAATGCAACCACAACTCTTTCCCCAGGGATGCCCATCCCCCTGCGAGTAAGGGAGTTCTCAGGCTTTTACCCATTTCTGAGGCTATCTCTCTCCGTTTAATCTACCTAAATTGTTTAGAAATATCCTGTGTTTGGAGAAGATATAAAAGGGATAGATATGAAGCATATCATAATTAGTATAAAACATTATAGTGGAATATAGTAGAATTATTCAAGTTATCTAAACAAAGGAAACTAAAATGTCAAACATTTAGCTTTACCTTATCTGCCATTTGTATTGCAATGTTAGCAGTGTTCTCCATAAATCTTGAGCATCTTCTGCTATCTAAATACAACCATATTGTTTAATTGGTTTATAAGGCACACCAAAGGAACATTTTTGTGTTCCATACTTGAGTTAATGCTGGGCAGGGAAACATGGCATGGCAACAGCAGGTAAAAGAGAACATTTAGCAGCAATAGGATTTGAAACCAGAAAGAAACATGAAATCATAAGCTATGGGTATTTGTTATCATATTGGGAAATACACTGACCTTCCATTATTATGGCTAATACATTTATGTATTATGACCTTCCATAAGACTAAGGAGTTATGTAATTCATTCCATAATTTTAATGATTTAGGCAGCTATCTGGGTTAAATTTGCTTTGTTAACTATAAAACTCTTTGAACTTTGGTGTACAAGTTCACACCAGCCCCGCTTCCCACCATCAATTCACGATGTGTTGTGACTTATTCCTACTATTCCGGAATAGTAGGTTTGGAATATTTTAAGTCTTTCCTTAAATTATTCACAATCTGTTCATCTTCTTTGAGTGCAAAAGTTGCCATTTGCCTTTTAGTTGCTCAGAAGCCTATTTTCTGGTATGATATTCCAAGATTTACTATTAGGCTGCACTATTGCACATTAGAGTTCAGAAAAATATGTCTCTAAAGCTCAATTTATCTATTCAATCTGATGTAGTTACTTGGAAAGTACAGAATAATTACTTTTCTAAAGTGTATCTGGCCTGATCTAAAGAGATTTCACTTATTCAGGGATCAACTCCACGCAAAGACTGTAAATTTCGCACAATAAGAATAACACTAACAGATTGCAGGAATTCTAATGAGTGAGTTTCCATCTCTACTAGGACCCATACAGATATGCAGCCATGGTAAAGGAGAAGAACTGAAAAGCATGCAAACTATTTACAAGATAATTACCCAAGTGGAAATTACATTAAAATACATATTTTGCTAAATTTCTAAAATTCACATATTTTTAGCTTAAAAATAGTAATATATATGAAATATCGCCTACATATAAAATTATTATACAGGCATTTTCACCATAGAGAGGAGATGCTGAAGAGAGTATTTGACTCAATAATTCAGCAAGTTTCAAAAGATGTTACAATAAACTGAAGTTGGCAGTTATCATGCATAATTTTCATATGTGGTTGCATTGCATTTCTAATTCTGGGAATCAACTCAAATTCTGAGAACATGTAATGTGCTTTCTATGGAAACCAGCATTTGAGTAATAATACATAATATGACAATATTATGCGAGTAACATTTGTATGTGAGATGTTATCATGGCTAAAAATGTATTAGCCATAACAATACCTTAGGAAAACTTGAACTTCTTTCTTTTAAGAGGCATAGAAAAGAAATAAGAGCTCTTTCAACAGTTTGTTTACTCTTTTTCAAAGCTTTCATAAAATAATGCAAATATAACTTTTTAAAGAGCAACAAAATAGTATTTAATATCAGTAAGAAAGAGTAAGTGAACGTTAAATTTTACTGCTAGATTTTTTTTCTAAATTGAACAGTTTACCAATTTATAACAATCTTAGTTATCATTTATAATTAATTATGATTACATATTGCTCCATTTATTCAACATTAAAAATTTAGTAATAGGGGCATGTGTTTCTCAACAATGGCGATATTTTCTGAGAAATGTGTCATTAGGTGATTTCATCGTTGTACAAATATCAGAGTGTATTTACACACTGTACTTCCGAGTGTACTTTCAAGCCTAGATGGAATAGCCTACCACACACTTAAGCTGTATAGTATGGCCTGTTGCTCTTAGGCTACAAGCCTGTACATCATGTTATTGCACTGAATAAGGCAAACAGTTGTAATACAATGTAATACAAGTATTTGTATCTCTAAACTTACCTAAACATAGAAAATAAAAAGATACTATAGTATAACCTTATGGTTCCACCATTGTATATGTGGTCCTTCATTGACTGAAACATTGTTAGGCAGCACATGACCATATACTGGACACATTCAATGTCAAATGTGTATGACTGTCAAGGTGAGGGATCAGGGTCTTAGGCTACACATAGAAAGATGTGGATTATTCTGAGACTCTACATCCTCCAAATGCCAGCTCTGCAATTTTTATATTACTAGTAATAGTGAGTGATCTCGCTTCTTTTCCAGAGATTGAGTTTCATCTCTTCAAGGCAATCTTATTCTGTCATTTCATCCAGTCCATGCCCCTCTCGTAAATCAGAGATAAAATATATTCCAAATTCTGCTACAAACTCCAGTGTTGTCACAATCATAAAATGCCAATTTGGTGTTCCAACTAGATTAATAAAAGTGATTTCCTGAAAGTGATAAACTTTGCAAACTGACAAACAACATTCTAGTTTATACAGCATCTTGCTTCATCTCTAGTAGCCATTTCATTTTTGGGGCGGCAGGGAATGGGTAAACCTGCATGCTTTCTTCCTTAAAATGGAAAGAAAAATAAGAAAACGTTTACAAGCCTGGTTTTGAACAACTTTAGTTTAAATGATAAAAGAATACACCCACACACACACACACACACATTAGTTTCCAAAGATAGTGTGAAACCTATCTACTACTCTCTATGTGGCATGCACTACCTACAGTCAAGAGTGGAGATGCTCTTTGAATCTGAGCTGAGCCTGTGACTGCTTTGATCAGTGGAATGTGGACAGAGTGCAGTCTTGGGCTACTGAGCACTGTCGTTAAGATTTGGCAATCTACTCTCCCTGTCATGGAAAACTATGATTCCAAGTAAGAGTGCAAGTTATTCTGCTAGAGAGAGAAACCACTTGTTAAGGTCTTGAAAGTTGAGACACAACATACAGAGAGGCCACATGGAGAAGTACACAGGCACCAGATATCCAGACCCGGCTGGTAGGCCCAACAGTCATGTGACTTGACTCACTTAAGAGACTTCAAGCTAAATCTATTAAGCAACCTAACCACTCTGCTTCTGCCAGCTTACAGAATAAAATGCCTATTGTGTAAATCACCAAATTTGGAAGTTATCTTTTATTCAAAAATATTGAAGTGAAATAGATTTTTTAATGTTAAGTGGAATGTTGCTTTTGAAAAAAGCTTCACATACATATTATACACTTTGGGACATCATGGGAGATGGAAGCTGGAAATGCCTTGAGAAGGTTGTTAGGCATGAAGGGAACTTTGGAAGTTATTATTTGAGCTGGAAAGAAAGAGACACAAGTTCTATAAAAGCAATATAATTAATAAAATAATCAATAAAAGGATTATGAAAAATTGAAAAGGTTACCCCAACTTGTTGATCTGTCTAAAGATAGTACCAGAAAAAGTTTTGAGAGTATGAACTTTTTTAAATATAAATATCAAATTTGTAGTTGATGATAAAGTACAAGAGTAGCCAGAAGGGCTAAAAAGTAAGTGCTCAATTTTTCAAGATAAATTAGAGAAAATACAAAAATGCAATACTTTTCTGTCTTCAAAAATAAAACTTTGTCTTATTCTCAGTCTCTGTGGAACACAAAAAAAGCTTTCAAAGTAGGAAATAGCCTCAGAGCAAAGGTCAAATCTTGTCCATTGCCAGTATAAACTCATCTCTGTGTAAATTTCAGATCAGGGATCAGCTGTACATGCCTTTGTTAAGGCTCAAAAAACTTCAATTTGTCACCTTTAGAAATTTTCAGCTAGACAAAAAGACCGCTAGGTCAAACAATAGAATTTCTGAAAATTTTAAGAAAAATTTTACCTCAGTAGCCTTGGATGGGAGGTCTAAGGTACAGAAGCTCTTACTTCTGAAGGGAATGTGAGTGCTATTTTTTGTTTTTATGTGTTTTCTTGTCTAATGAGTTTTATTATAATATGATAAATTTTAAAACCTACAAAGCTTATTGAAGGAATTATAGCATATTGAACTGAAACAAAAGGAGACAGTTTATAATGAAAAGAGATCACACGGGACCTCAAAATTTTAAAAGCATGAGCCATTTCTTATAGAAGACTGAGGTTAAGTCAGAGGGCAAATGAAAATTCCTGAGGATGGAGCCAAGATCTATGGGGAGCCACTTCATTGAAAATAGAAGGTCTAATCAAGGAACCACATGTAGGTACCCAGTTGGATATTTTAAAAACTGTTGTTTTATCAGGTCTTTATGTTCTTCTCTAAACTGCAACATATCTCAAAATAATAAGAGCTATTTATGACAAACCCACAGCCAATATCATACTGAATGGACAAAAACTGGAGGCATTCCCTTTGAAAACTGGCACAGGACAAGGTGGTCCTCTCTCACCACTCCTACTCAACATAGTATTGGAATTTCTGGCCAGGGCAATCAGGCAAGAGAAAGAAATAAAGGGTATTCAAATAGGAAGAGAAGTCAAATTGTTTCTGTTTGCAGATGACATGATTGTCTCAGCCTCAAATCTCCTTAAGCTGATAAGCAAATTCAGCAGTCTCAGGATACAAAATCAATGGGCAAAACATCACAAGCATTCCTATACACCAATAACAGACAATCAGAGAGCCAAATCATGGGTAAATTCCCATTCACAATTGCTACAAAGAGAATAAAATACCTAGGAATCCAACTTACAAGGCATGTGAGGGACCTCTTCAAGGAGAACTCCAAACCTCTGCTCAAGGAGATAAGAGAGGACACAAACAAATGGAAAAATATTTCATTCTCATTAATAGGAAGAATCACTATCATGAAAATGGCCATACTGCCCAAAGTAATTTATAGATTAAATGCTATTCCTATCAAGTCACCATTGACTTTCTTCACAGAATTAGAAAAAACTATGTTAAAATTAAATTTCATATGAAATCAAAAAAGAGCCCATATAGCCAAGACAATTCTAAGCCAAAAGAACAAAGCTGGAGGCATAACACTACCAGACGTCAAACTATTACTAGTCTACAGTAACCAAAACAGGATGGTACTGGCACCAAAACAGATATATAGACCAATGGAACAGAACAGAGGCCTCAGAAATAATGCCACACATCTACAACTATTTAATCTTTGACAAACCTGACAAAAAAATAAACACTTAATAAATGGTATTGGGAAAACTGGCTAGCTATATGTAGAAAACCAAAACTGGACCCCTTCCTTACATCTTACACAAAAATTAACTCAAGATGGGCTAAAGACTTAAATGTAAAATCTAAAACCATAAAAATCCTAGAAGAAAACCTAGGCAATACCATTCAGGACATAGGCATGGGCAGACTTCATGACTAAAACACCAAAAGCAATGGTAACAAAAGCCAAAATTGACAGATGGGGTCTAGTGAAACTAAAGAGCTTCTGCACAGCAAAAGAAACTACCATCAGAGTGAACAGGCAACCTACAGGATGGAAGAAAAATTTTGGAATCTATCCATCTGACAAAGGGCTAATATCCAGAATCTACAAGGAACTTAAACAAATTTAAAAGAAAAAAACAAACCACACCATCAAAAAGTGTGCAAAGGATAGGAACAGACACTTTTCAAAAGTGGACAGTTACGCAGCCAACAAACATATGAGAAAAAGCTTATCATCACTTGTCATTAGAGAAATGTAAATCAAAACTATAATGAGATACCATTTCACACCAGTTAGAATGGCAATCATTAAAAAGTCAGGAAACAACAGATGCTGGAGAGGATATGGAGAAATAGAAACACTTTTATACTGTTGGTGGGAGTGTAAATTAGTTCAACCATTGTAGAAGACAGTGTGGCAATTCCTCAATGATCTAGAAACAGAAATATCATTTGACTCAGCAATCCCATTACTGGGTGTATACCCAAAGGATTATAAATTATTCTACTATAAAGACACAAGCAAACGTATGTTTATTGCAGCACAATTCACAATAGAAAAACTTGGAACCAACTCAAATGCCCATCAGTGATAGACTCGGTAAAGAAAATGTAGCACATATACAACATGGAATACCATGCAGCCACAAAAATGATGAGTTCATGTCCTTTGCACGGGCATGGATGAAGCTGGAAACCATCATTCTCAGCAAACTAACACAGGAGCAGAAAACCAAACACCGCATGTTCTCACTCATAAGTGGGAGTCAAACAATGAGAACACATGGACACAGAAAAGGGAACATCACATACAAACAGGAGCCTGTTGGGGGACGGGGGACTAGGGGAGGGATAGCATTAGGAGAAATACCTAATGAAGATGATGGATTGATTGGTGCAGCAAACCACCATGGCACGTGTATACCTATGTAACAAACCTGCACATTCTGCACATGTATCCTAGAACTTAAAGTATAATTTAAAAATGTGTGAAAAAAATGTTATGAGCTGCTTATTACTCTCTTCCTATTAAATCTTTAACTCTATTTGAATGTGAGCCAACTACACATTCTTTGTCCTTGTTCACTATTATATATTTAGTGAATGGGGTACTGAAAATTTGTCTGTTTTTAAAGGTTCTCAGATCAAAAGGGACAATATCTAAGTAGATGAACTAGAGATTCCACACCAAAGAAACTTTAATCACAAAAGATAAGGCAATTCTAGAATTCAAGCTGATAATGTAAAAGAATGATACTTTGGCAGGACAGTGTCTAAAAATGGAATGGCTATAATTGACACAAGGAAAGAAATAAACTATTGTGGCCAGAGAGTTGGATGTCCCCCAAACTTCTGCCCTTCCTAGTTTGTAAATAATTACTTTTCTCCATCAAAATATGGAACTTAAATCCCTCCAGCAGAGTCGTGATACATTTGACAAATAAATGGACTGCAGAGGAAGTACCATTCTAAATTTCTAGTCCACGTATAAATAAAGCATTAAGGCAACTCCCTCTTTTTTACTCTTGGAGTCCTTCAGGAAACTACCAAACAGAGAAAAAAGCCACATGAAAAGTATAAGGTTACAAACAGCCACCTCTAGCCATAGGCCCAACTACCACCTGAGTCCAATCGCATAAGAGATCAGATAAAAGATCAGAAAACAGCCAGGTAAACCCTATAATGAACTGGTGGTTTGTTTAAGCCAGATGTTAGCAACCATTTTTAAGAAAAAGTTACAAACTAAATATTTTAGAAGTTGTGATTCATATATAGCATCTGTTTTTACAACCTTTTAAAAATGTGGAAAACATCAATAGTTAGCAGGTCATACAAAACAGGTCACAGGCAATGGGAAATTCTTTGTTGATGCTTGTTTTCAGCCACTAACTTTTATGCTGATTAAGTAGGAACACGTGACCAAAACAATTTATAAACATATTTTAATCATAAAACTGAAATTTGACAGCATATTGAAAACTTTATAGACTATTCGATACTATGGTATAATTTTATTACAGTTTCAAAACAAAATCTGGGAGGTTAAATTTTCTAACCTGATTTCTCAGACAATAAAACAAAATATGAAAGTATGTTAAAAACTAAACAGCCACTAATTCACTCATTATGGAAATAAATAACAGCATCGCAAGTTTTATTATACTTTAAGCGTCTTCTAGTTGATCAATTAGATTGCTAGCCTATAAATTCCAAATTGCAATAAAATTACCACCAGTAAATTATAGAGTAATGAAGAGTTTAAACAAATGCATCTGTTCCATTTTGCCTTGCTGAAATCCTGTCTGTTACCTCACAAGAAGATGCTTCAATCTCATACATACCAATGTTTGTATATCAAACTCTGCAACTTCTTTGTCTATAATGATACAATTACTTAATACTAATAAACACTGATAATAGTAATTAATTAAACTAATTATTAAGTACATATTGTGATTATAGTAGTTGCTTTTGGCTTTATGGGGAAAACGAAAACACAGCACATATGTTGATGGAGAAAGTAATCTTCTTTAAGAGATAAGATGCACATAAAGAAGAAGTAAAATAGGAAATAACTTTTATCTATATTCACATGGTAATTTTCATAGAGCATCTACTCAGAATATTTTCCAATTGACAAAAAATAAGGTAAAATATTAATTAGATGTCAAGTGAATGTTATGACTAATAATTTAGAAGAAGTATATTTATTGTTAAACTTTTAAAAAATATATCTATTGGCCAGGTGCGGTGGCTCACACCTGTAATCCTAGCACTTTGGGAGGCTGAGATGGGCGGATCAGGAGGTCAGGAGTTCCAGACCAGCCTGGCCAACATGGTGAAACCCCATCCAAAAAATTAGCCGGGTGTGACCTGTAATCCCAGCTACTCGGGAGGCTGAGTCAGGAGAATCTCTTGAACCTGGGAAGTGGAGGTTGCAGTGAGCCGAGATCGTGCCATTGCACTCCAGTCTGGATGACAGAGTGAGACTCTGTCTCAAAAAAAAAAAAAAAAAAAAAAAAAGATTTATTGATCTTTTGTATATATCTTTGGTGTAGAAATGAAAATTCAGAAGAAGTGAAATCAGTAACCTGTTATATCGTTAGGTTTTCAATTTTTTGGTTTCATAGAAAAACTAAATATATGAAGATATAGATAGACAAATGTAGATATATAATATAAATATTTTTCAATTAAAATACACTTTTGGATGTTTGGTTCTAAGAGGGAATATATAAGACATTTTAAAATCTCTATTGTGACTGACTTTCAAAATTACAATTATTAGCTCTATTTTATCTTTCTACAGATCATGTTATCTCAGCAGACAAGTAAATAAGACTCAATTCACAAGTCTTTACATGGAATCTGGCCGGGCGCGGTGACTCACGCCTGTAATCCCAGCACTTTGGGAGGCCGAGGCGGGTGGATCACAAAGTCAGGAGATGGAGACCATCCTGGCTAACACGGTGAAACCCCATCTCTACTAAAAATACAAAGAAACATTAGCCGGGCATGGTGGCCGGCGCCTGTAGTCCCAGCTACTCGGGAGGCTGAGGCAGGAGAATGGCGTGAACCCAGAAGGCGGAGCTTGCAGTGAGCTGAGATCGCGCCACTGCACTGCTGCCTGGGTGACAGAGCCAGACTCCGTCTCAAAAAATAAATAAATAAATAGAGTATATGGAATCTTTGCTTGAATATCTGTTCTTTTAGATACTTAGCGACAAGGCCATTTCATTCACTTCTTATAATCAATCATATAATATGCCATGTTTATTCAATATTGCTGCTTATTTGTTTACATCGTTTTGTCCCTATACTATCAGTTTCACATTGGCTCTTTCCTGATTGTCATGCAAAATTTAGATGATCCTTTCCCTGTATTCCCTACATTCTCTCGCTCATAGAAGAGATTGTATTCATACATCGACTTTAAGTGTTCTAAGCAGAATCACCATACAAACCTAAAAGTTTTCTGAAAATGTGCAAAATGCTTTCCATCATTTACTCTCCAGACACTGTAACATTTATGCTCAGTATTGTCTTTACATGAGCAGACTGAGAAAATGCGCTTTCTTATTTGTCACAGGAAAAAAGAAGGGCAAAGAATTGAGCATTTATAAATCTGACAAAGAGAAAATGCACACTGACATACTATTCTTTGGCCTGTATTTAAAAGGCTTACAAACCATAAAGTTCTGCTGCACTCCACTTTTCTGGCAAATTTGTGTCTTGATGGAAGTAGCAATCTTGGCGAGTTTTTGTTTAAGCATTCTAACTGGTGAAATTGGAAGGTTAAAACCAAGACATCTAATAAGTCGCCTCGGTTTTTAAAACAAAAATAAGGTTCACTGATTCTACTAACTTTTATAAGGAACTCTTAACAATTCAACAGCAAAAAATCAAATACACTAATTTAAAAGTTGGCTAAGGACTTGAGTAGACATTTCTCTAAAGAAACGTACAAATGGACAATAGGTATGTGAAAAAATGTTCAATGTCATTATATTATGGGAATGCAAATCAAAATCACAATGAAATCTCCCTTTACGCCTGTCAGGATGGCTATTATCGAGAAAATAAAAGACAGGAAGTATTGGCGGCCGGGCGCGGTGGCTCACGCCTGTAATCCCAGAACTTTGGGAGGCCTAGGCGGGTGGATCACAAAGTCAGGAAATCGTGACGATCCTGGCTAACACGGTGAAACCCCGTCTCTACTAAAAATACAAAAAAAAAAAAAAAAAAAATTAGCCGGGCGTGGTTGCTGGCGCATGTAGTTCCAGCTGCTCGGGAGGCTGAGGCAGGAGAATCGCGTGAACCTGGGAGGCAGAGCTTGCAGTGAACTGAGATTGCGCCACTGCACTGCAGCCTGGGCGATAGAGAGAGACTTGTCTCAAAAAAAAAAAAAAAATGAAGTATTGGCAAGGATGTGGAGAAAAGGTAACGCTTATACACTATTGGCAAGAATGTTAAGTTGTTACAGCTATTATGGAAAACAGGATGAAGGTTCTGCAAAAAAATTAAAATATATATAATTATCATATGATCCAGCAATCTCACTTCTGGGCATATTTCTGAAGGAAATAACATCAGTATCTTGAAGAGATATCTGTACCCCTATATTTATTGTAGCACTATGCACAACAGCCAAGATGTGGAAACAACCTAAATGTCTATTCACAGATAAACAGGTAAAGAAAATACGGTACATTCATCCACAGGTAAATGAATGAAGAAAATATACATGCAATGGAATACAATTGGAATATACATAGAATGGAATCCTATTTGGCCTTAAAAAAGAAGAATATTCTGTAGTATGCAACAGCTTGGATAAATCTTAGAACATTATGCTAACAGAAATCAGCCAGTTACAGAAAGATAAATGCTGCATGATTTCACTTATATAAATTACTTAATTCTTTTAAACTAATAAAAACCGTGGAATCAAAGAGTGGAATGGTGGATGTCCAGGGCTAAGAAAAGAGGAAAATGGAGATACTAATCAACAGGTATGAAGTTTCACTTACGAATAGGTTCTAGATGTCTGTTCTACCACATTGTACCTAGTGTCAATAGTAATTTATTGTACACTTACACATTTTTAAAATACAGTAAATATATATATTTAGCATGATATATTTATAACTTACAAATCTAAAAGACCAAAAAGATCATCATTAACAAACTACTTAAAGAACATCATCAGAAAACATAAAAGACACATGGATTATAAACTATGAATATATAGTCAATGAAAGACAAATGCAGAAATAAATAACATTTAATATAGCAACATTTTCACCCATCAAATTGACATTTTAAAATATAATATTCAGTGCCTTTGAAGGTTAATGTTCAAGATAGATTCAGAGCTGGTTAGAGTTGCATCAGTTAATAAGATATTTATGAAAATATTTAAAGAGCCAATATCCATAGTTATTAATCACTGAGAATCTATCTTATGAAAGATTTAAAATTATTAACCAAATTATATGCCAAAACATTTATATATACATATGTCAAACTTTGAGGAACAACTTATATTTCAAACTATAGTGGAATGATTAATATGTTATACCACATCTGCCACCAAAAAAAGATAGCAAACCCTTGCTAGAACATGCAACTACATCCTCATGTTGCCCATTTGTGAATTAAAGCCTCATGCTTTAATTCAACCCCTAATGGGTTTGTTTCAAACTGGAAGCACTTAGGTAACATATATGCATATTAGCAGCAAAAGAATCTGAAAATGTTAATTCTTAAATTTTCACCTTAGAAAAGCCTGTCTCATAATGTAGAAAAATTCTAAATCATAGACAGGATGCCTACCATGGTGGACACAAATAATGGGTGCTTGCTGTAAAATGCCCGTTTTCTGTCTTATTTAAATAAGTTTGCATATTTTTCAATAGACATGAAAAATATAATTCTTCCTTTCCCTGATGCTCAGGATTCTTCTTTCCCTTTAACATTAACCTCAGGCAAATAGGTTTTTATTGGCTTGCTATGCAAGTTAATCTAAGATTGTTGAAAATTCCCTTTTCTATTCAACTGGATTTACTATTTTCATTGCAAAAAGTTTGCAATCAAATGTGTATTTAGAAAAAACTAAGTAATTACAAATGTATACAATGACTATATACATATGTGTGTATATGATATGTGTTATACTATTATTTATCATATATTTGTTGAGTTTTCCATCTGTAAAGTGGTAGCAATAATTGTTGAATAATAATGTTGTGAAGATTCAGGCACTTAAATATTTAATAACTAGCAGAGAGTAGGTACCATATAAATGTCAGTTAAATGACTTTCACGAAAATACATGATTGTTTGTGATGTTTTCTCTCAGGTGCAGGATTTTCAGTCAAATAGTTATACAGATAATTAAACAATGTTTTAATAGCTTTTATGTCCACTATGTGTTTGGTGCAATTACCTATCCATGTGCACATATTTTTCAGCAATGTTATTTTATTTTGCAGATGGAAATTATTTTTTCTCTCTTTTACCAGCTATTCCTAACTACCCACCTCCCTTGCTCTTCAGAAATTTAATATCATTCTTATTGTAGAAAAATTTGTGTTCGTAGTTTTAGGTTGTTGCAAAGAAAATAGGCATAGAAACTTATTTCAAGCAATATAACATATTTGAACAAGAGTATAAATTAGATCCTAATATATACAGGTTAAGATCATAGCAAGAGGAAACATTTCAATTATTTTGCCAGGGGATATTAGGGAATTTCACTAAAAGGAAAAGAAAAAGAAAAAGTAAGGTTATACTCTTGTTCTTACAAGGGGTTAGTACAACTGTTCCCCGACCCCCAGATTGAGGACTGATTATTAAAGACTTACGAGGGTAAAGTTCAGGGAGTCATCTTTTCTCCATTTTTGCATGTTCAAATACTCATTATTTCAGATGTGATAGTCTGCTATCCAGTTTGACATACTAAAATTCTGCCTTTAGAGAATGTCCTGATATTATATGAATTACATGGTTTGGAGGAACATCTTTTCTCTGTCTTCATGGTCTTAGGATTAACTGATCCCAAAGATTATATTAAAACCTGCTTAGGTCTGTCTGTGGAAGAAAGTCTTTTTCATTTTATATATATATATATATATAAATAAATATATTAGAGAAAGGGTCTTGTTGTGTTGCCCATGTTTGAGTGCAGGGCCAATTTACAGCACACTGAAGCCTTGAACTCTGACCTCAAGCAGTCTTCCCACCTCAGGCTCCTGTACCTGGCTGTGAAAATATCCTTTAAAGTCATATGCTGTTCTGTTGAAATGCTTTGGTTGGAGAAGTCTTATGACCTTATTCAATTACAGAGTCTCTAATATTATTTCTCATTGATCTAATGACATAAATGAAATTTCAAACCCAATATTTAAAACTCATTGTAGTTATAATTTACCCAATAACTCATAACTACCAATAACTCATAACTCTTTTATTCACTATCATAATTATTATCCACTTATGACACCTCAAGTTAACATAATTGATATCTGATCTTATAATCACAAATGCCATTAGTCACCTATAATAGCTACATTCATCACTAACATAATATTAACTTCCTGTGATGACAATATATAAAATGACCTGAATCAGATCCTATTTGATATTATCAATGGCCTGATAGACTGAGAAGATAGTTAATAGCTGCACTGTTAAATATTAAACATTCCCTTCAATAAAATTTACTATTTCAATAGTAGCTATTAGAGTATCACATTACAATATTGTTTAATTTTTTAATTTTTTTTCTGATAAACTAATTCTTGTTATAGTTATGTTCTTAATATAATGTAATTAAGATTGTTTTCAAAATGTATTAGCCTGTTTAACATGTGAAAACATTAGTAAAACATATAACATTAGACCAAATTATTTTATTGGCTTCAGCATTTATGTTTGGATCTGTCAAGATCCAATCAGGAGACAGAAACCACAGACCAGAGATTTTCAATGGAATAGTTACTATAAAGCTAAACTAGCTCTTGAACTAAAAGGCTTTTGTAGTTATATACTGCTTTGTATACAACTACGTTTTCATTTAGTTGCTTAAGACGATCATGACATATCCTCTTTCTCCTTTTTTACTCTTCAGCTTTCTCCTAATATTAACAAAAGAAGAGTTTCACTAACAGATGAATAAACTTTAAAAAATGGCTTTTATGTAACAATCTGTAGGTGTATAATTAGGAATTCAATATTTTAAGAAATTTAATTTTTATACTTAGTGTGAAATTAGAACAAGAAATAATTTTGGATGTGTATAATATTTAAAGGTAAACCTGTTAGCCAAGAAATAGAAATAGGAAGAAAAGAGTTCAAATTGCGAACCCAAGCCTCCCATTTTATCCTATAATTCATGCAGAATCAATTCCTTCTAGAACAGGGTGTGGTTTTTCTAATAGTGTTCTGACTAAAGGGCTGTTGCCTAGCATGGCCATAATTATATGACGTCAGTATTCTATGCACTAGGCAGAAATGTTTATTGCATCCATCTTTTACAAAGGGCAGCAAGGATTCCCCAAAGTCATCAGTTCACATTTCAGTTGTTTTAAGCTATGTGAATTGTTTTGAAGTTAAAAAAAATCAAAGACCACATAGTCATTATGACCTGAAACTATATAATTTTAAGCCAAATGTCCCACCTACTTGAGGCATGGCACAGTTATTCTGGCTTTCTTAAAAACAATAAATAAAAATGGAAATATAAAAATAAGAAGAACTATGGACGGAGGACAAGAACTACGATCATAGTGCCTCAGCCCTGATGAGGAGACATTTGGGTTTTACTGTTCTATATGAAGTAAAGTACAATAAATGACATTTCTACAAATGCTGCCTCTGATCTGCTGAAAACATAAGGGGGAAAGAGTTAAAACCTACTTCCCATAAAAATGCTTTCACATTTATATAGGAAACCACAGACTAGACTCAGCAATAATTCTTCTCTTACTTGGTAGCAAGTATTAGAGATAATATATTCATTTATTTAGAAAACCGTACTAGTATTTTTAGTCTCTTTCTGTGATTTTGTGTGGCCATGAAGAGATTGTAAAGTAGGCTAAATTCTTGTTATATTCAGAAGTACCCACTGCCCTTATGCTGTTCCCTACCTCTATGTGAAATTTAATTACAACATTGTTTTCTGATTCTGATTCTCTGTCTCACCAACTGAAAACCTTAAAAACTGAGGCATGGAAATATTACCTAGAAGTTATAAAGTTTCATCTCAAAAAATATTAGTACGCTTTTATTGTGTTCAAGAAGCAAGGGAAATGTGTTTATATTTTTTGCAATAGTGGACAAATTTATACTTGCTATTCAAAATTTTAGATATCTGTATGTAAACATTTTAAAACTTTAAAAAGTTCTAAATGTTATAATTGTAATTATCATTATTTATGGTATAAAGAAAAGATAGAATGTATAAGATATAAAAATGTAGGATGGAACAGGATTAAAGAGAATGTACTCTGAGCCAGAATGTTTGGCTTAAATCTTGGCTATGGCACTGCAAGCATTGGGATCTCAGGTATTTAACCTCTTGGCCTTTTTATTTCTTATCTAAATGAGAACAATAATAATACTCTCCTATAGATATTTCATGAGGCTTACTGGACTGGTGTATTTAAATTATATTGGATTATTTGTAGAAATTATGAGCAACGTAGATATTAAGTATTACCTATAAACCCACCTATAAACCTCCCTGAGAACAAGGATTTGGGTCAGTTTTATTTATTTCTGAATTCCTGCCTCCCAGAAGAATGCTTGGTACATAGTTGGCACATGTGCCTGTTTGCATGATTTGTATTCCAGTTCATACTTTGCTGTTCTGAAAACTGTATCTCCTAGGTTCTTCTACTCAATGGTTACCATGTGGTTTCAACCAAGGGAGGCACTGTTGGAAGACTAATCATCATGGTATTCTTAATTCTCTAGTGCCTTCGCAAATGGATTTTTCCCTATATCTGCCCTACTCTGTGTGATACTTGTCCTCCCAGTTGCTGTTCTTTATGTTACTTCATCATCTCTTATTTGTCGTCTCAGCTCTTGTGTCAACTATACAATTCTCTGTATAAAATACTTCAGTATAAAATACCTAGAATGTTTCTTGTTTCCTTGTTGTCTTGTTTGTCTTGTTTGTGGACATTGATTGATGCATTACTCAGTAAATAATTGTTGCTTGAATAAATTAACAAAGTGGCAGTTACATAATGCCACATGTTTATACATTTTGGTTCTTGAAGTTTTGATGTATTACCCCAGTGAAAAAGAATTCATATTTTATTGTAGATGTATTTAATAAAAATGTGTCTTAGAAATCAGGTTTCCTTCCTAATATTGTAATTTTGAGAGTAATGAAGCAGAGAGTTATCAGCCTCTAATTCTGAAAATAGAAATAATAGAAAGAAGAATATTGATCCCTTATCTAGACCAGAGCTGTTATGGTACACACACTTCTGCATGTTTGTATGATAATCTGGGACTTGTCTGGCTTATTTTATTTGTTGCCACATCATTAACCTTCAATTTTATATACTATCTTAAATGAGAATTATTCTAACAGTATGACATCTTGTTTCCTAAACTATTATATGAATAAATGAATTAATTGCAGATTTTTTTCCATTGAAAGCAATAATAAGTATATCTACACTGAAGCTAACGTTAATACTCAATCCTTAATTAACTCAGGCTGTCACTATTTCCTGATCTGCATCATTTAGAGAAAACAAGACTCAATGCATTTTCTGTAACTGAACTGTGGGATAGTGTTTGCTGTCAGCCAAATTCCTAATACTCATAAGGACTCCAGGATTGTCCCTAGACTGAGTCTATTTGACAATATCAGTATGCACAAACAAATCATTAAATGTGATTTGTCCAGAGCTAATTGAAACTATCTTGTATACGGCAATAGTAGTTCAAAAGGGAGAGGCAATTTGATACAGACAAAAGATAGTGAAACAGAAGTCAGAAAAACAGAGTATTATCTAAATATTGCCACATACTTTGCTGTGAGACTTAACTCATACGCCAGTTCAGAAGACTGGGTTGGATGATTTCTGAAGTTCTATTTGGTTCCAATGGCCAATCACACAAATGAACTTTTCTAGTATTTAGGCAGACCTAACATATCATTTTGTCATATAGTTAAGAATAATGTATTTATTTTACCAACATAAATAAAAAGAAAAATGGTTTCTATTCATTTTTAAGATTTCATAAATATCAATAAAAAGTACTTAGGCTTTGAAATGCTGGTAAACAACTAAGCATTTCTTCCAAGGTGGAGTTAGCCATTCTTCATCAAATTGTGTTTATTTATTATTTATACTTAAGTTGTGAACAACAATAATTATTTCTCCAAGCCCCCATCCACCTCCTAGAAATTAAACTCATCAGTGTATCTATGTTTGGATCCACTTGTAGAACTAAATATACAATCTTGACTGTTTGAAAATACTTGCATTGATTTATAAACATAGTTAATGAAATAAATTAGCCTATGGTTTAAGAAATTTTCTTTTAAAATGTAGAAAATTGATGTAGTTAATAATTGCCTTTGCATTAAATAGTATCTGAAATCTAAAGTTGTAGCACATTCTAGTTTATAAGCTTTTAGAAGGATATGATTTTCATCATTTTACTAAAGTACAAGCAACACACCTGACCTGTACTGCCGCCTAAATCCCCTATTGATCCTAAGGGAAAGCTTTCCCTTACTCAATCTGTTTAAGAGAAGGTGGTATTGTTTGTTTTTTGTATAAAGTCAAGAAAATAAACTGGGTATCTTGAGCTAAGCTATGTCTGTGTCTCTTTTGAAAGACGGTTTTCCCTTGTCCTCCACAGAACAGACACTTCTCTACTATAAAGACATACTTTCCACCACATTGCCTCTGTGTGTCTAGGTGGATAAACCCTTTTCAATCTTGAGTTCTGTTAGCGGACCTGTTTTGATCTGCAAAACAACATGAATGATTAAGCTATTATTCGCAATAAGAGCAATATTGATACCATCATCAGGTATTTCTTTTTTCTTACCTTGCTAAACACAAAGTCTATCTAGGATATTATTCCTAGTTGAATTCAAACTCGTACATTGTTGGTATTAGACAATAGTCGTTAACTGGTTGATAAACATATGTAGTTGAAATCTAAAATCTGCATTGGCACTTACTCAAATATCACTAAATTTTTACTATCATCTTGGGCATCACTGATAAATTTAGCATGGTAAAATAGTTTTGCCTAGATTTTCATTCTCTTGCAGTGTTTTTAACCTTGGTGCTTGTAAGTTCCATAATATTTTTTCCCTGTAAAATAAAAATATGTGATACCTGAAGACTTGGCATTAAGCTAATTCAACCTTTGTGTCTCAGAAACTGCAGTAATTCCAGTGAAAGAAACCTCATTCTTGAGCTACTGACAGAGTTCTAACACCACCTACACTTGGAGAACCATTTGGCTAAAATAAAAAGTAATTTAATATTGGGGCAGGTTTTAATTCCTTTGGATTTTCAGCACACAAAGGCAGGATATTTTTAGTTCAAACTTGAATTCCTTTGAAATTTAACGAGTGGGAGGATTTAATCTTTGAACTTTGATATTTCCCTGGAAAGTTAATACCACTCAGGGGCTTATATTCAAATTTATAATATGTCTATAATGTTGTTTTTTTATTAAATGCCTTTATGAATTTTATTATTAGATTTCTTAATGAAATATTTAAACTCATAGAATACCTCCTGATAGGCTATGTTGTATAATCTGCCCAAACCTAATTTGGGATGGATAATTAAGTAGAAAATAGATTGTTAGCCTTGGAGCAAAGTAGGTTTGGCATAAAAGTTAATTGGAATATTATTCAGATCTATTTCAGAGCCTCAGACAACAAAATATTAACCATTTTCCAGTGGTCTCAAAGGAGAAGGGGTTGGTTTGAGAGTAGTTGTCTCAGGAAAACTTGTGTGAAAAACTTTTAATCACTTATAACAAAGGGGATGACCTAATTTTTGGTAGATCATGGTCCTAATAATTAAGCCCAATGGGTTATGAAGAAAACAGCTATAGAATAATCATAGAAACATTACTTAGTCTGTCTTCTTAATGGATCTTTCCAAGTAGTAAGCATTCTCATCTTTTTTTTAGCAGCATTATTGAAGTGCAATTGACAGAAAAAGATCTGCACATAGTTAATCTGTACTACTTGATGAGTGTGGATGTATGCTGACACCACAATCAAGGAAATAGATAATGCCTCCCAAAATTTCCTTGTGTCTTTGTATATGTGTATGTGTGTGTGTGCATTCAGGTGTGTGTGCATGTTATTAATCAATTTATAAAATTACATGTATCATGTACAACGTGATGTTTGAAAGTGTATATACATTGTGGAGTGACTAAAGCTAGCTAATTAACATATGCATGAGGTATACATGTTAAGTATATCTCTCTCACTATCTTCAATACATGTTAAGTATATCTCTCTCACTATCTTCACAAATTGTGAAGTGCACAATGCTGTTGTTAGCTACAGACAATATTTGTATAGCAGATCTCTATAAATCATTCATTAACCATAGCTAAAACTTTATACTTAATGAATAACAAGTCCCTATTTGCTCCAGCCCCAAGAACTAGCAACTACTATTTTATTTTCTGATGAGTTTGACCATTTTGGATATCTCATATGAGTAGAATAATGTAGTATATGTCCTTCTGTGACTGGTTCATTTCACTTAACATAATACCCTGCAGGTTCACTCATGATGTTGAAAATATAAGAATTTTCACCATTTTTAAGACTGATTAATATTCCATTGTTATCACATTTTTTGATTCTTTTGTTTGTGATGGAGAGTTGGAAAGTTTGCATGTCTTGACTAGTATAAATACTGCTGCCAACAAAAATAGAAGTGCATATATTACTTCAAAATTCTGATTTCAATTATTTTGAACATACACCTTGAAGTGGCATTGCTGGATTATATGGCAGTTCTATTTTAAAATTTTCAGGAATCTCCATTCTGTTTTTATATTTGCTGTAACTTTTACATCCAACTAGCAGTGAGAATTTCCACTTTCCCACCGTGGATTCCAATTTTTTCATTTTGTGCTAACACTTGAAATCTTTGAGGTTATTATCATTATTTTTTATAATTGCCTTTCTAAGAGGTGTGAGGTGATATCTCATTTTAGTTTTGATTCGAATTTATCTGATAATTGATGATGTTGAACATCTTTTCATATACCTGCTGGCCATTTGTATATTTTCTTTAGAGAAATGTATAAGTAATTGTTTATTTTTTATTTTATTTTTATTTTTAAATTGACTAATAAAATTATATGTATCATGTACAACATGTTTGGAAGAGTATATATATTGTGGAATGACTAAAGCTAGCCAATTCATATATGCATTACCTCACATAGTTTCATTTTTATGGTGAGAACAATTAACATTCTCTTATTTTGCATTTTTCAACAATATAAGTACATCGAGAAAAACTCTTTCTAACCATGGTTTGCCTCTGCTTTGTCACCACAACAATAATCATCAACACACAGGAAGACTTCTGTGGTCAAATATGTATGGGGTTTTCCCATGCACCAAGCAGTGGATACCAGCTGGGTGTCCTCCAATTCAATTCTGACACAGTCTACCTGGAGAGAGTGACAGAGCCCACATGTTGGGGGCTCCATCCCTAAAATTGCCGGACACCCTCAGACAGCAAATTGCAACCCCAGGCCTCTGCAACATCTGACTGACTGGCTTCAAGCTGGGGTTCCCATTATTACAGGTAGCGAGACTGGCATGAATGGAGCGGGAGAGGGCTCCCTGCCACCCCACTAGGAACCTTGGGTGATAGTTCGGTAATTATTACACTGACTCTCTAAAAGGGATAAATTGGCAGCTGGTGTGAAGAATAGGCCAGTTCCTGATGGTCAACACCTGTTAAGATTAAAGTGTTAATTAAAGGCAAGTCCCAGGGAGAAGCAACTTGCCGGGCATACACCTTAAGAGACAAAAATGGCAAACTATGATCTTCCAGGTGTACTCCACTGGAAAAAGGAAGAAAGCCTCAGACGGAAATGCATACAACTTCCTAAACAAACCGTTCGTGCTCAATTCACAAGGGTAAGGAGGGCACTGCACATGCAGAAAGCCCGCCCTAATGGACGAATCATGAGAAAGAGGTGAGCTTACCAAGTCCCAGGACCAAAGTAAAGGCCCTTCTTTTCTCTCTTTGACCTTTAGGTGCCCATGGATCTCTTCCAAGGATTCTTTCCTGTCTTTCCTGTTCTAAAGCTTTTTAATAAACTTCCACTCCTCCTCTAGAATTTGCTTAGGTCTCTTTTCTGCTTTATGTCCCTCAGTGAATTCCTTCTTCTGAAAAGGCAGAGGCTGAAATTGCCGCAGACGCACACAGATAGGCTGCCGGTGACTCGGATCTCTTCCACTGCCAACACCATGACCCCTTTTTTGGTTTTCATTAATATGCTGGAGCAGCTCACATAATTCAGGGAAATATTTATACATTTATTGACTTACTATAAAGGCTATTGCAAAGGATACATACAAAGAGGTATATAGGAAGAGGTATAGGGCAAGGGGCGTGGAGCTTCCATGGCCTCCCTGGGCAGCACTCTCCAGGAACTTCCCTGTGTTCAGAGATCCAGAAGCTCCTCGAACCCAGTCCTCCTGAATTTTTATGGAAGCTTCATAATGTCAGCAATTCTTCCCCCAGGGTATAGGTTGGGACCCTCTGTGGGGAGATATTTAAGACCCAGAATAAAAAGGCAGGAGTCCTGCCTTCAAGAAAGTGAAAGGTCAGGAGAAGGTCAGAGAGATGCTGTTTCCTGAGGCCTATCCCTGAGGCCTAACACACCCAACATTACAACAAAAGACTGTAACAAGGGTTATGGGAGTTACATCATAATACTACAATAATACATTGTTATTTACTATAGACACCATGTTGTACAGTAAATCTCTTGAAATTCTTCCTCCTGTCTAACTGAAATTTTGTATCTTTTGACCAAGGTCTCCCCAACTCAACCTCCTCCAACTACCCCAGTCTCTGGTAACCACCATTCTACTCTCTGCTTCTATAATCAAAATTTTTAAGATCCAATTTAAGTGAGATCATGTAGTATTTGTCTTTCTCTGACTGGTTTATTTCATTTAACATAATGTCCTTTAGGTTCATCCATATTGTCACAAATAATAGGATTTCTCTTTCTTTATGGCTAAAGTGTGTGTGGGGGTGTGTGTATGCACATTTTTTTAATTCATCCATTGATGGACACTTAGTTTGATTTCGTATCTTGGCTACTCTCAATAATGCTGCAATAAATATGGGAGTGCAGATATCTATCTCCCATAATGATTATTTTGAATATGTACCCAGTGGTGGGATTGTGTGGTCATATGGTAATTTTATTTCTAATTTTTTGGGAAACCTCCACACTGTTTTCCATAATGACTGCACTGGTTTACATTCCCACCAACAGTGTGCAAGCATTCTCTTCTCCACATCCTCACCAAAACTTATAATCCTTTTTTTTTCTGATAGCCATTCTAGGTCTGAGGTGAATCTCATTTTAGTTTTAATTTGCATTTTCTCGATAGTTAATTATGGTGAGCATTTTTTCATATACCTGTTGGCTATTTGTATCTCTTCTCTTAAGAAATGTCCATTCAAGTCTTTTGCCCATTTTTAATCAAGTTATTAATTAATTGTATGATTCTTTATTTTGGAAATTAACCCCTTATTAGACATATAGTTTGCAGATATTCTTTCCGATTCCTTGGATTGTCTTTTTCACTTTGCTGGTTGTTTCCTTTCCTGTGCAGCAGCTATTTAGGTTGATGGAGTCCTACTTATTTCTGCTTTCGTGACCTATCCTTTTGATGTCACATCTAATAAATCATTGCCCAGACCAATGTCCATAAGTTTTTCACAGTTGGGCAAGGTGGCTCACACGTGTAATCCCAACAATTTGGGAGGCTGAGGCTAAAGGATTGCTTGACCCCAGGAGTTCGTGACCAACCTGGGCAACACAGGGAGACCCCATCACTACAAAATGTTTAAAAACTAAAATAAAATAAAAATAAAGCATAGGCAGGTGTGGTGGCTTGTGCCTGTGGTCCCAGGTATTGGGGAGGCTGAGGTAGGAGTATTGCTTAGGCCCAGGAGCTTCAAGCTGCAATGAGCCGTGATTGCACCATGGTACACTCCAGCCTGGGTGACAGAGCGAGACTCTGTCTCAAAAAAAAAAAGCCTTTCCCCCATGTTTTCTTCTAATTTCAACCCCCTTTAACTAATTTCACAAAGTAAAATTTGAAAATGATTAAAAAGCAATGCTTAACACTGTAATGCCCTTCTTTTCCTTAGGCATAGTTTGTCCAAAGCGTGAGCTCTGAGCTTGAATATGATGAGAAATGCCCTTATTCAGTAATATCATGATTACTAAAATCTGCTTAATTCAGAGCTTCAGAGCTTCAGTTAGTAGAATTATTTGGTTGATAGCATACTTGTAACCTCCACATTAGGCTTAGTAGTAAATAAAGTTAATATCTGTCCCTCTTTGCTTTCTCCTATTTTTCTGGATATAAAAGTGGGGATATTTACTAGGTGCCATTTTGAGATATGCAATACATATTTTGGCATAATAATTTTTAAAATTTACTAATTATAATTACAATAAAAATATCACCGTATTCTTTCAGCCTTTAACAATATATTTTAAATCTGCTAGGCTTTGGAATGTTCTGGCAAATAAATACAAACATAAAAATTTACACATATATATAACAAATAAATTGCAACTCTTCAAAAAGAAGTTGCTGAAAAAAAGGGAATCTATATTATAAAGAGTTGCTAGGTATGTTTCAAATAGATTAGCCCTTGTATCATTTCCTAATCCAATTGTTGTTTTAACTAAGTAAACCAAATATGAAAGAGTAGGTGGCATAAAATAATTTAGATCAACATTATAAATTGAGATATTTTATAATATAACTAAAAAAATGTGCCCTGGAAATTGATTGGCTGAGTTCAGATTTATTTGCCATTTTATGAACTATGTGAACTTAGGCAATTAATCTAATAAATGTTGTCTGTTACCACATATGCAAAACAATAATGACAATATTGGTGTTTACCACATTGGATCATTTGAGACTTACATTAGTGACTCATGTAAAGTGTCCAGAAGAGTTCTTGGCATATGGTAAGTACTATAGAATTGTAGGCTGGCCAGTAGCTGTGGCTCACGCCTGTAGTCCCAGCACTTTGGGAGGTGGAGACGGGCAGATCACAAGGTCAAGAAATGAAGACGATCCTGGCCAAGATGGTGAAACCCTGTCTCTACTAAAAATACAAATAATAATAATAATAATAAAATTAGCTGGGTGTGGAGGTGGGCACCTGTAATCCCAGCTACTTGGGAGGCTGAGGCACGAGAATTGTTGAATCCAGGAAGTAGAGGTTGCAATGAGCCGAGATAGTGCCACTGCACTCCAGCCTGACGACAAAGTGACCAAAAAAAAAAAAAAAAAAAAAAAGTTGGCTACTTTCACTCGCAGGGTACATAATATGTTGAGGATGATCTCAAACAGATACTGTAATGAAATAGAGATAGTGACCTTCAAAACTTCCAGAGATGGTTCTAAAGTCAGGGTAAAGAAAAAAGCTAGAGAAAGTCTGAACCAGCTTTTCACATTTGAGGATAGACAGAAATCTAGATGCATATGATAAAAGGAGATACTATTCAACTTTAGACTCGGGAAGTTAATATGTTAAATGTAGCAATTAATTTATTCTATTACTGAGAGCAGTGATTCTCAAAGTGTGGGTCCTGGATGAGCCGAATCAGTATCACCTAGAAATTTTTGAAAATAAAATATACAGGTCCCACCCAGACCTACTGAATCATAAACTTGAGAGTAGAGTAGAAATCTATGCTTTAATGGTTCCTCAAAATAATTTGGATATATGTTAACATGTAAATGCCACTCGTCTAGTTTTGAGATGTTGCTATGTAATGAGGCACTTAGCTATCTAGAAAATGCTGAGAAAACGAATTATGAAATATACAAATTAATATTAATGCTACAATAACATGTATAAAAGTATAAGATGGTATGTAGACAGAAAAATGATAATGTTTATATTTCACTATCTCCTTATGTCAAACATTATAAATGTTTAATTTTGTAAGCACTCCTGTTAGTATTTTTATACTCATTTTACAGAGAAATAAAGAGAGGCTTTTGTAGGTTAAGATCATAAAGTGAGAAGCTGGCAGACTGAAAATTTTAGCTCAGATTCTGTAATTCTGAAGACTATATGCTTAACTATATGCTTAACCTTATTAAGGTGTGCCACCTTAATAAGCATAGGGCTGGATAATGATGAAAAGGTAATGATGAAGCCAGGTTATTATTTCATTTCCTTCTGGCCATTTCTCATTCTCACTGAGGAATACTACTTGCCCCATAGAATATCATTTCCTTCTATATCTCCAAAATCATGCCTATCAATGGATGATTGTACAGTTATTTGCCAATGTTTCATATTTTCCAAACTTCAACATATAATGAACTAATGCATATTGGGTGCTTACTATAAGCGGCTTTATGTGGCTTTATGTGCTTACTATACTCTACTAAGATAATGCATATTTCAAGAAGTAAACTGTTTAGATGGGGTAAACATAAAAATGTTTCTTTAAATAGGTGGCTGTTCAATGACAAAATAATCAGAGGTGATTGATTTTTTTGTTTCTGCAAGAGTTAATCATATCTGATGTGTATTCAATTTGACTTTAAATAATTTGTATCAAGGGGGTCTAATAGAACTGGTTAACGATCATTCTGTGTTATTTTCACTGATTGTTTTCCATTGATTTTAGGCTATATTTTAAAAAGAAAACAATAGTTATATCTTGTGAAACAGTGAAATCAGAAAGTGAAGATTAACTCTGTTATGGCCTAGCTATAATACTGTTCTCTCCATCTGATTATTATGTCATTTCACATTCTTTACTCTTCATTATTGTATTCCGTATATTTACACTGCCATTTATATTCAAAGACCTTTCAGCCTCTATTTTACTGCTTTCAAATTTATATATGGTACATTTATAATACTGAGCTAGTTATTTTTTTACTAAGTAATTGTAAGAAAAGTGACACCAAATATTAAAAAACAAATACTATCACATAAATGTGGGCCGTGCGTGGCGGCTCATGCCTGTTATCTGAGCAGTTTAGGAGGCCAGGGCGAGTGGATCACTTGAGGTCCAGAGCTCGAGACCAGCCTGGCCAACATGGTGAAAACTGGTCTGTATTAAAAATACAAAAATTAGCCAGGCTTGGTGGCATGCTCCTGTAGTCCCAGCTACTCAGGAGGCTGAGGCAGGAGAATCACTTGAACCTGGGAGATGGAGGTTGCAGTGAGCTGAGATCACACCACTCTGCTCCAGCCTGGGCAACAGAGAAAGACTCCATCTCAAAAACAAATAAAATAAATGCATACATACATACATACATACATACATACATATGAAATATCATTACTATCAAATAAACACTTACACAACTTTAGCTTTACCCTTATGTATACAAGCTACTAGTAGTTACCTAGTTAGAAAATTTTGTAAGGCTTCAATTTAAAGATATTGTATTTGAATATAAAGGTTTAAAACACAGCAGTGAGGATCCACAGTACTGCTGATGTGTTAGGCCATTCTTGCATTGCTATAAAGAAATACATGAGGCTGGATAATTTATAATGCAGAGAGGTTTAATTGGCTCATAGTCCAGAATGCTATACAAATATGGTGTCAGCATCTATTGCAGCCAATAGAATGATTGTCATTGGCCAGGTGCAGTTGTTCATGCCTGTAATCCCAGCACTTTGGGAGGCTGAGGTGGGAGGATCACTTGAGAACACGAGTCTGAGACCTCCCTGAGCAACATAGTGAGATCTTGTATCTAAAAAAGAACTATACTAAACACAAAAAAAATTGGCCTGGCATAATGGCGTGCACCTGCCTGTAGTCCTAGCTACTTGGGAGGCTGAGGTGGGAAACTCGCTTGAGCCCTCAAGTTTAAGGTTGCAGTGAGCTAGGATTACACCACTGCACACACTACCTTGGGTAGAACCTTATCTCAAAAGAGAAGAATAATTATTCTTTTAAAAGATGGAAAATAAGCATTTTAAAAGATGTTTAAAAGTTGGAACCTTCATAAAGTGCAGTGAGGAATGCAAAATGGTACAGAACTTTGGAAAAAGAGTCTTAAATTTTCTTACAATTTTAAACATTGAATTACCTTATGATCCACCAATTCCACTCCTTAGTATCAACACAAGAGAAATGAAAGCATATGTTCACACAAAAACACATGCAAGGATATTTATAGCAGTATTATTTATAATAAGAAAAAGTGGTAATAACTCAAATATTCATTAAGTGATGAATATATAATAAAGTGTGGTGGAACCATACAATGAAAAATTATTCAGCAATTGAAATAAAGAACTGATACATTCTGCTACCTAGATGAACATTGAAAACATCATGCTAAGTGAAAGAAGCCAGTCACAAAGACCACCATTTCATGTAAATGTATGATCACATTTCATGTAAATGAATCATACATTTACATGAAATGTGCAAAATATGCAAATTTATAGAGACAGAAAATAGAATGGTGGTTGCCTAAGGCCAGAGGGGTTTGGGGAAGAAGGATGTCTCTGCTAATATGCACAGAGTCTCTGTATAAGACAATGAAGATGTCACAGAATTGATTGTGGTGATAGTTGCACATATCCGTGGATATACTGTAAAACATTGAATTGTGCATTTTGAATGAGTGGATATACAGCAGGTCCTCTAATAACATAATTGATTTTCAGTGGGGCCTCTGTATGGACTTTACATGTTCTCCAATGTCTATGTGGATTTTCTTTGAGAACTCCAGTTTCCTCCCATATCTTAAGATGTGCACATTAGGTTAATTGACAAGTGTAAATAGTCCCAGTGTGGTGAGTGTGTGTGCATGAGTGTGTGTGTGTGTGTGCACCCTGAGGTGGAATGGCATTCTGTTAGAATGGGTTCCCACATTGTACCCTGAGCTGCAGAGGTAGGCTCTGGCCACCCTTGACCCTGAACTGGAATAATTGGGTACATAATTGTCTTTTTTTTTTTTTTGAGACAGACTCTCTCTCTGTCTCCAGGCTGTAGTGCAGTGGCGTAATCTCGGCTCACTGCAACCTCCACCTCCCGGGTTTCAAGTGATTCTCTGCCTCAGCCTCCTAAGTAGCTGGGACTACAGGTGCCCGCCACCATGCCCGGCTAATTTTTTTATTTTTAGTAGAGATGGGGTTTCACCATGTTGGCCAGGATAGCCTCCATCTCCTGACCTCATGATCCACCTGCCTCAGCCTCCCAAAGTGCTGGGATTACAGGTGTGAGCCACTGCGTCCGGCGATTGTCTTGTTTTTATTAATCTTTCTTAAATACGTGTGTAGCTCATATTTCAATATTTGATATTAGTAATGTTTCAGTCTTTATTTAGAAGTATGATGATGTTTTCGTGACCAGAAATATGTCTTAGGAATTTAATTCTTGCTTACATCAATTAGCCTATGGTAAATACCCACATTGGTTTCCTTTTATGTCTTTTTTTACTTAAAGATGAGTTTTTAAAAATCTGTCAACCACACTGAGTGAGAACGTACTGTTTGTAAATTATATTTCAGTAAAGCTGTACTATTAAACATAAACACAGTTTTTATATCTGCATATAATATTTATATAGGCTATATTTATACAGGTTTTCTTAATAGTGAATGCTGAGGGTTATTTGTATGTGAAGGTCAAAAATACATACTTTGCTTAACAGCATTATATTCTAAATTTAAAAACAATCAATATTAATAAAATTAAAATAATTTAGTGATTCTACTTTTGGGATAATCTTATACTGTAATTAGTAATTTTTTACAATACAGTAGAAAGTGAATACCACAACGTAAGTACAAATAAAATGGTCAATCTGGAGTGCTAAACTGTACTTTTCAAGCAAAAATAAAATGTGCTTAAAGACATGAACTGTAGAAGGAGATTACTTGGGTTAGGATTCTTGTCCGACACTTATCTGTAAAACTTTAATAAAGTAACTTAAACTTTATGTTTATTTGTTTCTTCATCTTTATATCAAAGGGGGAAAATTATAATGCTTATTGTTTTGAGCATTAAGTGAGCTTATTACATTGATCAATTTCCAACATAAATTTTTAAATTATTTCTTGAAATGAGTACTACTGTTTCTTCTATTACTACTATCATTGAGAGATACAGTAGGCACAATATAAACATGTAAATTCTAAATTATTAAAATACATAAGGCTTATTTAATAAGTGGCTAAGACATTTTATTTTAATTATCTATAATAGTATACAATCATAATAGTATGCATATATAAAAACACAAAAATCTCAAATATGTCAACTTTATGTCCATTATATTTCAATTGATAAACATAACAAAATAATGTGCATATATCATTTATAGAATGTTTTTCAAACTTGATATATGGAGTTACAAAGAATATCTCAAGAAACATTAAACTGCATTTTGAAACAAATAAGTAATAAGATGAATTGATAATTATACCTTAAATTTAAAATGCTGAATATGGCAAAAGGAACAGCTATTTTTAAAATAAAAGTTAGATAGCAATTACCAGATATAGACAAAAGAAAATAAGACTAAATTGTACACATCTAGGCTAACTTTTGCTTAGCTTTATGGTTTTCTAGAGTTAATATGTACCTACTTGCTTTCCTTAGATTTATTTTTATATGAACCTTTCACAGATTCTTTGCAATTACTTGCTGAATCTCCATTCCACATGAATTGAGCACCTTATGACGTCATCATCCATAGTCCTTTCTCTACCACACTGACCTCTGCCCTCCACAGTAATGTTTTTTTCCCTTCCCAGTTTGGAGTGTTTGCTCACAGTGGCTTCACACAGCAGGCATCCTGGCACTTCCCTTAATCCTCATGCATAGAATTCTCTAAACCTCTTTCGAAAATGTTTCCTGGATCTCAGATATTTTGGTTATTTTTTAAGATTATGAGTGCTTCTATTATTAATTTTTTAAACAAATTTGTTTATATTTAAGCATACAACATGAGATACATACATACACACATTTATATATATACATATATGTATATGTATATGTACATATATATCCATGGCTTTCTATATATCTATATACAGACAGATAAAATTCTTACAATAGTGAAACAAATTAACATATCCATCATTTCATATAGTTACCAACTTTCCCTCTGTGGCAAGATGAAAAGGTGCGTGACATCACTAATTATCAGGGAAATGCAAATCAAAACCATTATATGCTATCACCTCATTCGCCTTACAATAGCAATTTTCAAAAACACAAGACGTAAGTGTTGACAAGGGTGTGGAAAAAACGGAAGTCTTTATTTCTTGAGATTTGTGTCTTTTTTCTTGGTGTACTACAGCACGTTGTGTATGCAACACATCTCCCAGTGGATTTGCCAGATAAATAGATGGAAAAGCAATTTATTACAATGATGCATATCTCGTTATATTTTTATTCTACTCTTGTTTTAGATATTTAGAGTTTGGCTGAAAGTAGGAATTCTAGGACATAATTCTTTTTTCATAATTTTGAAAGCTTTGCTCACATTGCTTCTGTCTTCTAACATTACTATCAATATGCCCAATGCCGTTTTTACTTTTTCTTTGTAGAGGATACTATTTTTCTTATTTGTTGATTTTCAGTTCATTTCTCTCTGGACCCTTTGTATACATCTATTTTTCTCTGGTGCTCTGATAATTCATTATGACAAATGTTGGTGTGCATCTTTATTCATCTTGCTGGGAATATATCTTGCTGGGTGAGCCTTTCCATTATGAACATTATTACTTTTCAATCTTGGGAAATTTTATTGAACTATTCATTTAAAATTTTTTATTTGTTCCTGTGCTCTATTTTACTGTCTCCTCTTCTACATTCAGAAATTGTCCTATAGGTTAACTAACTTTATCTCTTTTTATCATAATACAGCTCTCTGTTTTTTGAGTTTATTACTTTCTTTGATATTTATTACTTTCTTTGATAATCAACTTTACCTTCCAATGTTCTTTATGACTTTTTATTTCTGCTATTATACATAAAATATAGAATAATACATTATATTATGTATAATATTATATTAAATAAATACATATATGTATCTTTATAAACATCTCACTATGTATTAGCATTTTTAGAAAGTACCAATTATTGTTTTGTGTGTAATTTTTTTGGTAATTTTTATGTCTTTAAGTTTTTCCACTTTCGTCTGGAGGCTTTGTTTCTGCTGATTCCTCTTTTCTCACGTAATTAAAACAATATTTTTAAAAATAACAAAAAAAATTGGTGGGAAGCTCTCTCTCTATGGCTGATATGTATTGACTTGTGATGCTCACAAATTTGGTGATAAAACAGCAAAGCACTTTTCTTTGGGAGTCACTGAGTTACTGAAATTTTATTATTGATAGTTCTTTTTTTCTTATTTTGATCAACTCCCTAGTGAGATATGTTCAAACTTCTACTTAGAGTCTCCAAGATTGACTTTCAGCATTCTGGAACTATAAAAGGAGAAGGTAAATTGAGGTAATAATTGCTTAGGATTCAGGATTTCTTTTATTTTATTTTTATATTTCCATTTTTTTTCTTCTCTTGGGTGTACAAACATCTCCACACAGCGAAAAGCACT
This sequence comes from Papio anubis, assembly GCF_008728515.1. Classification (NCBI taxonomy): domain Eukaryota; kingdom Metazoa; phylum Chordata; class Mammalia; order Primates; family Cercopithecidae; genus Papio; species Papio anubis. The sequence continues at coordinate 106,516,351 of NC_044983.1, forward strand.
CTCTCCCTGTTTCAACTCCCATCTTCTGCCATGGAACAAGTGGGTCAGTTACATGGTACATGGTGCATAAAAGGGAATCTAAATGTTTTACAACTCCCCAAAGATCTTTCAACCAATCCCTGTTTGAAAGAGATGCAAATCCTCACTTGGCAGCTCTGGCTTTTGGGGTACATTGTGCTTCTGTAGCCAGTAACTTTTGGAACTCTTATCAAACAAATCATTCTACTTATTGGCTTTTACTTTATCTTAACTCTTTGACTAATTAGTTTTTCAGATTTTTCTGGATTCTCAATCAGTTTCTAATTGTCCGTAACCTTTTGGTTTCTAAGATACTTGTTTATTTTTTCATTAATTTAACAATGTTTTATGTATTGTTCAATATACTAATAATCAGCAGTTAAAAAAACAATATTAAGATACGTTGATAGATGTTAGATAAGATAAACAGATGTAGAGACCTTCAAAAACTTCTGCTCTCATAAAGCTTTCATTAAAAATAATGAATGGATAAGTCAATGAATACATCAGTGAATTAATAAATTAAAAGTGGCTGTAAGTGATACTCATTTTCTTTTAAGAAGTGGAGTGAGTGATAATAAAGATTCCCAGGCTTTGGAAGACAATGAAGTCAAATATATTTTATTTCTTTCACATTTATATTTTTTAATAATAATAATAATACCCTCATAAAAATACTAAGACATAAGACCAAAGCAACTTTATTTATTGAGCTTGATTAGATATCTTCCATCTTACATGAGATGAAGTCATTTTCGTGATCTCTAAGTGATCCATTTACTTTGATATCTTTAGATATTATTCAGAAGAACAAACTACTAGTTGCATGTGTTTTCAAAGCGTTATTTTTACTAATTTTTTCACCTTCTGTTTACTATTTTTTTTTTTTTTTTTTTTTTTTTTGAGACAGAATCTTGCTCTGTTGCCAGGCTGGAGTGCAGTGGCACAGTCTCGGCTCACTGCAGCCTCCACCTCCCCAGGTTCAAGCGATTCTCCTGCCTCAGCCTCCCAAGTAGCTGGGATTATGGGGGCCTGCCACCACACCCACCTAATTTTTGTAGTTTTAGTAGAGATGGGGTTTCACCATGTTGGCCAGGATAATCTTGATCTCTTGACCTCATGATCTGCCCACCTCAGCCTCCCAAAGTGCTGGGATTACAGGCGTGAGCCACTGTGCCCGGCCCCACTTTACTATTTTTTTTTTTTAATTATACTTTAAGTTCTAGGGTACATGTGCATAATGTGCAAATTTGTTACATATGTATGCATGTGCCATGTTGGTGTGCTGCACCCATTAACTCGTCATTTACATTAGGTATATCTCCTAATGCTATCCCTCCCCCCTACCCCCTCCCCACAGTGTGTGATGCTCCCCAGTGTGTGATGCTGGACTGGGGTTAGCCAGTGATCTCATTGTTCAATTCCCACCTATGAGTGAGAACATGCGGTATTTGGTTTTCTGTTCTTGCAATAGTTTGCTGAGAATGATGGTTTCCAGCTGCATCCATGTCCCTACAAAGGACACAAACTAATCCTTTTTTATGGCTGCATAGTATTCCATGGTGTATATGTGCCACATTTTCTTAATCCAGTCTGTCACTGATGGACATTTGGGTTGATTCCAAGTCTTTGCTATTGTGAATAGTGCCTCAATAAACATACATGTGCATGTGTCTTTATAGCAGCATGACTTATAATGGGCAAGGACTTCATGACGGGGTTTCATCATGTTGGTCAGGCTGGTCTCAAACTCCTGACCTCCTGATCCACCTGTGTCAGCCTCCCAAAGTGCTGGGATTACAGGCATGAGTCACCACACCCAGCCCCAGTGCTCTTTCTTAAACTGTAGTTTGGCACATGTTTTATCCTTAGACTCCCCAAATGGTCTTGTTTCCTATTACTAAATGGCAGCATTATAATTATAAGAAAGAACAATAATAATTATTTCCTTTCCACTATTTCCTGCTCTGTAAATACCTCTCTACCTTAACCAGGGAAGGTTAGACAGTTATTTTGTTACCATACATTTATATTAAATCATCTTTTTTTTATCTTTTGTTACATTAGTTTTGTAGTTATTTTAATAAAATTTGTTCTCAACAGTTTTTGACAACATAAGGCTATCTGTAATTTTGTTTTTTTCTCTTGTGCTTAACTATTTCACATGCACATCCATCTTCAATAAATGATTTTTTGAATATGTGTAATAATCTTAAATTTAAAATGCTGATACTGTGTTTTTCCTTTTAATAGTGAAATGAAATTAGATAACCAGTGAAGCATATGTTTTTTTCAAACATGTGTAATCGTTTAGGATTATAAAGCCTTGAATATTTTATATGCTTTACTCCAAAATGACTCCAATACTTCCACTCCTCTGTTGTACAAATTATATTAAAAATCACTTAATATGCAACAGAAGAACAATAAATGAGAAAAAATGCAAACAAATATACACAAACGTATATTAAGTTAATTCGGACTGTAGTCCTGTCAATGTTACACAACTCAGTTTTGTACAAACACACTCTAAATCACTCTTTTGATTTTTTAACAGTGCTAATTATAAATATGAAACAAATAATTTTTTTAGTTAAGCAATGACTATAAAATCAATAATTAGAATGTACACTTGATAAAATGTTCACAAGGGTAAAAAATCAGGTTTCCATAAGATAGGGCAAAGTATTGTGTTTGTCTATATTGAACACATTGACCATCACTAAACAGACTTTCTGTATATGATATACTTCCCATTTTCCCTCTTTAGACAAGAGATATGTAAAACTTTATCCATGTTGTCTTTTAGGTTTTTGATCAAAATCAGCTAACAGGCCTTATGGTGCTTGAATCCACAGAATTTAGGAGAATAAAAATGAGCATTCTTATATTAAAAGGCCAGATATCTTGACTTTCAAGGATTTACTCTTAAGACAATCAGATATAATTTGCTTGATGTATCTTTTGAGACTGTCAAATTTGAGTTCCTTTTAATATTCATTCACGATTTACAGTAGAAAATTGTGAGTACAGTGACTTTTATAATCAATAAAATCTATTTATTATTTATTTTCCCCTTATTGTTTTTGAGACAGCATATTGCTATCACTGCAAAATGTCTAAATCAGTGTGTCTCTTTTCAAGCTACTTCTTTCCTCGCTTCAAATCCAGAGTGAAAATACCCTGGCTACTGTGGAATGTTTTGACTAACGAAAAGTTGTCGTTACAACCAAACTGGTTATTGCAATGCTCCTGAGGACAGATGTGGCCTGGATACAGAAGTCAATAGCAAAGGCATTTCTGAGGAGTTGGAACATTGAATAACTGGCACTTATTTGTTTTACTTTTATTTTTTAATGCCAACTCCATTCAATTACTTCTGACTCACATAGGCTACCCGGGGTGGGTCAGTTTCTTTCACTTTGTCATATTGCACAGCAGAATATACCTGCCCGTGCATTTTTCTTATCCCATATGATTTCATTTTTATCTTTTTTTAAAATCAAACATGTCCTGGTATTACACCAAAGTCAGAAAAGAAAGGAGTCCAATTAATCACACAAACTAAATTAGTTGAGGTTTTAATCTGAATTTTTTAAAAGTTCCTATTCTTATTTACCACAAAAGGTTGATAGTAGGATTCTCATTTTTCTCTCAGGAGTATAAAACAACAATATATTTAATAAAACAAATTTTGGTTAAAGTTTTAAAAATGATTTTGACCCTTTATAGATATTGTGATAAGAGTTTGTAACATTTTTAGCTTTTATTATTATTTTGTAATTTCAACTTTTATTTTAGATACAGGATGTACATGTGCAGGTTTGTTTCATGAGTATATTGCATGATGCTGAGGTTTGGGATATAGATCCTGCCACCCAGGTAATGAGGATAATACTCAATGGTAGTTTTTCTGCTATGAGAAAGGCAGATTTCTTGATGTATATATATAATAACTGCTGCCTTAAATATTTTCTATCAAATTCCTAAAAGTAGTACTAAATATCATTAACCCTATTTAAAGAGATTTCACATATGATGGGCCATAGTACATAGTACATAAACAAATATATTAAAGGCACTAACATTTTTACCAATATACTTAAAATCTAAATAAATGTTACAAAATGTTGAAGAAATATGGCTTGGGATAAACTTTCAAGTAGATGGCTATTTCTATTTTAACTACTATTAGTTTTTAGATATTTTTATTCCCTTTTTCATATTTATTTGGTTCAAATATATTGATTTTAAAATACAGACCTTTTAATTGTTTTCATTGCTAAACTCTTCGTATAGTCAACATGATTAAATGGTATGTGGACACAAATGACCAATTTAACTTTGCAATCAATATTTTAAAATATTTTTTCTCAAGTAAACTTTGCCATTGGAAATGCTACCAAGGCAGTGTGTGTGGAATTCTATAATAACCCACCATCCTTACCGGCTTCTTTGATGTTGATTCTACCAATGATCTGGATGCTGTCAAAGCACACATGTTTGAATTTATATGAGAGACTACAATAGCAATCCTTTTATGATATTTTTCCAGAGAGTGTAACCTCAAACCTGCTGCTACCAAAAGCTATCAGCATCTAAACAGAGAAACAAATGTTTCTTGGAGTATTACACTAAAATTATGTCCTCCAACTCTACTTTTCATTACTATGAAATAAACTCCTAAACTGACTGTAGCTACCAGAGGGGCTGAGAACCACAATGGAATTTTAATGACATTCTCTGTATTATTCCTTTAACCTGTTTGTGCTTTTGCAGCAACAAAATAAGAAAATACTCAATGAAACCATTTTTGTATTTTCTAAAAAGATTTTATGAAAAGTGTTGATGTGTTCAAAAGTAATTAGGTAAAAGAAATAGATTGAGACAGTCAATCATTTTGAAATAAATATAAAAAGCAATAATTTCCTAACTTTTCAGCTAATTATTATTTATTTGATTTTTTAAAAATGTTTGGAAATAATTATTATACAAACATGGAATAATTATATCTAATTTTATTCTTAAAGTAAAATGTATAATTAGAAGGTATATTAATTGAAAGGAGAAATTAAACTATAATTTCATACTGCAGTGCTTACCAGATGGTTCTCTGCTGTACTCCTACCACTCACAAAGTAGTTCTAAAAGAATGTATATGCATCCTAGAGTTTTAAAAATTGTATTAAAGCTATACTATATAATCTCAATTTAAGGATCAAAACATATTAATATATTTAAAATGCTGAGGAATCATACAAGAAAAATCATTTAGTTTATTTTATCTATCATTTTCCCAAAAATATTAGACAATAAGAAACTTTTTCCAATGCATATTGATTATAATTTTAATATTCCAAACTTACATTTCAGAAAATATTGTTTCACGCCATAGGTGGGCACACTTTTTTAGTAAATGGCCATATAGTAAACATTTTTGTTTCTATGAAAGAGAAGGTCTTTTGCTATGTCTATCATTTCTGTTACCACTACTAAAGTCAACAATTGTAGTGTGAAAGCAGCCACAGACATCAGAAACAAAGGAGTATGACTCTGGCCCAGTAGAACTTTATTTATAAGAACATGCGGCAAGCTGGGTTTGGCCCATTTTGTTGACTGACCCCTGATCTACATACCATATTCTGAAGCAGGTTTGTAAGGTCTAAGATTTAATGAAACTGTTTATTGATAAAAATGAGGAAAAATGAGTAGGTCAAGATTACACTTCTGGCTGCTCAGTCTAATAGCTGTACTTTTAACAAGTTTTCGGTTAAACTCAATCTCCTCTATACCTTCCTCAACTATAAAATATAATGACAATAATATCTAATGAAATTATTACAAACTATATGAAAAATAAAACTTAGAAATTATGTGTCATATATTTGCTCAATCAAATGATAGCTATTGTCTTTTTCAATTATTTTACGACTACATGTGATATTTTCATAAAAATAGTCTGCTGCTAAAACATAATTTAAAATTCTAGAGTAAGATTTCCTCACCTTTACTTTACATTCGGTTGTTTAAAAAGCTTTAAAAAATTTAAACAACAAAAACATCCAGCTAGTGTTTTTCATATGTTAAATTTGTTCATTTTCTTTATGCAAAAGCGTTTTGAATAAAATCTCTCATTTTTAATTATCTATCTTTTCTTTGAAATTTTTGAATTATCTATTTTTTCCTAATGAAAAATATTTTCTTTTGCCTAATGAAAAGTATGGCTCCTGAAACTCTTTAAATTTCAATTTTTATAATTGCTGCTCCAATGTAACAATGAGCATGTATACTTAAGCAAGCAATTAATATGACTTTAAAGTATGTTTTATTCCTAACCAAATCTCCCTTTGTTATTTCAATATGGGTATCCAATTTGAGAATTTGAATTTTACTAATTTGCATGCATCCATTCTAATTTGCGTGTATCTTTTGGAATAAGCCATTTTTTACATAAACATAAAACTAAACAAACAAATACTATACACTTAGACATGTAGCGATTAGTTAAATCACTACTTCCCCTATGTCAACATTGGTGGTAGTCTTTGTGATATTTTATAGCAAAAAAAGTTTAAAGAATAAAGCCAGATTTTAATTGAAATTGGCTAGTAAACTTCTCAGTCTTAATAATTCCATGATGAAAAGACTAGGTCAGAACTTTTCATTTTAGATGTTATATGTATATATAAAATATATTCATACATATATATATTTAGTGTCATTCAGTGTATATGCTCCTGAAATTTCATACCTATGATCATGTGCCGAAGACAATATGACTTTTACAGAAAAAATGAGGGTACAATTTGAATACCAGCTCTGCATTACGATCTTTATTTTCATATTTATTTATTTATTTTGAGACAGAGTCTCTCTCTGTCACCCACTCTGGGGCGCAGTGATGTGATCTTGGCTCACTGCAACCTCCTAATCTCCTAGGTTCAAGCAATTCTCCTGCCTCAGCCTCCCGAGTATATAAGATTACAGGTGCCCACCATCACACCCAGCTAATTTTTGTATTTTAGTGGAGACAGGGTTTCACCATGTTGGTCAGGGTGGTATCGAACTCCTGACCTCAAGCGATCCACCCACCTTGGCCTACCAAAGTGCAGGGATTACAGGCATGAGCCACCGTGCCCAGCCTTATGATCTTTAAACTTCAAAATGTTAAGGTTTTTTTGTGCCCTCACTTTTCAAATACAAAGTGGAAGCAATAATGTCTTCATTGCAGATTGTGTTTAGAATTACATGAGATGAACCATTCTGTAAAGAGCCTAGAAGAGTAGCACTACATTGGAATATATAATGTACCTTCAAAAACCCAATGTCCAAGCCACAGTCGTATTAATTAAATTAGAATACCTGGGTATGAAATCCAGGCATCAGCATTTTTATTATTCTCTCAGGTGATTTTAAAATGCAGCCAAGTTCAACAATTATAGGTCTGCAGCAAGAGTTCTCAAACCTCAATTAGAAATTGATCAACTGGGGATTTTGTTACAGTCAAGGCTGAGCGGTACCAGGCAGGCTTCTGAAATTCTTCCCTTCTGAAAAATACCCACAGCTGATGCTGGTGACTGCTGTGCGTGGAGTATACTTGGAGTAGCAAGGGCTCAATGATACTGTTTTTATTTACTATCTGCAGAGGAGGTTTGAAATCCAGGCAGAAAATTGGAAACTGGTTTATTTGTTTACTTTTCAATTCACTACAGTGATGCAATTGTTATGCTCAGCAAACTAATTTGGAGTTTAAGGCACAATCTCAATTATTATTAGTATAAATTACAAATTTGAGAAGTTTATTTCCAAAAAATAATGATTCCTCTTCTTTTCCTTCTGAGGTTAAACTGAAAACTACACAGGAAACATTTATAAATAGAAATTATAAAAATTACAATTATAGTTCCAGAGATATATTATATATAGCACAAATTATATTTTGTCTAAAAATTATAGTGAGCTTAAATTCTGAATCAGATTTAAACTTTTTAAATTAAAAAGCACTCCTATTTTCTATTCTACATTATTAAAAGGGTATTCTAAGACATAAACATGTATACACACACACACACACACACACACACACAGAGACACCATATTGTGCTTACAAAAGAATTACATTAACATGAATGTATGAATATGAGAGTTTTTCTAGATGGATGCTTCTGAAGAATTGTAGCCATTCCATTTTTGAGTCTTTTTGTCTTCTTTCCAAATAAGCTAGTGATATTAATGAGATTTTTTTGTCTGTGCCTGAAGAGTTTCTTAAAATTGTTATGGGGCTTCAGAGAGATTACCTCAGGTTGTCCCTACATTTTATTTTATATACTATTGCTTTTTCAAAAAGACATGTCTTTCAGTGATTGAAAATTGATTCTTGGAGAAATCATAAAAAAAAAAAAAATCCCTCAAAGTGTCTAGATTTTTTCTCTCTTTGAATATATTTTAAAATACTTACTTAAAAAGGTTATATTTGTGCACTATTCACTTGTTTTACTATAATTATTTGCAAGTAGTCGGGGACACACAGGTTATTAGTGCCGTATAGCACTAATACGAGAATTGTAAAACATAGTCGTTTTCTTTTGGGGAGGTGTAGAGGAGAACTTACAAGTGGAGAAAGAGCAGAGTGCACAAGATACCAAATCTCCCATTGTCTCAGATGGAGCCGTGCCAGCGTCCAGCGCTGGACTGCACACGTAATGGCTGCTGTTCTCAGAAAGAATACTCCCACTTCCTGAATATTTTATGCATCATAGAGACAGGGAGTCAAAGAAATTCTAAATGAAACCATAAGAATGAAATTTGCTCCTCACTGAGGAAAAGCCTTTGCTCAGATATAACTCACCTGTGTCTATTACATGAGTAATATCTATCTATCTATCTATCTATCTATCTATCTATCTATCTATCTATCTATCTATCTATCTATCTATCTCTATAATCAATCATTCATCTGTCTTATCTATCATCTATCTATCTTTTCTATCATCTATCTACTATCTATCTCTATCTATCTATCTATCTATCTATCTATCTATCTATCTATCTATCATCTCTCTCTTTCTCTCATCTATCTAAACAATCACAACATTGTGTAATGGTAAAAAAAATATGGAACAAATAGGATTTCCAATAGCTGATGATGGAAGTAAAATGATTGCAAACCCTTTGGAGAGTTCAGTGAAGTTAAATACACACAATATAACCCAGCAATTTCTCTCTTAGCAAATGGAAATGCACAGGTCCTTGAATAATGTCATTTAATTCAACATCATTTTGTTATTTTCATATAATGTTGATGAGGAAAAAAAAAAATGATTCCTGTCTGGAACCACTGCCTGTGGTGTTTGCAAGTTCTCCCCATGTCTGCCTGGGTTTTCTCCAGGTCTCCTTGTTTACTCCCACACCCTAAAGATGTGCATGTTAGGTTCCTCGGCATGTCTATATGGTTGCAGTCTGAATGAGGGTGGGAGTGTGTGTGAGTGTGTCTTGCACTGAAATACTGTCCTGCGTAGGGTGGGTTCTTCCCTTGGGCCCTGAGCTGCCAGGATAGGCTGTGGTTACCTGTGCCCCTGCACTGGGGAATAAGATTAGAAAGTGAATGGATGCCAAACACAAATTGTCCTAAAATAAACATCTGTAAAGTATATGATAATTAGACAAATGCACAGCAATAAATGATGTGGGAGGAAAGCTCTCAGCAAGCCTGCCATATTTGTGATTGCTTTTGACCTGCATGGCTGTAGAAGGTGCTCCTTACAATTTTTGCTTTGCAACCACTTATTCCTTGATTTAACTCACCACGATGACCACCATCACTCACTGATTCACTAAAAATTGTAAATTATTATCTTACTTGTTTTTATTAATCTTTCTTAAGTGTATATATAGCTCATATTTATTTTAATGTTCAATGATAGAAGTCTTTCAGGTCTTTATTTGGAAGTTGGGTAATGTTTTTGTGACCAGAAATATGATATGGGAAATTAACTCTTGTTTTTGTCACTTAGCCTACAGTAAAATTGATTTAGTTATACATCATTTTGCTTACAGTCACCATTTCCAAGAACCTATCAACGATGTTAAGGACTTACTGTATACATGCTTCAAGCCCATGTGCAAGAATATTCATAGAGGCAGTATTTAGAATAGAGGCAGTATTCAGAACACAGAAGTGACTCAAATATATCATCAATAGACTATTAAAAATCGGCACAAAAGGATACTGTATTAAAAAAATAAACTAGTTACGTTGACATATTAAGTTAAATTTTAGAAACATAATGCATACAAATATATGATTTTATAAATCTAGAATACAAAGCTAGGCACATTTTATGAGGTTAAAAATCAGATTGTTACTCGCCTTTGAGTGAAGAGAGAAATTACTGACTCAGAGGTGGCAGGACAGGAGCAATACCAGTATCAATAATTTTTAAAACTGGTGTGTGATTATTAAATTATTAATTTTTAAATAATTTATTGAAATTTAGCATTTATGATTTGAACACTTATATCCATGTTTTACATTTCATTTTTAAAGATGACTGAAAAAACTAAACATTTGGAAGTAACTCTTTTGCATTTAAGCTGTAAATATAATTTTTGTCCTTGTCTAGAAAAAATTACATTCAAAGGGGCATATTAACATTCAAATCAAGCATGAACTGGTGTCCAGGAGATCTAGATTTACATTCTTATCGTTGCATTAGGTATTGGGATGACCTCTGCAAAATAACCTTTTTGAACTTAATTCATCCTGTCTACATAATTGAAAATCTGAAGATTGAGTTCAATACTTCTGACACTAGTGAGCTGTTTCATATTTGGGTTCTCCAATACAGAATACAATATCCATCTTACCTTTACTCCTAAGAAACACAAGCTCTTTTTCAATCTGGGCACAATATTCCTTACAAAGTTTGGGTGAGTAATATGTTTACTTGCAACCTCTTTTTTGTCCCATTAGGTAGAAGTTCTTGGTAGTGAATGATAAGAGCAAGTGTTGGGTGATCAACATGGCTGAATCTTTAGGGAAGGGCTTGCCCTCTTCCCTTTCTTTCTCCTTTCAACTATTCTGGCATCCTGGTATAGTCAACGCAGAGGTGGCGTACATGAGGCTCAGAATGTCTAACAGATATTGGCTGCTGTTGACTCAGTAGTGTCATATTTACCAAAGCGCAAGATAACCCAGGCAGCTACGTACAGCTGGGGCCTCCCTTTGTTTTTTATACTAGCCTACCACTGTCATAACTGGAGTTCCAGAAGTCAAAATAAAACAATCGACTTAAAAACCATAAACAAGAATAGTGAAGTATGGTATAGAGAGCTCCATAGATGCTCAACCCTGGAATACTTAGCTCCATACTTCTTTTATATGAAGTATGAATTTCTTTTATATGAAGTTTTAAATTTAATGTTTTGATTAATTCAATGCTATAAAGCATTTTTGCTAATACAATAATGAATTTAATCTTCAACAATGTGGGCTGACATATAATTATAATATGCTATTCTTTGGCAAAATAACATTAATTTTTAAAATTAATTATTAATGATAAAAATAATGAATATCAAACATTGAGCCTACAACTGCATAATCACTGCCCTTTAATTTATAACCTCCACAACAAATTTCTGCATACCCCTCTGCTTTTACTGATATCCTTGGAATCTATCTGAATTCTTGCTAAAATGCACTTTCTCATTCTTCCTCTAGAAACACATAATTGAGTTCACAAGTCTATTAATTATTGCACATCACTGGACTTATATTTCAGAGATATCTGAAAATTTTTTCATATCTTCTGTCTTTCAGAAGATATGAAGTATTTATTTATATTGCTATTTGTACTTTTTGCTTTTCACTCTCTAGTCAGTATAGTTGTTATACTGTTCTGTTGCATAATATTTTTACAACTCTTGCATTTTGAGTTATTTCGTAAAAATAATCTTACACTTGCTTATGAAGTCAAGGTTGCTGTTTAGCTCTCAATTGGAAGAAAGATTCAAAACGTGTATGGTTTCTCCTTGGGTCGTGAATAACACATTCTGAATATGTTAATTTACATAGAGCATCTCAGCATGTAGTAGATATTCTGGGTTAAATCATGTCCCTCCAAAAGATTTGTTGCAGTCATGACCCAGTACCCCAAAATGTGATTTTATTTGGAAATAATATAATTACAGATGAAATTAGTTAATTTCAGATTTGGTCCTGCTAAAGAAGGCTGGGACCTTAATCCAGTATGACTTGCATCCTTATAAGAAGAAGACAGAGATAGGAAGGGCACTGCATGAAGACAAAGGCAGAGACTGGAGTGATGCACCTGCAAGTCAAGGAAAATCAAGGATTGCAGGCACACACTAGAAACTAGGAGACAGACAATGAACAGATTCTCCCTCAAAGTCCTCATAAAGAACTCATCCCACCAACACCCTGATTTCAGACTTTTAGATTCCAGAACTGTGAAAAAATACATGCATTACATTAAGCCATCCATTTTTGATACTTTCTTATGGCAGCCTTAAGAAAATACTACAGTAAATATTGACTTTTATTTAAGAAGTATATATATTGGCTTATACTCACTCAGCTGATGTATTATTATTGTCTTCTGAAAAAATGTAAAACTACACAGTATTAAGCATGCGGGCTTTAGAAATAAGCTGGACTCAGATATTTACTCAGTCACTTATAACTGTGTGGTAAGAAAAAAAGTATTCATGCTTTTTAACTCTGAAAGTCTCATTTATAATATGTACAAAATATTTTCTTCCTCGGCATGTGAGACCTGATATTTAATTTTAACTGGTGTCTTTAAAGTTTTTTCCCTATATTGTTTGGCTTACAGAGGTGAGAAGTCAACATCACTTGTTGCACACAAACACATCTTGTTAACACTACATGCATGCATTACAAACGTATAGACTATGTAATGCCACACGGTAAAGCTATGAACAAATTGTTCTACTTTACCCTGTTAGTCTTTCTTCTCACTGAAGAGTTTAGAATTGACACAGTATAATGTCAGGTAATTCTAATATTGCTAATTAAATACACAGAGTCACATTTTCTACAGCTAGCAGTGATGTTTCTTAGAATTACCAGTGTTACAAATGCAGTTACTTCTGTATTGTCAATATAACTCACCTGTGTCTCTTACATGAGTAACCTGGTCAGCTGATGAGATTGCTATTTGAGTCAATGCATCTTTTTGTAAGTACATATAAAGCCATATTACAACATAAAGCAATTGGTTCCCTCATGTTGAACGTTAATATGTAATTCTTACTATTTCCCAGTGAATAGCCAAGAAATTTAGGCAATCGAAGCATCCATGAGGCTTTCATAACTCATTTAGCATCAGTTCTAAACTGAATGATCTGAGAAGTTCACTGCAGTTTTTGTGTGAACCTAAGAATAGGACAGTGGTGTAAGCACTGCCAGATGTGCTTCTACATTTGGAATGTACATAATGCAAGGTTTTCTTGAAGAAATACTTCAACTAGAAAGTAGGCAAGGGTACATTGCATAAAATCAAGATAGTATCTATAAATATAACAGCATAAATTCAATAGTATATTCTGTGTAGTGCAAAGAGAGGTACTATAGTATGGTGTTTTTGTATATAATTCATTGGGTCAGACTGCATAAGGTGGATTATTTCTTCATCACTTAATATTTGTGTGACCTTAACTAATGGCTCCTTTGGACTTCAATTTCCTTATCTTTATAATGGAAATAATAATATTTATTTATGTGAATATCATGGGTCTTCCAAATAGTCCAACAACTTCTTCATGTCCATGTCCCCTGGAAGTAAGTTCAAGGCAAAACCATTTTTCTGGTGAAAAAAAAATATATATATATGACCTGATTGATTTCTGGAATTTATTTTAGTCAAAGAGTAGGATGCATGTGTATGATTCTTCAGTTTCTCTATTATTGTGATAACCCGAAGTGGACCAGGGAGAAAGAACAGAAAACAACTCCATACACTTCCAGGCTTCCATCCTTGATCCACAAATGATATTCTCTTTGCTTCTAAACATTGTTTCTCCTGATGCAGTTAACCTTCAGTGATTGTCATGGCCATGGCTAATCTGTAGTTTAGGGTTCTAATTCAACCACTTGTTCATTTGTGGGATGCTCATACAACCCTTTGATTAAAATGTTACTTAGGCTGGGCACATTGGTTCAAACCTGTAATGGCAGCACTTTGGGAGGCCGAGGCGGGGGATCACTTCAGATCAGGAGTTCGGGCCAGCCTGGCCAACATGGTGAAACCTCGTCTCTACTAAAAATAGAAAAATCAGCTGAACGTGGTGGCTCGTGCCTGTAATCACAGCTGCTTGGGAGGCTGAGGCAGGAGAATCACTTGAACCCAGGAGGTAGAGGTTGCAGTGAGCTGAGGTCATGCTACTGAACTCCAACCTGGGCAAGAGCGAGACTCTGTCTCCAGAAAAATAAATAAATAAATAAAATAGTTAATTAAAGATGAAGTTCGACTATTACAACTTTCTTGTCCTTGTATCTGGCCTATAATCATGAGCAATCTGTGCTCTCTGACTACTTCAGAGAAGAAGCGTATTCTTCATAATGTTATTTACATCCAAAGAATGTTTATCACAAGTGAAAGGCAACGTCAGACTCAGCTGTTCTTTTTCTTACTGAAGGAATAGTTATGAACTCTTGGAACTTAAATATTCCATTTCTCAGTAATGGCTAAAGTTTAGGGCCCCATTGTCTTTCCTTGAGAATTTTAAATATGTTATTTCTGATATATATTTTTGCCATAAATTTATGCTATATAAATACCTCATGCTTTTGTTTTTGTTTTGCTTTGTTTTTGTCTAGATTCTCAAAGAACTGATTCTTTTTCTTGAAGTCTAGCAGTTTTACTAGAATACATATTGATCATTCTGGAATATTATGTAGTTTTCTTTTTTTAATTCAATAAAATTTTTCTGAATAATACATTTTAGTATGTGTTCTGCTCCCTTGCCTGATTTACTGCTTCAGAAATTTCTATTAACTCAGAGTTTTATTGTCTACATTTAATATTCATTACTTTGTGGTGAAAAAGTTATATTACTTTTATATTTTGCTTTTTCTTTTCTTTTTAACTTTTATGCTTCTTAATGCATTATTATTTTTGTAATTCACTCCTGGGTTCTTATTTGTTTAATCTTAATTTCTAAATACTTAAAAAAACTAATTATTTCTACATTCCTGCCACCCATTTCAGATATTTGTAACTTTCAGATATTGTATTTTCATATGTCCTATAAATATCTTAATGTTTCTTAATCATTTTGAATAACAGGTTAAGGTTATGATATTTTTAGCAGATTTTTGGTGTGACTATACAGTGTTAGTAGCATTCCTAATCCTCTTGTTCTCAAGATAATTTTGGTTAAAATTAGACCTTCATAATTTTCTATGAATGCACGTGTTTGTGTATCTGTGTGTGTGTGTGTGTGTGAAATTAGTTTCTGTATTTTTTAGGCAGAAGCTTGATTCAGTAGCTTTTCTGAATTCACAATATTTGCTTTTCTATTGTTTCATGTTGTGTTAAAAATATGGGTTCCTCGACCCATAGCTAAGGTGAACTTCTCACTTTAAACAACTGCAAAACTGTACACATTTATAAGTGAACTGTTTTCTGGTGCTGGATAACAAACAGCAAAGTCAAAGAGGCTGTATCCATAAGTGAGCTCCACATTCACCCAAGGTTTTACCTTTGAATGTATTCCTAATCAGGAAAGCAGATCCCAAGCTGAGCCGAGGTGTATACATGGGAAGATCAGGGCTTCTCAGTTCGCAAATTTGTTAGGCAGGTTTTGGGAATGGTAAAATTATACAGAGGAGAACCTCCACCCAGAAAACTGTGAAGGGATTCTCCTAAAGTCCTTGGCCAAAAGCTTGGCCTCTGCGAAGACCATTCATTGAGGCCTCTGGGAAGCCTAGCAGCAAGTCATTGTTGATGCATAGAGAATCAAAGGTTACGCATTTCTGAAGCTAAAGCTCTGCCAGAGCGAAGAACTCTCATGAAGCAATTAGATTATTTAATTGAAACTTAATGAAGGCAATTTTGTCAGGCAACTAAATTACTGGTGGATACTCCTGAATTTGTTCAAGGATATTGTGTGTGTGTGTATGTATGTGTGTATACATACATTTGTATATGTGTGTGTGTGTGTGTATACATGTAGTATATGAGAAAAACTGCAATAAGTAGGAACACATCAAGGGTTGACCCGTATGTTGGAAATAGGGGACAAGGACTTTAATGCTACCATTATAAATATAAATACAGACATGAAGAACAGTGTCATCCTGTTGGTTGAACAAGACTCTATAGAAATAGAATCTATTAAAATGAAAATTCTATAACTAAAAATCATAATACTGACAAACAATTGTATATTGATTATGTAATATACCATATTGAGAAGTTAGAAAGCCAATCCACACAAATTGAAAGTAGAACAAAGGGAATACTAAAAATGAAGATAGATATTAACAAAGTTGGAAACATAAATTTAAGCTTACAGATAGAACATATTAGTTATTTTGATAAATTCCTAACAGAATTGATCAAGATAAAAAATGAAAAAATAAATAATCATTAGAAATGATGGAGGTATCATTAGACATTGTAAAGACTTTAAACTAGCGAACAATATGAAGAAAACTGTTTACATTAATAAATTATTTACATGACATGAACAAAGTTCTTGAAAACTCAGTTTAGCAAACACGATACAAAAAGAATTTAAAACACTAAAGGGCCCTACATCACTTTAGAAGAATTATACTTTTAAAACATTTTGCAAAAAGTCTCAAGGACCTGGTGGCTTCATTGCTATATTTTGTCAAACTTTTAATAATGAAAACATAGTAATTTTATAAACTTCTTTCAGGAAATAAAGGTGAATTGTATTTTATTTATCTCATTTAAGTCACTCAAAAATAAAATATGAATTTCTTAATCAAATTGTAAAAGCATATAAAAATTTTAACACACTAAGGCACGGGTTTATCCCAATTATGGAAGTTTGTTTTAATATTTTAAATCAAACAAAGTAGTCTTGCACATTATCAACAAAAAAATTTTAAGAATTATCTCAACATATTCAGGAAATGTATTGACAAAATCCAAAACCAATTTATAATTTAAAAAAAAATTGCATAAAATAGGAATAGAAATTAACTATAAGGTTAGAATAGATTGTGTATAATCTACAACTAAGATTATTATTGTTAAAATATTAGATGGCTTCTTTTAATTTGGAGATTAAGAGTATGTTATCTTAACTTTTAACTTTTCCCTCCCTCCCTTCCTTCCTTTCTTTTCCTTTTCTTTTCTGTTTCGTTTCGTTTCTTTTTACTTTTCTCTTTCTTTCCTTCCTCCCTCCATCCCTCTCTCCTTTCCCTTTTCTCTTTTCTTTTCTTTTCTTTTCTCTCTCTCTCTCTTTTTTTTTTTTTTTTCAGGGTCTCTGACCCAGGCTGGAGTGTCATAGCTCAATCATGGCTCACAGCAGCCTCTACCTTCCAGGCTTAAGTAATCTTCTTACCTCAGCTACTTTCATTTTGTGTGTGGAGACAGGGTCTCACTATGTTGCCCATTCTGTTATTGAACTCCTGGGCTCAAGTGATCTTCCTGTCTCAACCTCCCAAAGTGCTGAGATTACAGGTGTGAGGCCCTGCGCCTGGCCCATCTTAATATTTATATTCAGTATTGCGCTAGAAAGAACAAATGGTGGCATAATCTAAGAGCTAGAAAGGATACAGATAGAGAAATAAGCAAAAACTCTTTTATGTGTGTATAATATGTCTGTGTTAAGAAAATGCTAAGGATTCTAATAAATGTTTTTTAGTAAAATCTAGTATATAATAATAATTTTCTTTTTATAACCTAGCAATAAAAACTGAAAAATTATAAAAGTGGTCCTTATAACAGAGGAGGAGCACCATCATCTTGGACAAACACCGCCACTTTAAGTTCCAGCTCCCTTTCTAGTCTCACGCATTTCCAGGAAATCATGTAGAAGCTTCTCTTCTAACTACAAGCAGCCACAAAGAGCAGACAATAAAATACAGACAAGACAGCTCAGGCACAGAGGGAGGTGGGGGAAAAGTCTTTTGGGTAACTGCCAAACTCCACTCTCATACAATGAGCCCCAGTAAAACAGTGGGCCTTAATAAGCACATTCCTTTCCCTTCAGGTGCACTAAGATAGGAAATCTAAAAGCAGACTCAGGGTGTATGTCTGCAGCTGCAGAAAGATGTATGGGAACAGACACACAACTCTCCCTCCCAGAAAAGCACAACAAAAAGACACAGAAGCAGTCCAAGCCTCTGATAAACATTATCACCTTGAATACTTACAAACTCTTAGTCTGAGGCCGGGCGCGGTGGCTCACGCCTGTAATCCCAGCACTTTGGGAGGCCGAGGCGGGAGGATCACGAGGTCAGGAGTTTGAGACGAGCCTGACCAACATGGTGAAACCCTATCTCTACTAAAAATACAAAAAAAAAAAAAAAATTAGCTGGACGTGGTGGTGTGTGCCTGTAACCCCAGCTACTCTGGAGGCTGAGGCAGGAGAGTCGCTTGAACCTGGGAGGCAGAGGTTGCAGTGAGCCGAGATACCGCCACTGCACTCTAGCCTAGCCTGGGCGACAGAGACTCCATCTCAAAAAAAAAAAAAAAACAAAACTCTTAGTCTGTAATAAAGTGTGCCTCTGATCTAATCTGCCAGATGCCCTCTTCAAGGGCCACCTTTCGTGATTCTTTCCTCTTTCTTTAATTCTTACATTTACCATGGGATTCTATCCTTGAATATTTGTACAGAATAATGTACTTTCTAACAACAGCTAAATATTAGATGAATATTATTGTTGAATCACTTTATTTTGATTGATATAAAGATACATCAATTTGCAAATGATAAGAGCAGTGATGCTTAACCCAGTAGTCTTTAATAGCTCATTTATTTTTGACCCATTTTGAAGTATAAATTGAAAATTGTTGTGAGAGTAAAAATTGCCTTTGAAAGCAAGGCTTCTACAGCTTTTATTAGAAGCCCTTGAATAATAAGTGAGTTTTGAGATGTATACGTTTTCTTCTTTTTAGAAATTATTAAGGCAATTTCCTCAGATAATACTAAAATAATTTTAGAAAATAATGTGGAAATGGTGAAAGTACATCTAATACTTTTATTGTAACCTGAAGCTATTCTATGAATATATGAATTGTCATCATTTTCAGTGTTCTGTGATTAAAGAATAAAAATGACTTAAGGATAAAGGGTGCATAGTGCTTCATAATATTTAGTTGCCAATTACATATATTGAGAAAAAGGGATCAGGCTAACTTTAAATAAATTGTAATGTTATTATTATAAACAATTGTATCTCTTAATTTCTCACATTTTATTTTAATAATAGACTAGATCTCAGCCTCAAAGAGTTTTTGAAGGAGTGGCCTGCCCCTCCACACCTGTGGGAGTTTCTCGTTAGGTGGAACGAGAGACCTGGGAAAAGAAATGAGACACAAAGTATAAAGAAAAAGTGGGCCCAGGGGACTGGCGCTCAGCATACAGAGGACCCACTCCAGCACCAGTCTCTGAGTTCCCTCAGTATTTATTGATCATTATCTTTACCATCTCAGAAAAAGGGAAGTGGCAGGATAATAGGAGCATGGTAGGGAGAAGGTCAGCAGTAAGACATATGAATAAAGATCTCGGTGACATGAATGAGTTTAAGGAAAAGTGCTGTGCCTTCATATGCATATGCAAACATCTCCATAAACCTTTTTAGTGCACAAAGAGCAGCATTGAGCTAGCAAGTCCCACCTTCAGCCCTAAGGCGGTTTTCTCCCATCTTAGTAAATGGAACATACAATTGAGTTTTACACGGAGATGTTCCATTGCCCAGGGACGGGCAGGAGACAGATGCTTTTCTCTATCTCAACTGCCAAGAGGCCTTCTTGCCTCTTTTACTAGTCCTCCTCAGCACAGACCCTTCACGGGTGTCAGGCTGGGGGACGATCAGGTCTTTCCCTTCCCACGAGGCCATATTTCAGACTACCACATGGGGAGAAACCTTGGACAATACCTAGTTTTCCTAGGCAGAGGTCCCTGTGACCTTTGGCAGTGTATTTGTCCCTGGGTACTTGAGATTAAGAGAATGGTGATGACTTTTCACAAGCATACTGCGTTCAGGCACTTGTTTAACAAAGCGCACCCTGCACAGCCCAAAATCCTTTAAACCTTGAGTCACCACAGCACATGTCTCTTGCAAGGACAAAGTTGGGGGTAGGGTCACAGATTAACAGCATCTCAAATATAGAACAAAATGGAGTGTATCTCTCTTTCTTTTCCCCACAAGTTTTTATTCTCAAAATTACTTAGAGATCACTTAACCTTCATTTACAGTTAACACTTAATGTCACATCAGTATTAATCTTACTTGGAAATAATTATTTTATCGATTGAATATAAATTAGAATATGTTTTAAAACAAAAGCTGAGCATGGTTTTATTTTGTAGCTAAAAATGTAATTTAAGAATCTACTATTTAATTGTTTAATCTAAAATTCTCAAGCAGTATATCTACCATATGTAATTGATTTTTTATTTTATGGGGTGTTTTGATGGGCAAATGTTTCAAATTTTGATTAATTTCAACTTATCAATTTCTTTATTTTATGGTTGCTCCTTCAGTCTCCCTAAGAAAATTTCCTACCAATGATTACAAAGAAAATTCCTTTAAGACTGTATAGTGTTTTAAAGTATCTTGCAACTTATTATTCATTTTCAACCTGATTTGATTTTTTTAAGTTATTATATTCTTATATGAACTTTAGAACTGCTTGTTAATTTTTATTACAAGCCTTCTTGGATTATATAACGAAGCATTGGAACTACCAGTCATTTCAGGGAGAACTAACATCATAACAATATTGCGTCTCATCAAAGTTTGGTAGTTTTCAGTGTAGTGCTCTGTCACTTCATAAGTTAAAGATATTTCCAATATATATATATATATATATTTTAATCTCATGGTAAATGTAAGAATTAAAGAGGAAAGAATCACGAAGGTCGCCCTTGAAGAGGGCTTCTGGCAGAGTTAGGTCAGAGGCACACTTTATTACAGACTAAGGGTTTTTTGTTTTCTGTTTTCTGTTTTTTGAGATGGAGTCTCTGCCACTGCCGCCCAGGCTAGGCTAGAGTGCAGTGGCGGTATCTCGGCTCACTGCAACCTCTGCTTCCCGGGTTCAAGCGATTCTCCTGCCTCAGCCTCACATATCTCTCTTTTGAACAGCAAGCATTCAAATCAGGGTTCAGTAACATCATCAAAGTGTGAACAAGAAGGCTGCTAGAGCTGGCAGTGTCCTGAGCCTGTTCAGAAAATTTCCAGAAACCCTAATGTAGATGTTATCCAGATCAACCTGCCACCCATTAAGTAATCAGGCTATCTCCAGATCTGTTTGTCTCAATTGACCATTGAAATTTTCTTGGACCACAAAATCATTAAGCCAGAAAGAAAATTCAAGCTGGGAACTACTTGGGGCAAACCTGCCTCCCATTCTTTTCAAAGTCATCCCTCTGCTCCCTGAGATAAATGCCTATCTGATTGCCTCCTTTAGAAAGACTAATCAGAAACTCAGAAAAATGCAACTGTTTGTCTCTCACCTACCTGTGACCTGGAAATCCCCTCCCTGCTTTGAGTTTTCCCACCTTTCTGGACTGAACCAATGTTCATTTTACATATATTGATTGATGTTTTATGTCTGCCTAAAATGTGTTGAAAGGACACAAACACACAAAAATGCGTACCCGCTCCCCCGCCACACCCTATTGCTTCAAACTCTTTGTTCTGCTCTCTAATCTCTGCCAGCATTACCAGAGATTTGTGAAGTTCTGTAAGTACCTGTTTTTCTTTTCTGAGGCTGGGCACAAGGCGTGTTTAAGTAAGATACCTCATGCTGCCATAAACCCGGTTGTTACAACCTGGCCTTAATATAATTAACTGCCTTTGTGGCCAAACTGCTCTCCCGCCTCCAAGGGTTGAACCAAATATCAGAAATGGCGAGAACCAATCATAGTTAGCCAAATAAGCCTTGTTCAAACACTAGCCAATCATACATCTGATTTGTATAATAATTCTGTACCCACTTTTCTTAGACTATATAACACTGCCAGACTCAGTGGGGGCTCTCTCCTGCCTGTCGTTTCGAGAGCAGGTGAGGTCAGGTTCGAACCTGTAATAAAGGTCCTTGCTGCTTAAGCTTTGACTCTGGACTCTGGTGGTCTTTTTTTGGGGAATAAACGGTCTGGGCAGAACAGTGTAAAACCAAGCTGTGCTCTGACCACCTTGGGCGCATGTCATTAGAACCTCCTGAGGCTGTGTCATGGGTGTGCATCCTCAAACTTGGCAAAATAAACTTTATAAATTAACTGAAACCTGTCTCAAATTTTCTGGGTTCAAAATATCTATCTAGGCTTAAGCAGAATACAAAATATGTAGAGAAAACAGATGTTTCTGGGGAACTTTGTTACTAAATATAACCATGACAATTAATTGCATTAATACTACTTTCCAATATATTAAAAATCTAAAATTCTGCCCTACAAAGAAATCACAGCATGAAGGCATTATTTAAAGCCTCTTCTTTTTCCATTATTTTGCCAATTTCTTTGAACCATCTTTAATGCTAGCTGAGATTCAAATTTACGTAACAACCAGTAACCGTCTAGTTGTTCCCCAATCTCTTCACCTTCTAACATCTAAATTCAGCGCTTTTAAAAAGGACTTGAAACATTGGTTGAAGTCAGAGATGGTGGTGGAGACTTACTTATAAGTGATTTTTTTCTTCCTGAGGAGGAAATACAGTCTTCTTCATATACCTGTTGGTTCCTTCCCTCTCTGCCTTAGGTGATCCAACTGTAACCATGATACTCTCCTTTTCCCCAATGCAAGGAACTGAACTGTCTATGATGTCAAAATCACAATTCTGTTACCTCACTGTGATGGAGGCCTTAGAGGAAGGGGAAGTTGTGAACAGCCCTGGGCTCTTCTTAAGCTTTGCAAAGTGTTCTGGATAGGGCTAATTGCAGAACCAAGAGAAAAGGCCCCCAAACTGTTGTAAATTCTAGGCTTAAAAGGTTTGAGCCCATCCTGCAGCTAGAAGAGGGGTTCCTGGGACTCAGAGCGGGCCCTTTAGGACCATGGACTACATTTCCCAGCAGCCTTCATGTCACATTGGCGTCCTCTACTGGTGGGCAGGGGAGTCCTTCCAAGAGAGGGCTGTAGAGGGCAGGGCAGGGCAGGAGAGCAACTGAGAGGGGAGCCTTGGCTAAAACTATTAAGGACCAGGATGACAAAGAAAACCCCTTCTTTCCCGGCCAAACAAAACAAAGCAAAAGACCAAAAAATAAGCAAAAAAGAGTTTTGTATGTAAATCTGTGTGTCAGAGTTGTTTTCCTAGGAAACCTGAGCCTAAACACTTGAAGCCAGGAGTCAACCAAAGTAGCCAACTCTAAAATGGGAGTTTGGGGTTGGATGGCTTGCTAGTTGGTTGGCTGTGAAGAACCTATCGTTTGTGGTAGTTGGATGACTAATAACCCATTAGTATGGCTTGTGGTAGTGGTATAATTATTAACCTTCCATTGGCATTTAACTGAGAAGAAATACCAATGGAAAGGAATATACTAGGAAGTGCAATGGCTCAGGATTTTGAGAGTTTCATATGAATTAGTAATACTAACTTTATAAAATCCAGTGGGTGCTGCTGAGTTTCTTCAATGCTTCAGAACATCTCGGGATGATTAATCTCCAATTAAAACCTAAGTGTGAAAGCCAGATGGCCTTCTTGGCAGCATGTAAAGAGACTCATTTCCTACAGCTGGAACATAGGAAAAGCTCAGGATCATGGCTAAGTCTTAGTTACAGAGAAGGCTGTATTCTCAATGCTAGCAATATGTTACACTGAGGTCAGAGACCTCATAGAAAGGATTGGGGCTCTGAGACTTCATATAGAGTTGTCTTTGTCAATATATTCAGAAGTCAACAAATCTCAGACTCTCATGGCACCTCTGTACCTGCAGAATGTCCCAGTCCTCTGTGCTAAAGCAGAAAACTCAGCTATTGAAAAAATGCATAGTTATCTTCCTTGTTGAAAAAATGTACTCCCCTCATCATCTAACCTTACATCTCTTCCTGAGTGCAGTCTTAATGATTAGCATTGTATTAGTTTCCAGTGGTTGCTTTAACTAGTTAGCACAATTGGTGACTTAAAGCAACAGAAATGTATTATCTTATAGTTGTGGTGAAAGGACACAAAGATAGATGTGTACCCGCCCCCCGCCCGCTACACCCTTTTGTTCTGCTCTCTAATCTTTGCACATACCAGAGATTTCGTAAGTTCTGTGAGTACCTGTTTTTCTGCACGTACCAGAGATTTTGTTTTGCACATACCAGAGATTTTGTAAGTTCTGAGGCAAGGTCACAAGACGTGTTTAAGTAAGATAAACTCTTGCTGCCATAAACCTGCTCTCCCGCCTCAAAGGTTGAACCGAAATATCAGAAATGGCGGGAACCAATCATAGTTAGCCAAATCGCCTTGTTCAAACACTAGCCAATCATATATCTGATTTGTATAATAACTCTATGCCCACTTTTCTTAGACTATATAACACTGCTCGGAGCTCAGTGGGGGAGCTCTCCTGCCCGTTGCGCGAGCGAGTGAGAGTTCCAGGTTCGAACCTGTAATAAAGACCCTTGCTGCTTAGCTTTGACTCTGGACTCTGGTGGTCTTCTTCGGGGAATAAACGGTCTGGGCATAACAGTGGAGGCTAAAAGTCTGAAGTCAGTATCAGTGATCCCAAATCAAAGTGCTGTCAGGATTTCTGGTCATTACTGGCATTTCTTGGCTTGTGGTTTTATCATTCCAATTTCTACCTCTATCTTTACTTTGCCTTCCCCTCTTCTGTCATGTTAAAGCTCCCTCTCCCTCCCTCTTACAGAGGTGCATGAAATTGTATTTGGGGCTCACCCTAGTAATTCAGGATAATCTTCCCCTCTCAAGATTCTTAATACATCTGAACGACCCTTTTGCCTCATAACATTTTTATGTCACAAGCATTAGGACTTAACATTTTTGTGTCTCAAGGATTAGGACTTAATATTTTGGGGTGGCCATTATTTAGCCTACGATAAGCATTAATTCACAATATTATCTGGTATGGAAAGGAATAGACATTTTTATTAATGTTACAGAATACATCATAAATGAATTGCAGATCTTGGCCAACAATTACTAGAAGGAGACGGGATGGTATGTGTGTGATTGGATTCTGAAGGTGCTGAATCAAGGGTGGTGGGATGTAATAATGAATTAAGGAGAATTTTAGACTACGTAAGAGCACTTTCTCATGATACAGCAAGCATCACATTAAACTACACATTTTAGCTTTTTAGCTGCTTGCCATCTAAGCACTTTAGATATTTTGTGTATAGGGACCAGAAGATAAGTAAAGAACTCATGATCTTGACAAGGGTGATTTCTTCTGATCAGCAGAAAACAGATGGTTTTACACAATTAGGGAAGGAAGGAATAGGTGTGTAACCCACATGATTCACTTTAGTAAACCTTAGTGTTTTATTTTCTAATTCTAACCATAAATGTATTTATGCAGCAGTTCTGGCCTCAGAAGAGGATGGTTACGAAGAACTCACATCACTCAGGAATGAGAATTTGAGTTCCATTACCACATAAGAAACCAAAACCTGCAAAGATGATAGCTGAGCATGAGAATTTAGAATAAATAATAGAGGAAGAAGGAGATGGGAGCCAAGCTTGGCCTTGAAAACAACTACGTAGCTGGGCCTGCATGTCACTAACCTCCCTCTTCTAAATTTGAACTGAGAAAGAGAGGCCCATAGGAGCCAGAGAGGAGCTGCTTCCTGCCTGTGCATATGTTAAGTGTATTTGTGCTGTACAAGAAGTATGAAATTGTAGCAAAAATGTTTTCGTGCTTCTGAATGTTCATGGCTTTCAGAGCAAAAAATACAGGCAATCTAGGATAATGGATTGTTGAACAGAAATTCAAGAATAAAATACTTCTTAGAGATGTATAAATTTATCTATGTGTTTACACTTTGAAGAGGAATAAAACCTCAAGCCATGAAGGAAGGCAAAATCCTAGGGACTTTTATTTGAGATTTGTTTACATTAGGAAAATAAGGTTTCTCTTCTTTCCTCAGGAGGGGAGGGTGGCAGCTGTACAGCAGCTCCTTATAAGATCCTAGATTTGTCACTTGAGGGCTCCTCTTCTGTGGCACAAACCCAAAAGTGCAGTTGACAACTGCCCTAATTTCATTGCCTCCGAGAGATTGGGATAAGGGAAAGTGATGTTGTTATTGCTATAATTAATTCTAATGCCTGATCTAGAAAAGAGATGCTTTCTTTCAGAAGAAAATTATAAATATAGGTGTTAAAACCTGATCGGAGTCAGGTTTCGACAGCCATGGAGTTGTGCTACTCAGATGTACTTTCGAGAGAACCTATTGTGAGCAGCGTAGATGGTAACAATCCTCCATCTGCCACACATTTGGATTTCCAGCAGTCTCATGACAAGGCTGCATTCTCTTCAGATTTCTCATAGACAAAGAAGAGCATGACTAGGGAATAAAGTTGGGTTGTTTCTAGCCCAATGTAGTACTCCACTAATGGGCATTTTTTCCTCTGCGGCTTCTCATTTACTTGGTCAAGAACTTCTCAGAGCTTCACTGCAGTCTGCGACTCTCCCAAATCAATTCTTCTTTATTTCCTGTTGTTTTTATAGTTATAAATCCTATTGCAAGGTTAGAATGTTCTGCCTACCTTCTCCTGCCCATTAAATCTCTTCATTGTCTAATTACATCTTTGTATGTGCTTCTCAGAAGACCTTAAATAACAACAACTAAAACCAAACAATTTGCGTATAGATGGGATCCTGAACAACATACATTTCTAGTCTTGCCCAACTCTTCTTTTCTCTGCCATAATATGGTCTGAAGAAAAACAGAGACTATGACATTGATCTTCTGTATCAACTGTATTACATTAATTCTCCCAATTTGCAAGAAGTGGCCAGTAGGTTAAAAGTTTTGGTAAGATACATGCATTCCAGAGGGTTGAAATAAAGCTTACATACATTCAGGGGCATTCATCATTAGTAGGAAATATTAGGCTTCCATTGGTTTAGGGTATGGATATACTGGAATGGCTCCTTTAAGGTAATAGGGAAATTATTGTAACTTACACTTTCCACAATAAGAGAGAAAAACAAACACACAAAATATTTGGTAGACCCTTAGGTTTATGGAATTACCATGTTTCATAATTGGTAATGATGTTTTAACTCATATAATATGTGACACAAAGACTAACAGCTCTTGGTGAGTATCAGAGCAGAAAAGGATGATGAAGAAGGTCTGAAATGTAATGCAAGTCCATCCTATTTTCGTACTGTAGGATTTGGCAGACCCTATGGTTCCAGACTTGTTAGTATTACAGAAAGACACTGTGTAGAATTTATAGCAAGCCCCCATGGGAGAATCATAAGGCAGCCTGATAGATCATTGATAAAATTATGCCATCCACAGAGGAAAATACCATTTGCAAAGCCGTTCCTGGCATGATAGTGAATCCAGGTAGAGATGAAGTGCCTGTCCATAAAACACCAAGTTGCCTGGTAGCCAGAAATGCCAGCCATGAGGTAAGTTCCGTTGCACTCACTAATTCATAAAACTGGCTGGGTAGGCAGGATTTCATGGTGAAGTAAATGTGGTAAACCCAGTTCACAAGCAATATTGGAGGATGGAAGTAAATTATTTGAGCAGGTAGTCAGCCCCTGTATTTCCTACTATGCTTCTACCATGCCTCTCCATGAGCTCACACTGTGTCCCTTTAGGGTGGTTCCAATATAACCAGCAGATGAAGTAGAAAGACCATGCTTGTTTTTACAGATAGATTGTCTTGATATGGTATGTGATTTCACTTCGTATGTCAGGGCAAGCTGAAAATGCATTTGGAATATACTAGAGACCTCCTTTATGTGCCCTTGAAAGGCGGAGAGGGAAAATCTTCCTGATGGTTAGTTTTCACATTAACTCTGGACCTTCACTCTGTGAGAAAAGAGAGTAAGCCTGAGAAAAGTATGACACACACACACACACACACACACACACACACACACCCAGTATGAATGGCTTGACTGGGCTGGTTGATCTAGGTCTGAAATGACAGACTAGGAGACCATGAGTAGGAGACATGTAAAAAGAACTGTTGTGGTGAACATAAAGTGTGAAGGGCAATTTAGCTACTGTAACTGCAACCCACAGGGACGAATTATGAACTCTTGACATGTCACTGTAGTTTAAGGGGATTAACTAGCCACTTTGTTGTGGCAAAGAGACATTACATTAGATCCTACAATACCAAAAGGTGTGGCAATTTATCTTGTCTAGAATCAACACATATAAAGTATGGTATTGACATTCCTGCACATAATGTCTTGGCCACACAATATTTAAGGGTTACAGAGTGTTTCATTCACCAACACAGGATCCTGAATAATACCGAATTGGATTAAGATACCAATTTTATATCAAGAATTTTGCAACTCATGATCTAAGATTCAAGAGTCCAATCATATTACTGCACCATTCAGTACACAGAACGTGCTGGCTTGATAGGGCAAAGAAATGGCCTGTCCAAGGTGAAGTTGAAGTGCCATTTGGATATGATGCCTTGTGCTGATGGACACTACGTGCCAAGATAAAGTATACACTCTACATCAGTGACGATTATGAAGCCCTGTGTCCTTAATAAGTAAAATGCAATCCAAGGTGCATAAGTAGTAGTGTCACTTTTTAGCATTCTCCAGAAACCCATCTGGAGATTTTGCCTTTCCTGTCTACACAACTGTAGGTTCTGTTTTGGAGCCTTGGTTCTCAGAAGGAAAATGCTTCTATTGGGGAAATAACAAGAGTCCAATTCAACTTGAATCTATGGCTGTCACTCATTCACTTCATGCTCCTCATTGCAGGAGAACCACTGACAAGGAAACAAGTCACTTTCCTTTTAGAGACAGTGAACTTAAATGATCAAGAGATAGTACAACTAATATTACATATTCAGGCACCCAAGTGACTCACTTGTGCATCTATTCTTTGCCAAATAATGAAAGTAAGTGGTAAAGTTCACTAATGTCATCTGAGAAGTGCTTATTGATCAGGAGTTAAGACCACTCAGAGATAAAGTTCTTAGTCAAGCTGTAAGGTAAATCTCTGAAACCACAAGAAGCATAAGTCAAACACAAGACAAATCTAGACTTGGTAGTATATTACAGATAACATAAGTATCAGGTTTAGTTATGAGCATATAACGGCAGGAATATAATATCAACAAAGTATAGCAATGGGAACTGTTATACATACCCATAAATATCAGTTTATAATTATTCCAGGAAGAGTTGCTGGCTAAAATTACTGAAAATGTGTTTTCTTATCACATTATACAAACGAGCAGCTCTAACGCATGCAAGAGTGGTCTACATTCTTAGGGCTTCCTAGATGTCCCCTGCTACCAGAATAAATCATTCACTTCTTTCAGGTTTTTGCAGTGTTGGCAGCTCACATCTATCTCCTGAGCCCCTCCTTAAGAATGGTTCTCATCTAAAAAAGTTTTCTTGCCTAAACTTATATTCTCTTACCCAAGAAGCCAGTGTTCAATGTCTGGCCAAGGGAACGAATATAAAGGCAAGTTTCCTGGCTTCAATACAAGACAAGCCTGTAGGGTAATCCCTGTGCCAGAGCTCTGAGTTTGACCAGCCAAGACCTCTGTAGTAACCGAATCTTAGTTCAAATTATTGTTCTGCCAATTCTGCTTTCTTCAGTCTTCAACAATGTTTATCAAAAGAGCAATTCCTGTTTAATCTCTTGTATATAAATCTCTGTCTCAGATTCCACTTCCCAAAGAAACCCAACTTCAAAGTTCATTTGTTTATAGTCTATTTTTTCAGATTATGGAAATGTTGATAAAGTTATATATTCTGATAACCAAAAAGGAAATACGACTTTTTTTTTGCTTTGCCAAGGTAATGTGAAAGAATCCATACTGGCAGTCAACATGAACTTGTTTTGAAGTTGAGGCATCCCCAGATCATTGACTTTCTAAACAAATTGAAATGCAGAGAGATAATTTCAAAATAAAATTATATCAGGCGCCCTTATATCAACAGAAGGTACAACATCATTTATTTTTTGATGCTCAGAGGTAATTCACAGGCATCAGATAAATAATTTTATTAGAAATAGGGGATTAGATCACTCCTTCCTCAAAATCTGTATCATTGTTTTAGGTTTTTTTTGTTTTGTTTTGTTTTGTTTTGGTTGTTGTTGTTGTTTTTTGAGACGCAGTCTCGCTCTGCCGCCCAGGCTGGAGTGCAGTGGCGCGATCTCGGCTCACTGCAAGCTCCGCCTCCCGGGTTCACGCCATTCTCCTGCCTCAGCTTCCCGAGCAGCTGGGACTACAGGCGCCCGGCTAATTTTTTTTTTTTTTTTTGTATTTTTAGTAGAGACGGGGTTTCACTGTGGTCTCGATCTCCTGACCTTGTGATCCGCCCGCCTCGGCCTCCCAAAGTGCTGGGATTACAGGCGTGAGCTACCGCGCCTGGCCATTGTTTTAGTTTTACTCACTAACCCTACTACCAATGTTGTATCTTGAATGCTAGAGTTTTGGTGAAGGTTAACATCTCTGAGCTGTCTCATTTAAAATGCCCAGTAATCAGTAGCCTGTATTCCTTTGCTGTATTTAGTCAAGAATGGTATTTTTGCAGGAGCAGAATAAACTAATTCTGAAAACATACCCAGGGAACCATGATGACATTTCCAGTTACTTCAACTTTGCAAACTCAGATTTATGTTTATTTATTTCCTCCGAAATTATAATAGTCTTTTCTTTTAAGGTAATCCCTCTATGAAAAAAGAATGAAAACAAACTTTATCTCATCCTAAATACCTGAACTCTGGCATACAGCTTAGGGTTCTTCTAAATATTTCTGATGTCTTAATGAACTTGGAGGCAAAAATGAATGCTTGTTGCCTTTAACTCTTGATAAGTCCCCACCATCTGCCTCAGATTTTATAAGGCAAATATCTTTAAATTTAAAAAGAGCAGGATAAATAAGGTGGTCCTTTAGAAGCAGAGAGAACTTCATTCTTCAGATTTACGACTCTTTATCTTGGTGCTATCTCACTTGGCTTCTTTCCCAGAAATTTTTACTGTCTAAATTGATAGTCTGTCAAGGCTTTTGACCTGGATATAGTAGATTCTTAGAGTTTAACTCTTTCTGCTATTAAATCAATCTCGTTTTAACTTGCATTAATCTCTACTAGAATTTTTATGGATTTAAGAAACTAGTTTCCTAAAGAAAAAGATAGTAAGCAGGAAATTTGTCTCTGTCCAAACTATGTAATGCATCATAAACAGTGCAAAAAATTGGCTACTCAAAATCTTTCTCATTAGTCATTTCTCTAGGAATTTCTTCCACATTAACTCTGTCTCTGTTAAAAGCAGTTTTAACAGAGAATATTAATCTCATGAAGTCGATTTAAGATACCAATTTTTCTACAATTTGAGAAGAAAATTACTCATATGGTTTAGAATACCAGCATCTGAATGATCTAGGAAGTAGATCAAAATATAATATTCTCCCGTCTGCATTTTTAATTCCATATGAGTTTTCTTGGACGCTCAAATTATAACCTCCATTATCTTTTATCAGCCAAGAAAAAAAATTAAAAAGAAAGAAAAGAAAAGAAATGATTTCCAGGCAATTGGGGTATATTTTAAGCTGTGATTATGGGAATGTTGTCATTGATGTTCCTAACAGCACCAGCTCTAACTCAAGGAGGAGAAGCATACCATAATGGCTTTCATTTATTGTTGGTGTAAAGCAAAATTGTACAGCTACTTTGGAAGACAGTTTGACTCTTTCTAAAAAAACTAAACAAACTCTTAGCATATAATCCAGCAATCATGCTCCTTGGTATTTAGCCAAATGAATTGAAAGCGGAGGCCTACATGAAAACATGCACAAAGCTATTTATAGCAGCTTATTCATAGTTGCCAATATTTGGAAACAATAAAGATGTTCTTCAATAGTGACTGAGTAAAATAAACTAGTATATCCAGACAATGAAATATTACTCACTGCTAAAAAGAGATGACCTATCAACCATGAAATGGCATGGAGGAAACACATGCATATTACTAAGTGTCAGAAGCCAGTTGGAAATGGTATGTACCATATGATTCAGCTCTAGTAGTATATGACATTCTGAAAATGGCAAAACTTTGAAGATAGTAAAAAGATTAATTTTTGCCCAGAATTAGAGGAAAGAAAGGGATAAATATACGAATCACAGAAGATTTTTAGGGCAGTCAAACTTTTCTGGATGATATTATAATAATATAAAAATATAATACATTGGTCAAAACTCATAGTATGCACACCAAGAATGACCCTTAATGTAAATTGTGGACTTTGGGTGATAATGTCCAGTCAATGTTGGGTCATCAATTGTAACAAATATACCATTCTGGGCTATGTCGATAGTTGGATAAGCTGTGCATGCATGGCAGTAGAGGATAGATGGGCACTCTTTATTTTCTGCTCAATTTTGACCTGAGCTCCAACCTGTTCTAACAAAATCTAAATAAATTAAAAAATAAAATAAAATAAAAATAAAATTATAATGAAAAGTAACTCACTACTAGATGAACACACACACACAATCACATCCACATACACCTAAAATAAATTTCCCAGTTAAAAAAAAAAAAGAAAAAGAAAAATTAACCTTATTTCTTGCAATTATATATAGATGTGGCTACATACATATATATATGTGTATATACAGATATGTATCACCATTTAATACAAAATAAAACTATTGAATCTAAGCTTTTTTTTTTTTTGAAAATCTGGAATCCCTGTGTATCAGTGTTAACCCAATTAATATTGCATAAATTATTGAAATTATAATTTGTACATCTTTACTGGACAATTTCCAGGCTGCTAAAAAAACAAGCAAATAAAAACCCCACTATAGACACATGTTAAAACAAAGTAATTCATTTATGTTCAATAAAAATAATGTTTGATATAAATATGCAGTCATTTAATATTAAGAAATTTACTAAGCTGTTTCAGGAGATAGAGTTGATTTACAGATGGACTTAAAATACTTTCTTTAAACCTGGGCCAGTATGAGAACAGTGGATTTACAATGTGCCCTTTAAGTCTGAAACTTGATGAAGGACCCTCAGGGTCAGTATATTTAACGGTGGTTTGCAACTGGCCCAAGGGTTTAACAAATTTGACTTGCAAATCTGACATGCATTTTTTGCACTGCCCTTACTGGGTTAAAAGAGGGACATGCAGGACAGTCAATCTTGTGCTGTCCCTTTTCTTTGCCTAAATAATAGGCCTACATGAGTACGTCCTGCAAATTCTGGTAAGCCCTTTCAGACATATGACCTGCAGAGATCTTTGCACTATCCAGTTCTTCTTGTCCAGTTAAACAAGTTAAAGATCCTTTTGTTGATTTTTAACATTTTTTTATCTGTTTATTTACACAACCCTCCATCTATTATACTGTATAATGTTCTTTCTTCTTCTTTCTTTCTTTTCTTTTTTCTTTTTCTTTTTTTTTTTTTTTTGGTATGGCTGTAGCTTTGTATGGGTGATCCTTCTGGGGACAAGTATGGTCCTAACATAGACACTTAAATTCACTCAGAAAAACCTGAATGAAATGAAATTTTGTAGGTAACTTCCTTTTCTACAGGGTATTTGGGGTTTTTCTTCTGGTTCGCATGCAATTTGTCTTCACACTCTGGTGTAAAGGAATTCTACTTCAATTATATAGCCTGAATAAATATTGTACAGAAGAAATGTACCCTTTGGGGAATTTTAATTCCCTACAATTTACTAAGAATCTACACTGATGTAAAAAGGGAGGGGTCAGTGCAAGAGCGTCTAGCCTTCTACTTTTACCTCACCTGTTCTTCTATGTTAACATTTCAAGAGAATGAGATGAAGTTTTAACTGTGACTCCTAAGTTTTGGCCTTATAATAGCGTATAAATTGGTAACATTTACAAATACAGGAAGTATTGATGTATTTATTTGACTAAGAGCAGGTATTGGGAAATAGTATAAAGAGTTTTAGTTGGGTCATACTGTGTTTTTCCTATAAGACATCCAAAAAAAAAAAAGACAAGTAGGCAGGTGAATACTTGAATATTCCTAAAACTATAACTCAACAAGAGCTTACCAAGAATGTTCTATTTTCTTTTTAGTTCAACAGTATAGTAATATTATAACTAGATATAAAATATATTTTTCAAAAAGAAAAATGTTCAATGTAATCTAGAAGTAAGCAATCCAATTATTTTTCTCCGGTCTCTTTTTATCATTTTTCTTCTTGTTTTTCTTCATCATAAAACATATTTTTCAAAATTAAAACTTTCAGTGTAATCTGGAACTAAGCAAATCAATTATTTTTCTCCTTTTCTTCTTCTACTTGTTTATTATTATCATTGTCATTATTATTATTTTTCTTTTGGCTCAACCATCCCCAAGTTGCATAAACCCCAAGCAAAGCATTATTCATGTAGGTAATATAAATTATTTTTCCCCTCATTTCACTCTATTATTTATAAAGACTAGAAATGACAATAATTTACGTATGATTTATCTTGGAACAATTTTTTGGAGAGAACAAATAAAAGAGTGGTCTCTTTAATGGAGTAGTCTCTTTAAATGATTATTTTTGTTACTTATTCCCTTTCACTGAAGTACAGTCATCCCTTGGTATCTGTTGGTGATTGGCTCTAGGACTAACTCCACTATGGATACCAAAATCTAGTGATGCTCAAGTCCCTTACATTAAATGTTGTAGTATTTACATATAGCCTACACATATCTTCCCACAGACTTTAAATCATCTCTAGATTACTTATAATACCTAATGTAATGTAAATTTCATGTAAATACTTACTACACTGTATTCTTTAGGGAATAATGACAAGAAATAAAAGTCTACAGAGTCAGTGCAGATACAACTTTTAAAAATATTTTTGATCTATTGTGGTTAAATCCATTGACGTTGAGCCCAAACATATGAAGGAATGACTACAATTTATTTAGATTATTTCTCCAGGAAACTTCTGTAGAAAGATGGATTTGGGTGTACTTCTCCAGTCTTGAGAAGAGATATATATTAGAAATCAAAAAAAGGACATGGCATAAGTGCAAACTGGAAAATGAACAAGAATTTAAATGAAGCAACTCATGTGGTTCATTCTATCTTAGCATACAACAATAAAATAGAAATGTAGAATTATATATTAAAGAGTGAATTTTTCAGAAATCTGTGTGTGTATACTCACATACATATGTCATATATGCATATATATGTTTATACTCATATTCTTTGGGACATTGTGCTAGACTATTTGGACTACAACAGCAAAATTTCATAGATTCAGTAGAATACAAACAATCAAAAATTATTCCTCACAGTTTTGGAGGCTAGGAGGTCCAATGTCAAGGTGCTGGCAGAATCAGTGTTTTACGATGGCCCTCTTCCTGGGTAACCATCTTTTTGCTATAACTTCACTTGATGGAACGGGTAAGAGATCTCTATGGAGTCTCTTCCATAAGGACACTAATCCTATATGCTAAAGGCCCCTTCTTAATTCCATCATCTTTAGGGTTAGAATTTCAACACATGAATTTGTGAGGTCATAAGCATTCAGTCCATGCTGATCTACAACAAGATCAAGCTCATGTTACTTTTCACCCTGTCTAATGTTTACCCAGAGCAAGGCCTTAGCAATATTGACTTTTGCTACCTGTGAGTAGAATATTAGTTTTGTTGCATAACTGCATATTTTTCTCAGAGACAGATAATTTTCCAGTATGTATTTTCCCTGATAAAAACCTTTATTAAAGCCTTAGAACCTATGTCAACATATATTAGAAAATTATGAGTTTTGCATACATGCTTTAAGTGACAGCAATTATTTTACACTTAAAAATGGCACATTTATTTAATTTTCACTCAATTATGTATGAATCACCACTAATTGCCAACGAGAAGTTAACATATGTTTTGTCAAAAAATGTCTCAAGGTTTTCAGTTACTTTGCATTATGTTGATGATGGATTTTTTATCACATCATCATTGCAAAAGGTCAGTTCCAATATATGGAATGGCTGATAGTAGATTTGTAATTACTGTAGTGCCTCAGAGTGATATCTGGCCTCCTGGGAGCACTACCCTATGAATGCTGTTGCCATAATCTGTGAGCAGGAGAATAATGCCGATATTTCAGGTTTCTAGAAATGTAAATGATCCATAGTATAAACCTCGACCAATGTGTAAGAAGAAGCAGATAAAAAATATTGAAGCACGCTTAGCATGAAAACAGAGAACCATTCAGCTGTAGTTACACCTCCACTGCCTTCTCTTTAGTTGCTCATATCAGTCGAGATGTAAACTATGGACTTCATCCGAGTCTGTCTACAGTGGATTCGGCAGGGACCAGGTCTTCTGCGATGCTGAGTGATATTACTCCCAAAAGTTAAAAATACCAAATGCATGACAGTGCTCAAATGACTGGCTAATATGGTGGTAGTCATTAGCCCATCAAGATGTCTTATTTAAGGGGAATGTGTGGGCGATCTTAGTTTTATGGCCCTGAAGTCAGAACTGGATGCCAGGTATAGTTTCAGTATAGTCACCCCCAAGTATCATGGGCCCGGAGCGAGGAGGGTAGCACTCCAGCGTGGGATGATGATTTCTCAGAGTTTGGTTGATTAAGAGACCAAAACCTGGTAGGGGATATTTATGTTGATGAGGGGATGTCTTGACTAAAATGTGCTATGTCTGATGAACAACTGCATGTACTATGAAATATTAAGGATTTACAGGAGGGATCAATATCCATGTGGACTGGGTTTAAATGTACATCACAGACCTGATTAATTATTATCTATAGGTTTTATAAAATCTGCAATAAAATGTGAGAAATAATATTCTGGGTGAGGATTTATAATTAGGAAGAATAAAGCACTGAGATAAAGAATAAGAGCAGACATAATATCCATGGTTGACACTGCTCACAATCTTTTCTCAAGTCTTTTAATAAACTTCTGGTGAGATGACCAAAACAAAAAATAGATAAATGAGACTGAATTAAACTAAAGAACTAATGCACAGCAAAGGAAACTATCAAAATAATAAATATACTACCCAAAGAATGAAAAAATATTTTTAAACTATGCATCCAACAAAGGACTAATATACAGTATCTATAAGGAACTTAGATGAATCAACAAGAAACAAACAGCCCCATTGAAAAGTGGATAAAGACATGAACAGACACTTCTCAAAACCAAGACATGCAAGTGGTCAAAAACATTAAAAAATGCTCAACATCACTAATCCTCAGAGAGATAGAAATCAAAACGACAATGAGATACAATCTCAAACCAATCAGAATGGCTATGATTAAAAAGTCAAAAAATTACAGATGTTTGCAGGCTATGGAGAAAAGGTAATGCTTATAAACTGTTGATGGAATGCAAATCTCCAAAGCAGTCTGAAGATTTTCCAAATAACTAAAAATAGAGCTACAAATAGATCCAGAAATCCCATACACAAAGGAAAATAAATAATTCTACCAAAAGGATACATGCACTCGATGTTCACTGCAGCACTATTCACAATAGAAAAGACATGGGATTAATTTATGTGCCATCGGTGGTAGAAGGGATAAAGAAAGTATGGTACATAAACACATGGAATACTACATAACAATAAAGAGAAGGAAGTGCTTTGCAGAAACATGAATGCTGCTGGAGGCTGTTATTCTAAGTGAATTAATGTGGGAACAAAACCAAAATATGGCATATTTTCAATTACAAGTGGGCTCTAAACATTGGGTTCATATGCACATAAAGGGGGAACAATAGACGCTGAGGACTTCAAAAGTAGGGAGAGAGGGAAGTACAGGGGCAGGGAGGAAGAGGGATAAGGATTGAAAAACCCCCCTTTGGGTATTATGTTCACTAGCTGGCTGACAGGGTCAATAAAAGCCAAACCTTAGTATCACACAATGTGCTCTTGTAACAAACCTGCATATGTACCCCTGGAGTCTAAAATTAAAATGGATATTAAAACAAAAATTAACCACAAAAAGGCAAAATACAAGAGACCATCATACAAGCAAAAACGTAAAAAAAAAATATAGCAAATCTAATAACCAAAATGTTCTCAAAAAAAAACAAAAACAAGCAAACAAAAAAACCTGTGGGTATAAGTAACTGTTGGCAAAAGAAAACTGCCCCATAAGCAAACACATCCTCTAATGCCCACTTGAAATTTGACCAAGCAACAATGAAGAATGGAAAAAAATCTTAGGAGGCAGAGACAAAGTTCATGCAGGAATATCATTTTGGAATCCCTCACTCTTTAGGAAAATAACCTGTCCTAATCAAGAAACATTACCATCCACAGTGAAGGGTCACTATAATAACTGCACAGCAGAATTTCTGTTTAGCTATAAGCCAGTGAGATCTATATTTTCTACTCTCTCTCTTTCTTGTCAAATGGGAGCATTTAATGTGGTGTATGTATCAAGTATTTAAGGGACAGATATTTTTTTCACTGTATAAATGTCTGGATCAGGTCTAACTGTTATAGAACCTATTGTATATCATATATGATTTTGGACTTGAGGTGTCTTTCAGTGAAAAGGTTTATTGTGTTTTGAATTCAAAATGGAGCCAAAGTTTTCTCAAATTCTCAAATTCTTTTGCCAACAGTTACTCTAACTTTATAAGTAGTTCTCCTTTTTTTGTATATTCAGAACCCTGATGTAATTTTCTGGCTCTCTTTTAGCGGGGTGGATATATAGTTAGTCCTACCCAATGAGTTGTTAGTGGGAGTAACAAGTTCCAGTTCCAAATTGAAGCATTTAATTGTCAATGTAAGATTATCCAGAGATCTCTCTCACTCTACCAGCAGAATGCTAACATTTAGTCTGGTGGCTGCTCATTCTGTCTGAGTCCTGGGGTAAGGAAAAGTGATAGAGTTGCCTAGTTATAGTCATGTATTGTGAACAATAACTAAACCTTCCTGTAATAAGTCATCATAATTTTAGAAATGGTTGTTTTGTAGATTCGTTGTCATAGCCTGAATAATAATAATAATAAAAGATAATGTTCACATTCATTATTTCATTGAATCTTCACAGCAACACAATTAGTAGTTTTTTGTGTCTTATTTGTGAAAAAAAAATGAAAAAATATTTAAAAATACACATTCCTTGATTTTGAGCATATGTCTTATTTCTTAATTTTTATTAAATACATAAACAAGTGTAGTAGTCCATTCTTACGCTGCTATGAAGAAATACCCAAGACTGGGCAATTTATTAAAAGAGGTTTAATTGACTCACAGTTCAGCATGGCTGGGGAGGCCTCAGGAAACTTACATTCATGGCGGAAGGCACTTTTTCACAGGAAGGCAGGAGACGGAATGAGAGCCAAGTGAAGGGGGAAGCTCCTTATAAAACCACCAATCTCAAGAGAACTCATTCACTATCACAAGAACAGCAAGGGGTCGGGGGGAACCACCTCCATGATTCAGTGGCTTCCCATTGGGTCCCTCCCATGACATGTGGGTATTACAGGGCCCAAACCATATTGTCAGTCAAACTATTTTATTACTAAATCTGTTTTCACCCAATCCTTAGGTTATCTACTCTCACTTTTATTGCCTTAAGAGTGCTAAAAATATAGAGTTTATAATAAAATAGTGTATTTTTGAAAGATACTTGTGTTATGGAAAATGGAGAATAGATGTTAGCACGGTACCCAGAGTTGAGAATAATTTTTTTAATGATAACCAAATCTAGAGGATTCTATAGAACTAAATGAAGATATAGTACACTTATATTCCAAAAAATCTACATTTTGCAACTTTATCTTGTTTCTTTAATGAAGCCATTTAATATATTTTATTTAGAATATACTAGTACTTTTCCAACAGTGCTTTTGTAATACAGATTTATGGTGAATGTTTGTCCCTTTGTCTTATTTTTGAGAGTCAGGAATGTAATTTTTGTGATGATTTGTGTTTTCTTTTCACATATACAGAGATAATACAAGAGGGTGAGTTGTGAAATTAGACACAAAAATCATATACTTTGCTCAGAATCAAACTAAAAGGTTATAGGTAATTGAAAGACACAGACACGGCGTGGAAGAGCCTGAGACTGCCAGCCCATCCCACAGATCTTTTTTATAAGACACTCATCTAAATTTAACATTTATGCTTCTACATGATATAATAAGGGCATCACTTTTAGAAACGGAGCTAGTTAGATTATCGTATCATTCTGGGTTCAATGAGGAGAGAAAATCACGCAGTTGTTGAGTTCTCAACTTCGTAGAAGATGGCACAGCTGTTGCTCACTGGATGACAGAGAAGTTGTGAGGTGTCATGCCAGCAGAACTTGCTGGAAATATGGTCTCTGGAACTTGCCAGGAATCCACCATCTGGGATACTGGACTGTTTACTACATGGTTCTGCTGTCCAATGTGTATGGCAGGGTCCAGATACTGTGGAAATGCCTGTGGTTTGAGAGGTGCTGTGAAGTGCCACTTGATTGCCACACACTGCAGGAGCTGGACACTGGGAAAATGCCACTCTTCTTCAAAACTGCTCTGGAGATGGGATGTGTCAAGGAATCTGCTGGCTATCAAGGTATTGCTGCCTGACTTAAGCTGAGAGAGTTAGGCACTACAGAAGCTATGAACGCTACCAGAACCTACAAAGCCAACATATCCAAAGTACAGAACAAAGCTCTTTTTCTCTTACAGTGCCCTCTGCTGACAAAATGTTCTGCCAGCTGGTACAGGAAAAACAAATATTTAAAAGGACCCAAATCTGTGTTCCTAGAGCAGTATAAAAAGATTAATTTGTGGTTGAGAGACAATAAATTTATAATCAGCACAACCGTGAAATACCAATATTTGTTTATCTGACAATTCCATCTCTAACTCAAACATTTTCCAGAGTGTCATACCACAGACATCCATAAATTTCAGGTGTGTTGGTCATAAGTAACCTAGACAGACCAGGTATATTTTGCTAAAAACATTCCATAAATAGGAAAACATTCTGCTAATAAATGCTATCAAGAGATTCAATTAGTATCTTTTGAAGGCAATTTGATTAGACTATTTATTCCCGGGTGCTTCAATGAAGAAAAAAAGTTACAGACCAGCTGTTAATTCTTTTATTCCCAAATGACCGTTGGCCATGACATTTCAGTAATGCAAAGAGATAGTTTTGGTTTTAGATATAATTAAGAATTTTGTTATTAGAATTTAGAAATTTAGGAGAAAGAACTAAGTAAATTATTTATGGCAGAGAGACAGAACTGTTATTTGAAAAGATGAGAAATGTTGATGGTAAGAAGATTTCAAAACCTTTCTAAAGCATATTTCAGATTTCTCAGAATCAATACTTTATACATTTATTTATATTACTGCCTCAAAATATTGTTTTTTACTCATTTTCCAAACTATGGTCTGTCATATTAACTACATTTGTAAGTTGTCCAAAACATTTATTGAAATTTAAATAATTTCAGTCTTACAAATTAACATCTTATATTATGATTATGACATTTTCACTCTTGCTACTTGCTATTTATTTTCATAACAAATAATTTTAAGCAACCAATCAAAATGTCCACTGTTGGTATTATGACACATAAGAATCTGTGATCATTTATTTCAACATTCAGAAATATTGAAAGATAGGTCTCAGTTCTGCAAAAGCATAAGAAATCAAAGAAAAAAATTGCCGTAATGAATTTTATCTATTTTTGGCACACGTCTTTGCTTTCATATTTCTTC
This sequence comes from Papio anubis, assembly GCF_008728515.1. NCBI lineage: Eukaryota > Metazoa > Chordata > Mammalia > Primates > Cercopithecidae > Papio > Papio anubis. The sequence goes on from NC_044983.1 coordinate 106,558,434, forward strand.
ACCAAGTAAATAACTAAAAAGTGTTTCCAGATGGAATAAAAATCTTTATTTTAATAAAAATAAGGGCATATGCAAATCTATTTTTATTTCTTTTTACTTTGTTGGGAATAATACTAGGAACATCAGCATTCCCTTAAGAAAACTCAAGAGCAGTATAGATATCTTCAAATCAAAACCAATATTTGAAAAATCTCATATAGTTACTTTCCTTTGGATTTTTTTTTTTTTTTTCTAAATTATCTCCTCGGCACAGTCATGAGTCACAAGAAATGAACGTGATTGTGTCTTGATGGTGATGACTAAGGAAAAAGACAAAATAAGCATGACTTCTAATTACAGGTGTTGTGTACTCTGATGTGAAGTTTGTGATTATAATTGCAATTTGTAATTGTAAAATTTGTAAAAATGTGATGTGGACTTGATCCCCGCCAATTGCATGAAAGGCTTCTTAGAATAAACATGTATTGGCACTCAGACATTTCTCATCTATTAATTTTTTCATGCACATAGTTCTAATTACTTCTCTTGATGTGTCTTTAGAAGCCACCCAATGGAAGCACCCAACACCCAGAGGTCAACAGCCTATGGTCTTGGCCATAATAGTATAATATTAGGTGAAACAATCCAAAGAAGTGTATTCTACTTAAACTTTTGTAAGAGCATTACTCAGATCAGGCATAATATAGAGTGTAAACTGCAGAGGCCACAACAAAATACATTAATCAAAAATTGCACTTTGGGAGGCCCAGGCGGGGGGATCACGAGGTCAGGAGATCAAGACCATCCTGGCTAACATGGTGAAACCCCATCTCTACTAAAAAAAACCCAAAAAATTAGCCAGGCGTGATGGTGGGCGTCTGTAGTCCCAGCTACTTGTGAGGCTGAGGCAGGAGAATGGCGTGAACCTGGGAGGCGGAGCTTGCAGTGAGCCAAGATCTAACTGTACTCCAGCCTGAACAGAGTGAGACTGCCTCAAAAAAAAAAAAAAAAAAAAAAAAAAAAATTCCAGAACTGCATTTGTTTCATTTAGGTTAACTTCTGCCATTTAGTAAATCACAATTTTAATATGTTAAATGGTGCTTAGCAGCCTGAGAGAGTTAATTAGTTTCCAAAGCATTTAACTTATTCTTAGTGAGCAACTTATTGGACCAGTCTTGCTGATTAGGAAATATAGCATAAATATATTACAATTATTAATAAAACTATGTGATACTTATTTTATGATTTGACATTAGCTTGTGTGTTCTAAATACATGACACACTAAATTGATATTGATTATTACTGAACACAGTGACTAGAAAGAAGTAATTTACTATCACCTGATACCTTAAGACTTCCATATCTTGTGGGGGTAAACATTTTAACTCTACAGTACATTTATCATGATCATTTATCATGAAATTATGGCTACTATTATAAAAGTGAGATATTGAAAGACAGCTCATACTTTGTATATTAGTCCCATTATTTCTACTTGCATTTTACTTTTATAATTTTTGCAAAAAGATCACCATTCTTTTACACTATTCTGTATTTCACTTTTTTTTATAGTAAAGTTTTAGCTTAAATTGTTAAGCACATTTTCCTATCTGGTTATCTCCATTAGTAACAAGTATAGACAAAATGAAAACCATCTGAAGTCTTCCCATTTTTTGTCTTACCTGTTATCTGATTTTGTTTGCATTTTTAAAAATCAGGTATTTAAAAAAACCTGAACTATCCTATCTATTTTGTATCTTTACCTGCTGTTACTCTAAGCTTTCCTTATTTTATATTTAAAACGTATTTACAACTGAAATACTATGCCTTATATAGTTTAGAGAGACAAATTTAACTATTTCAGTATCACAATGTGTAATCTAGTTTTGTTATGGTACAAAGGATTTGCATTTGTTATTTAAAAAAATCATGAAATAGTCTGATCTTGTATATCTAAAAGCATTGAAGTTGCAACCTCCTGAATTTCATCTAAATGCTTATCTGTTCTCTAGTCCTTAAATGACACATGACCTTAGTTGTGGTCAATAGTTCAATGATCCAATAATGAGTAGGTCTGATTTTTTTATTTGTAAAAGACGCTTCTTTTGTAAAATTATTCTGTTTTGGACCTAACATAACTTGAGATAGATTGTTTTCCTTATTTTCAAATTATAGTCTTTTTATAATGATAAATCCTGGATGTGTGGTAACAAATTTCCTCTTTTGGATAGTCCTTTTTTTTTTTTTTTTTTTTTTTTTTTTTTTTTTTTTTTGCTAAAAAAGACTTTTTCCAGAACATACACTACACTAGGCATTTTATAGACTATGAAGGATATAAATATAAAGTCTCTAACTTTAAGAAACTCACCGTCAAGTGATAGTGGCAGATATTAAACAAATAAGTACAAGACTATATGATGAGTGACATGACAAAGACAAGGTATAAAAATAATAGAGAAAAGTGAGATTAATGTGATAGACTATTAAAAGTTGTTACATTGCATATGGTCTTTCTATTTTTAGATACTAATCAATTTTAGGTACCAATCAAATACTCCAAACTGTATTTGAGGAATATTTTGGAGCTCAGAATGATTTCTGACATAATAATCAGAATGACTGATGGGCTTGACTCATAATAATGTTATTATTCTGCTCTTCTTTCAAACAAAATAAAGATTTATACATATTTCTATCATCTAAAGGTTTTACGTATTGCTACTGAGTACAAACTTTCCTGATCAAACCATCTCGGAATTTGCTCTCATATTTAACAGTTAATTTTAACTCTATTTTTCTAATTTAGATTCACACTGATACGAAAACTCATGTTTGAACATCTCTCTGTTATATCATAAAGTCTGTAATAATGGCATCAATTTTAGAATAGAGTGGACATTTTCTTCCTTTTAGTTTTGTTTTTTTGGTAAACATCTTTTTCTTTTCCTCATGAAATAGTCCCTTCCACTAGGTCCTCTTTCTACTTTTACTCTGTGGTTCCAGAAAAATCTTTTATGTTACGTTATGGTCCCACTAGCTCCAAGTTCCTGATCTAAGAGAGAATACTTGACATAAGAAAAAAAAAAAAAAATCAGAGCATATTTCTGCAATTTTAAAAGCTTGATTCTTCAAAAATCTTAATTGGAAAAAATATTAAAACATACACTTCAATATTTTGTCAGCATGAGATTAAAGGCAGTGCTCAATGAGAAAAAAATAAAACATTCAGAGAAGTAAAAAGAAAAGTGACAGAGAAATGCCTAGAAGTATTTGAGCCTATAATTATAAATATTACCGAGTCAAGTTCCATTACTAAACATTCTAACTGTTGATTTGGCAGGTTTTTAAAATTCTGTCAATTTTATCTAAGCTGATTTAAGTAATCATAATACCACCAGCAATACAAAGAGCAATGAAAAATGCAGAGACATGAGACACTGAAAAGACAGATTTTAAAGGGCCAAGTTTGGAGAACAATACTAAAATCTAAAACACATTCATCCACATACAACAAACACATCATTTTTTTCTCATCTTCTGAGGTAATAATATTTTTTTCTCTAACAATATTTGGATCATGTAAAACAAGTTATGCTGAAATAAAATATCATAGACTTTTGACATTGAGGTTAATAAAGGAACACAATGTTTAATTCAATATGTAAAATTAAATGATGAAAATTAATGGAACTCAGATGAACTAAACAACAAATAAATAACAATATATTCAAAGCACTTTGAGAAATACAATCAAGAAATAAGAATATAAAAATATGTTTTTTTATCATTATGCATCTATTCTTAACAAAATATCAGTTTACAGTAGTGCAAACAAGCACACAGAAAAAAAGTCCCAAAGATATTTCCTAATTGTTGGTAAATTAAAATCCCCTCAAAAACTACTATTATATATGTATCATAGATAGTGGCTAAAATTGAAATTATGACAGTATATATGATATCATTAGAGTAAGACTTTCATCTGTGTAGTTTGGGGAAGCAGATGCCAAGACAAGATTAGACATGGAAGAGATTTACTGGGAGAAATACCTGTGAAAGAAAGTGGGATTGGGGAGGGGAGGCTGGAAAATATTTCAGATTGTGATACAGACTTGACTAGTGTACAGGTAACAGAGAAAGCACAGCGTGTGGGTAGAAAGAGTCTCAGACTGCAGTATGTGGTTCTAAGAAAGATTCAGTCAGGCCAGTGAGGAGTCCTTGAGCCAAAGTCCTTGGACAGAAGAGTTCTTCGTCTTGCAGAAATAAACTGGCAACTATATCCTTGCTGCATTTAGTTATTAGCTGGGAGCATCCCAACCTGGTCTTGTGCAAATGGATGGCTAGTTTCAGAGAGCGGCAGCTGACACCAACGGTCAATTAGGTTTCCTGAGGAGGAGGTTGAGTAGTGTATTTTATGTTTATCACAGTTCATACCTCGTATTGCACAGGCCTCTTTCTCCTCACAGGTTTGGAAAGCAGTTCCTCTATGATCTCTGTTAGCCTCCCTCCCTGAGACAAAACTCATAAGTGAGAGGTGAGTGGGGGGAACTACAGAGTTACCTGCCATTCCACTTGATTTCAGTGTCACAAGTAATACTCATCCTCTTCCTCCTCCATTTCAAATTTTAAATTCTCTTCACCTTTCATTGTCAATTCTGCAATCTTGGTGACCTAACAAATGGCATGACTCATAACTTCATTCCTAAAGAATTCAAACCCTGCCCATTATTCTCTTTTTAATCTGGGATTGGTGCAAGTGTCCACTAAGTTTTAATTGGGGAGATGAATACCAGCAGATACCAGGGTAGTTCACCTGGATTTTACATGTATTTCTACTCTGCTGTTTAAAACCAAATCTCCCTTTAGCTGATCAGGGTTGTTAGAAATTAAGTCTGGAGTTGTAAATAAAGACGAGTATTGAAACAAAGGATTTTTTAGTAAAGTAAATTTACTTTTGTGCAGAAGGGCGATTTTTTGTAGGGCCGGTTGTCACGAGGACACACTGAACAAAGGAGAGTAGAAGCTTTTATTTTCAACGCATGTTTTCTCCCTGTATCCTTTTCCCATTGACTGGGGTTGGACCACACAATTTAAATCAGACTCGATTGGCTAAACATTTGAACTTTTTTAGATAAGGTGGGCGAGGGGTGGAAGAGGGGGAGGGGGGAAGGGGTTATCTACAGAGGACTACAGAGTCAGTCCATTTTCAAATAAGGAAAGGAATGTGGGCTGGGACTGTGTCATTCTGGATATGTAGTAAAATTAGAAAGAAGAAAAAGGAGAAGAAAGTGGGGGGGTACTTGGAATTAGAGAATAAGAAGCTGAGCAGGCTGTTTGAAGAGAAACCTTGCCGTATCTCACAAGGGTCATTCATACCCATCAGTATGGTGACTCCTTATCTGCTAGTCTGTATACATAAGGGTTCCCAAGTGACTCAACAGCAGGTACAGTTTGAAATTCAGTGAGAGCCTTGCTAATCTCCTGGCAAGTGAGCATCCCTTATGGGGAATAAAACTTCCAAATCCACAGACCCCTGAGTTGCAGGGACACCACTCTCCACAATCCCAGTGGTTCATTTGCAGTGATAGTAAGAAGTAACATTGTGGCTTCCCATACTCATATATGAAGCTCTGATTTAATAGATACTGCATCTGGAAAAATAGCACACTGTGTTTGGAGAGGATTGCCTCTGAGATGAAACCTCAGTTGTGTTTCTAGAAAGAAATGGTAGCATTCTATGAAGCTGTCTATTTCTGAAAGGTGAGGTATGTGGTACTAATAATAGATCCCAAGGTCATAGGCTCATTCTCTCACTACCTCTGCTGTGAAGTTGGACATTCATAGGCAATAGTAGTAAAATTGGTCTTTGAAAATGCAAATTCATGCTCCTGGACCTATACACAGCCTCCGTCACTGCCATTGTGGACACTCACTTTATGTGTCCATAGTGCACATTTCAGAGTAGGTGATAATAAAGTAACTAATATCAACTGGCAAACTTATGTGCATACTTGGTTATTCAGTGCTTTCTTATTGATGAATGCTTCTTGGTGGGTGTTGATGTGTGATACAATAATCTTAACTCTTCATTGCCATTGCTATACATCTGTCCCTGTGCTTCTTTCCGTCAAGATCTCCTTTACTCAGATATTCAAGTCATTTTCCTTGCAAGATCCTGATCAAAAGTCTAGGACATTAATCAGTACTAAGAAACATACATATTATTTCCTTGACCACTTTCATCTTAATTAATGGGAATACCAGTTGAACTACTCATAGTTCCTCTCATTCAAAATAGTTACCCTCTCCCTTGTCTTTCAAGTGAAAGTTTGAAAGTAGCTATTATGAAATCACTGGTGATTTTTTAGTTTGTAGCCAATCTCTGGCTAAGTCGAACATAATCCAAGCTCAGGGAATTTCTTTCTCCTTCAGCTGTTTATATGGTTCTCCCACTCCTACCCTAACTATGTGAGCTGAAGGAGAGACACACTGGCAACTGCGGTGGGTAACAGGACTGTCTGCGCTGTATCTTGGAGTATATAATGCAGAGGGTGAGAATGTTAGGATAGCTCTGAGGCCAAATTGTAAATGAATATTGGCAGCTGTCTCACATGACTACAAACTGTTCCTTATGTTATTTTCTCTTTGAATGGAAGAGAATACATTCACCATATCAATGGCTGCATATGTTGTATATGGGGTCTTATTTATCTGTTGTCGCATAGATGACATCCAGCCCTGTGGCTGTGATCAGGATACCACTTAGTCAAGGTTGTGGTCATCTATAATTATTATCCAGGTATTATCTATCTCCTGAAAGGACCAGACTAATTAATTATAGATATACCAAGGACAATAGCCTCTACATTCTTTAGACATTTATATCTCTTCTAGTGATACTAATCTATCATGCTGCCTGGTATGCAATACTGTTTTTTATGTATTATCTCCGTTTGGGTGGGAGTCCATTTCAATTTGCATAAATCAGCAGTTTTTATGTTGCTGCCTGGTATGCAATACTGTTTTTTATGTATTATCTCTGTTTGGGTGGGAGTCCATTGCAATTTGCATAAATCAACAGTTTTTATGTTGCTGGTTGCCATTTTTATTCCTCCTGACTTCATGTTCATCCCGAGAGTCTCCACGGCCTTGTTATGATCATTGCTATCTCTTGGCTTCCGCCAGCTAAGTGCTATCCTTTGCCCTCTTCTTTGAGGGCCCAACATTCTCTTGGGTAATAATGACGCCATCTCTGTGGAAGTCTTCTCTGCTTTCAGTTATGCTGGTACCATTCTCATTCACAGTTTCCTGATGCCTTTGGTGACTGGTGTGTCCTCCGGGCCCTCTGTGGCACATAATCCTCTCGTGAGTTTTCTAATGTCTCCTATAATTTGCATTTCCACATGACCTCTTTCCTCAGCCTTTTTATTTCTCCTTAACTTTTGGAGTAACACAGCCATCTTCACTTCACTAGGCAGTGGTCATTTACATTTTAGGCCTCAAAAAGTCATGCTGGCAGCATGTTTGTCCACTGCTTGGAGTCTTTGAAAGGGTGTTAAATCCAATATCCCAAGAAAATGCCAAATCAATAGATTTTTGATTATCCACTCTTACATTCTGGTCCCCTTGATTAAGCATTCTAAAGCTATTAATATAATCTCAAGGACATTGATCTGGTCCCTCCAGAATTTGCTATCTAATTAGTGTCATACCTTCAGCATCTAGACTTTTTCCTTTCTTGGTAGGCCCTCTGCATGTTGGAATTTAACCCTACTTCTTGACCTGGCACTCAAGAGAAGAGATAGGAGCAATTACTGAATGTGGCTGTTGCAAAAGTGCTTTATCATATTGGAGAAGGGAAGGACACCTCTAGAAGCTCTGAACCAACATCTTTAGGGGCGTCCATCCAATCGTCCTCCATCCCATGCTTAGAGAATCCAGATTTTTCACACTCAGGTCATGATTTTTCTGTAACAGAGTTACCTTAACTAAGCATTATCTCTGAACTTCTGCCAATCTTTCACATCAAGTCTCCTGTCTGCTGACTAGTTGCATCTATAAGAGGAAAAAATGCCTCTTGGTAAACCTCAAAAGAGCCCCTCTGGGGCTCACATTGAGCCCTTACCTACATGTGAACCCTGTGATGCCTGTGATCACCATCTGTGTTGGTGTATTTCCCAATATTATCTTTCTAATGCCTGAATCACTATACTTCAGTGGCACTCTTCACCAGGACTTTGTTTTTTTTTTGGTTTTTTTTTTTTTTTTTTTTTTTTTCATCACTGCTTTCTGAGAAGCTTCTGAACTGGACCAACAAAAGATTTAGTGAGAAAATTTCTTCTAACAGAAATAAAAGAAGCATGTCAGAAGAGATTAAAAGAACCTTCATACAATAGTGTGTATCTTAATTCTGTGAAGATTGGGAAATCCAGTAGAAAGGCCCTCAGACTTTAGCAGGGATCTAAGAAACACTCAGCCAGGCTGAATAAGTGTCATGTTGCCAAATCTCCCATCAAAGCTATCTCGCATTTGTACATATGGGTCTGTATTAATGCATCCTGCTCTCAGTTACCAGTTTCAAGGAGTCTGTGGGGAGTGTACCTCAGCGTTGACATGATGGTCGATTCATCACACAGTAATGGAGGCTTTTTGTCAATATCGCTCGTAACAGCAGGAAATCTGAGTTGGACATTATGATTGTTGCCATATCATTTCATTGTCATCATAAAATATAAGCTCCTCAAATATGTAGATAAATGAACAAATGGTAATTGTTAAGAATATTTTAAGTTCTTATTTGAACATTACATTTTTTCTTTGCCCTCTCTTTCTTATTTTGAAATAATAGATGACGTTAGGCTAAGAGGTAATATGACTTCCTGAAAAGGGAAAGTTCAGTAGCTCCCCAAGTACACAAAAAGTAGATTCATAATGAATATGCTCAGGATGTTCTGCCCCAAACACAATCAACAAAATAGAAATCTGAGTTCCTTCACTCAGTGATATGTGTACAATGTCACCATATACCTAATCCCACTGAGCACAGCACTTTCTAGTTCACAAGAGGTAGTACATTTGGGGTTGGATGTGCCCTGGTACCAATCCTACTTTTGCAATTTTCTGTTTAGAACCTGGGATGAAATTTATTTCTCCAAATCCCAATTTAATATAAAATATCTAACACAATGATTTTTTGGGGGGAGAGAGAGATTTTATGGGATCAAATGAAGAACCTGACAGGTGCACAGTTTATATTACTTTATTGATTGGTAGACTGGCAATATTTTCTACAAACTTAGGCATTACATTGAGGCTGAGTTTACTTTTTATGGCCTTTGTTTTAAATGAAAAGTTATATTAAGACACTATCCTATAATGCATTTGACTTTATAATAGTTATGTTCCAGGAAGAGTACATTGTAATGTTTTCATTAGTATATTTATTACATTAATAATATAAAGCATACAGTATTGCACTTCCAACCTGCCTATATACAGAAACATTGTAGGATATTTAAAAATACCTAGATTTGAATTATTGTATTATAGCTTAGATACAATTGACCAGAATTTCATAGAATCTGTAGTGACACTTAGTTATCTAATACTGCTAAACTCTGTACTGTAGTTTGATAACCACCCTCTTAGGCTACTTGGATGAATGAAGAAAAGTATAACATTATCATAATATCTATAATATAGGATAAAGTGATAACTCTAAGTTCTCTGAGGCCCAGACTATCATTTTCTGGTTAGCAGGTCCTCAAAATCAAGGTCTTACATATGGGAAAATAAAGAGAAGGCATTTGAAGTAGTTATGCAATGCTATGTAGCAAACTACCCCAAGACTTAGAGGCATAATACAACAAATAATTTTTAGTCTCCAGATTTTCTGAGAGTTAGGAATCTGAGTACAACTTATCTGGGTATCACTGACTCAGGGTGTCTTGAAAGGTTTCATTCAAGATGTTGGCCCAAGCTTTTGTTAGATCAAAGCTCAACATGGGGAAGATCAGCTTCCAGTCCACTCAAATAGTTGTTGGCATCCCTCGGGTTCTCATTGGCCATTGCCTGGAAATGTGAGTTCCTTGCCATATGGGACTTTCCATAGTTTAGATGATAGCATGTCAACTAGCTGTCTGCATAGAAAGCAAGTTAGGAAATTAGAGAAGGACCTAAGTTAGAAACCACTATTTTTCTGTAACCTCATCTTAGAAGTAACATTTCATAATGTCGCTTTATTCAAATCTAAGGAAATACTGTTGGAACAGAGGCATAAGACAAACCCAAATAGATGTGGTTCTACAAAATGAAAAAAACTGAATTCTGTAAAAATGTCAAGTCATTAATGACAAAGGAAAGTGGATGAAACTATTCTAATTTGAAGACGACTAATAGTTTTCATCTGAAATACAGTGGAATTTACAATTATGGTCATTCAGGCAAAAATAGGGAGAGCATGAGCTCTTTCATTCTATTACTTCTCAGCTTGGACATGCTGTTCTTCCAGAGGAGAGGCATGGAGATGGCAGGGAGTGGGAATGAAGAGGTAAGTTTATGTACTAGGGCCCTAGGAAATATATTCTCTCACAGAAATGAAATAAGGCATGCTTGGTTTTGTTTTCGAAATGTGTTCTGAAGGACTTGCCAATCCAGCTAAGGCAGATGGATTGTGAAGCAAGAACAGTAATTTTTATGTCCACTTGTTTAAAGCAGTAGCATGAAATATGTGGAAGGCCTTTCATGGTAGACAGTGTATTGAAAATTACTTGGTCTGTCAATTCCCCCTTCAGGAAGGATTGTTTATAAAGCTCGAAGTTCCTACAAGGAGTTAGAATTGATTACATCAGTTGGAAAGCTTGATATGTTTTAAATCCTGAGGCAAGAGGAATGCAGCTGCTATCATCTCTTGCTATAAGTCAGTATGGGAAAACAGAAAATACGGCAAGAGTTGGAATGTAGACAAAAAAAGTGAGACATAATTTACTTGTCAGTATTAACCTTTTAGTGTGCTCCATAGGCAAATGTTTATCTTAATAACATATCTTCTCTCATCATCAGGTTGTATTTTAATTCCTTTGCACAGTGGATTTCAAATTATCTAAAATGATCCTTATATTTATTTTAACAAATGAATTAAATGTGTAACTAATTTAGTGTTTGTATTTTTTTTCCTCAGAGAGGTGGTTTAAAATTAAGAATATAATAGACTTACTTTAGAAAATAGTGGAATTGCATATTTGCTAGATTAGCCTACACTAAATATTAATATCCATAGGATTCATTTGAAAAACTTTTTAATAATGCAGTTTTCCTGAGCCTTATGATTGCAGTGATCTGAAGAGATACTCAGAATTCAAACATTTTAGCAAGTTCTCCAGTGCATTGTACTGCAAGGAGCTTTCAGAGCCTGCTTTATAAACCACAGTTCAAGGCCATTGCCTAGCATTAAGTTAATAAAACAAATTTAATGTGAGCTAGACATCTACTCTTAAAACTCAATGCTTCATTCATTAAAGGGAATCATGGTAATTTTTTTTTTTTTCTTTTCTTTATTGTGAGGCCACATTTGACCTCTTAGGAACACTCCATCAACCATTATGTATAATCAAAGACATAGAAAGAAAAAGCCCTTCGATAAAATACATTCACTTTAATTGTATTTTTGACATGTCCTTTTAATAGATAGCTAATCTGGAAGTAGTATGAAGACAGAGCATTGTTTTTGCTTAGACCAGGGACATCATATATCTCATTTATTCTGGGTCTACTATAATTCTACTTAATCTCTTGAGGGACAAGGTCACTATCTTCTCTCACGTTTACAAGAAGTCTTGTACTAACTTAATATGAGAAATGTGTTATCAGGGTTTTTTTTTTTTTTTTTAATTAACAAAATGTACATAAGCATTAAAGTGCTGGATATGGAAACAATGAATTTTAACCTCTCTACCACCCTCATTAAATACTATTGTAACAAACACAGATGTGATTGACATTTTAACACTCATTTTAGGTTGGGTGGGATTGGCTTACAATACATGAAATAATGCAACATTGGTTAAGAGTAACACTATTCACAATAGCAAAGCCTTGGAACCAACCCAAATGTCCATCAATGATAGATTGGATTAAGAAAATGTGGCACATATACACCATGGAATACTACGCAGCCATAAAAAGGATGAGTTCATGTCCTTTGTAGAGACATGGATGAAGCTAGAAAACATCATTCTGAGCAAACTATCACAAGGACAGAAAAACTAAACAACGCATGTTCTCACTCATAGGTGGGAATTGAACAATGAGAACACTAGGACACAGGGTGGGGAACATCACACAACAGGGCCTGTCTTGTGGTGGGGGGAGGGGGGAAGGATAGCATTAGGAGATATACCTAATGTAAATGACGGGTTAATGGGTGCAGCACACCAACATGGCACATGTACACATATGTAACAAACCTGCACGTTGTGCACATGTACCCTAGAACTTAAAGTATAATAATAATAATAATAAAAGAATAGACAGAAAGAATGGAAAAGATTATGATTTTCTATAGAAATAATAATCTATTTTATAAAATGACATTTCATAATAGTGGCGATCCAATAAAATATACTTATTCTGCAAAATGGCATTTTAATTTAGAGGAGAACCAATAAAATATGATAGAAATCCTAGCTGATCATTTGGAAAAAAAAGGTAGGTCTGTGGTTCATCTTACATATAATCATAAATTCAAAAAAAATCAAATACTCTGATTACAAATTACAAAAATAACAAAGTATTTTTTTATGTGGTTATATGATTAGGGTAATAACCTAAACATGACATCTAAGGGAGAAAAGGGGGAAACCAGAAAGTATGTGTGAACATAGAAATTCAAAATGAAAAATAGTCATATACAAAGTGCTAACTGTGAACATATTTGTAAAATACTTTACATATCTTTGCTTTTCAAATTAAAAAAAATACAAATCAACAAGTGTATGATGGACTTTCATGAATACATAATGGTGAAATATATAAATAGACCATTCACTAAAGAAAAAGACCAAAGCAGACCAAAAAATCCTAATTGTAGAGTTTACATTCTACCACCAAGGGGATATAACTCCTCTTCAGGGTATTTTGATATTAAACAATAAAACTAGTAAATGTACTTTAGATGAAGGAATTGAGTTCATGAAACTTCAAGCTTCTGGACTTTAAGGTGAAGACCATCTGTGAGCAAATAGATACATTACATGGATGATCATCACAATATTGAAAGGGAAAATTTTAACACAGCTTAAACCTTGACTTGCTCCCAAACTGGCCAAATAGGCCAGTCTGGCAGGAAGCATGCAGTTTGCTTTTATGCATTAAAAAGTAAATTTAGACCTAGTGTGGTGGCCAACACCTATAATCCCAGCACTTTGAGAGGGTGAGGTGAGTGGATCCCTTGAGCCCAGGAGTTCAAAAGGAACCTGGGCTGCAATGAGCTATGATTGCATCACTGCACTCCAGCCTGGATGATGGAGTGAAACCTGGTCTCCTAAAAAAAGAAAGAAGAAGAACAAGAAGAAGTATATTTACACTTGATAGAGATAAAATACGACTTTTTTCTAATCTCTCACTTAAGCCCATAATTTGAGTCATTGGCCTGCTTAATTATGGTCTCCACTATATTCTTTTAGTGGAAAAGAGAAGTCAAAGAGGGTGGAGACCCTTGCCTGAATCTGGTGGGGGCAGAGACTTCTCAATTCTGTTCCATTGGTCTATGTGACTATTTTTTTACACCAGTACTATGCTGTTTTGGTGACTATGGCTTTAGAGTATAGTTTGAAATCAGGTAGTGTGATGACTCCAGATTTGTTCTTTCTGCTTATTCTTGCCTTGGCTGTGCAGGCTCTTTTTTTTTTTTTTTTTTTTTTTTTGCTTCTATATGAATTTTAGAGTTTTTTTTCTAATTCTAGTATTTTGACAGGAATTTACCTTGAATTTGTAGATTAATTTTGGCAATATTCAACACAATAATAGTGGGATACTTCAATACTCCACTGACAGCACTAGACAGGCCATCAAGACAGAAAGTCAGCAAAGAAACAATAGATTTAAACTACGCCTCGGATAATGGACTTTACAGATATATACAGAACATTTCATCCAACAATCGCAGAGTACACATTCTATTCAAAAGCACATGGAACTTTCTTCAAGATAGATCGTATGTTAGCCCATAAAATGATCCTCAATAAATTTAAGAAAATTGAAATTATATCAAGCACTCTCTCAGACCACAGTGGAATAAAGTTGGAAATCAACTTCAAAAGGAACACTCAAAACCATGAAAATACATGGATATTAAATAACCTGCTCTTGAATGAACATTGGATCAAAAACAAAATCATGATGGAAATTAAAAAATTCTTCGAACTGAATGACAATAATGACTCAACCTATCAAAACCTCTGGGATACAGCTAAGGTGGTGCTAAGAGCAAAGTTCATAGCCCTAAAAGCCTAAATCAAAATATCTGAAAGAACACAAACAGATAATCTAATGTCACACCTCAAGGAAATAGAGAAACAAGAACAAACCAAACCCAAACCCAGTAAAAGAAAGGAAGTAACCAAGATCAGAGCTGAAGTAAATGAAATTGAAACAACAACAACAAAAAAATGTACAAAAGATACATGTACCAAAAAGTTGTCTTTTTGCAAAGATAAATAACACTGATAGACCATTAGCAACATTAACCAAGAAAAGAAGAGAGAAAATCCAAATAACCTTACTGAGAAACAAAACAAGAGATACTACAACTGACATCACTAAAATTCAAAAGATCATTCAAGGATACTAGGAACATCTTTACACACACAAACTAGAAAACCTAGAAGAGATAAATAAATTCCTGGGAAAATTCCTGGACAGTTCTGGATCTTTACCACACAATATCTATGAACAAAATATGCCTAGAACTTGAAAGAACCTTTAGTGTAATTGTATGGAAAAAACTTGGCCTGTAAATTATGTGACATCTTTAAAATCAACTAGTGTTTAACACGTATATGCCAACAACTAATATTTTCACAGTAAAGCTTCATCTATTTGGCATAAGGTTGTAGCATGACTTTGAAACTACTTGATTAAAACATAGGCCAGGAGAGGTGGCTCACGCCTGTAATCCCAGCACTTTGGGAGGCCGGGTCTGGCCGGTCATTTAAGATCAGCATTTCGAGACCAGCCTGGCCAACATGGCTAAACCCTGTCTCTACTAAAAATATAAAAATTAGCCAGGCGTGGTGCTGCAGGCCTGTAATCCCAGCTACTCGGGAGACTGAGGCAGGAGGATCACTTGAACCTGGGAGGTAGATGTTGCAGTGAGCCGAGATTGTGCTACTGGATTCCAGCCGAGGCGACAGAGCGAGAATTTGTCTCAAAGTAAATAAATAAATAAATGAATAAATAAATAAATAAATAAAATATGACTGATCAGTGTAAAATAATGTCTGTTTGTTGCTTTGTTTCTATAATGTTAAACAGATACAAATGTTTACCTTTTATACTTACATAAATTTGATGCACATTTTTCAATTTACTAGGTATTTGAGAGTCTTAGTAATATTTTATAAGACTATTTGACATTAAAGTCAAAAATATAATCATTATTGAATGCATTGCATTAAGGAAAAGTTACATAGAGTTATATATGAGATTTATTGAGTTTGTTTCATAGCCATAAATACATTTGAGTGAAATCCAATACTATAGTATACAATTCACTCAAAGTTTAAAAATATCTTAAGAATCTTCCCTCTTTATCAATTAACTTGGTTGAAACAAAAGATAAACGTATTTTCTACTTCTTCTTTCATTGTCATTTGCTGTTTGCCCACTTTCCTGCTATTTCTCTCAGATTCAGTATTGTCAGAGGTTGATAAATTGGTGCTTTCACTTAGAGCATCTCCTCTGCCCTCTAAATCCCCAATCTGTCTACGACTGCCTGTGACTCCCGACTACAAGGCTTCCTGGGATATTCTGTCAGCACTATTCAGCTAGGCTGAAGAAGGAGACAGGTTTGTTATTTCAAAATTTGTGAGCATATAAAATATCCATGTTTTTTAGCAGTATCCTTTTCTCTGTATTTTTCAATTACTTCCTTTCATTTTGCTAACTATATTTTGTTTATAGGGCTTTTAATTTTAATTAATGTTTTTATTTTATGGTCTAATTTCTCAATAATGCAGCTCAGCAGTGTATCTTAGTGATATTATGTGGGTAATGACATTTTCTGGGGCAAATAGGTCAACATGTAAATACAAAGATGTTAATTAGTTGATTTGTTTATTTAACTGCAGAACACATGCAGTGACTCTTGTGTAACTAAGAAAAAATTATAAATATGCCTTTTTAAGAAAATTAAATAGAAAGTCTAATGTGTAAATATAATTACTTATTTTTGTTAATAATTTAATCAACTGTTGAGGCTGACATTTCTAAACTGAATGATTTATCATTATCAAACAAAACAGAAGATAATTTGTTATAAAAAAACCTAAGATATTAAGATATTTTATTCTGTTTTTTGCACCATATTCACTTGTTCTATGATATAAAACACCGTGGCATTAAAACATGTGGACTGTGGCTGGAAAAAGGTTGGACAATGAATTAGAAATGCTGTAAGTAATTCTTGAGTTCAGAAGTCTTCATTCAAATACTGTCTTTAAAAGATAAAGACTTCAATGCTTACTTGATGAATAGAAAAAACACAAAAGCTATCTACTGAGAAATTGAATTTTCTTTAGGTACATTATGTCTATGATAAAATTTTCTATACTCTGAAACTGTTGTTCTTGCCTCTGTAGTATAGGAAGATATAATTACATTAATATTATAGGAATATTTTCTATGTATTTGTGGTAACTTTTAAAAGTGTTTTTTGATGGAATTTACTATTTTCTCTCATATGAACACATATTAATCTGATTTGCTGTCACTTCCAAAGAAATTTTAAACTTTTAGTTTATATGGCCATTAAAAATCAACAAATAAATATTATTACTTTAGGAAGAAATTGTGCTCAAACCAATGTGCCTCTAATGATTTGGCTGTATCCTCTATTTTCTGTAAAAAAAAAAAAAAAAAGTTTGGCAAACCTACTTACAAATATCTAAGGTTTTTAATTATTTGTTTTTAATCAGAAGAGACTATCACGAGTTTGTTAAATATCTGAGTTGTCCAGTCGTTTATGCAAATAAATACAAATACGCTCAAATACATGAACAATTTTTAAGTACACTGAAAAGATTTGAATGGATCCATTGTGCTATTTAGTCATTAATCATCAGCTCTGACTCAATTAAAGATTCAAATTATTGTCTATAAAACACAAATTTCACTGAGTATTTGAATCCGTATTACTTAGCTAGCAAAAATATATACATTTAACTGAGCGCAAAGTGCAAAAATGATTTGCAAGTTGAAAAATTGAGAACAATTTTAGAATAATTTTGGATTTCTGAGATGTCACTCTGTATTTCTAAGATATTCATTACCCTCATGTTGTATGTATCTGGTTACCATTAAATAATATGCTTATATAAAACTAATTTTTTTAAGTTTAAAATGAATATATTTCAAAACTATTCAAAGTTTTTTTTTAAGAAAACAGAATGAGAGTAATCTACTTTTGAAATTGACTCATTTTTTAACATTTTTCATTATTTAAAAAAATTTTGTGGGTGCATAATAAATACATATATTTATGGGGTATGTATGATGTTTTGATATAGGCATAAAATGTAAAATAAGCACATCATGGAGAATAAAATATCCATTCCTTTAAGCATGTATTCTATGGGTTACAAACAATCCAATTTGACTCAGTTTTTAATGCACCATTAACGGAATTTCAAATTAAATTGATACTGTAAAAATATTGAACAGAACTTTTTATTTTTTTAATTTAAGTAAATACTTTTTAGAGCAGCAATACTGATGAAGATTACTTGATAACAAGTATGTTTTTGGTTAGCTTTCCAAATAATTCATGTTTTCTTTCTCATTGGTATGAGAAACATAATTTAAATTGAATTACTACCCTGAGCCTGCTACCTAGAGTGTCTTCTGAATCATTGTTGGTCCTCAGAGCATCATTTTTGCTCTTTCATGTCTCTATTGAGCATTTTGCCATTAACAATTATAGCCTGCACACCAAGATTCCTCTACCATTTTAAACCTCTGAGGTAACAGAGTGAGATCACTGCCATTTGTTGCCCCCAAAACACTCAGTAATTTCCCTTATTTTATTATGCCATAAACCAACTTGTTTAGTTGTCCTTGTGAAAATGTACTTTGTGATTCCTTTACACTGAGTCTAAGGAACCAATAAATCTCAAAACTGCTCTCTATGTATAAATGAGCTTTCAAGGCACAACTGGGATTCTATTAGTTTTTCCTTTTTACATTAAGCCACTAACATTATATGTTTTGAAGAGACTTTTAAACTTGGTCAGGTCATTGAAATTGGTACATGTGAATGGAAATGAACATCTAAAAACCACCGAGACATTAAAGCACCAAACTCTTAGGTATACATGTGCTGGCAACCACATGCTCCTAATTGGAAATTTTTGATGTTCACACTTTTTTCTTCTTCCTACATTGCTGTTTTGAAGGTAAAAATTATTATATTAAAAGGGAAACAAATGTAAGACTGAAAAAAGGACCTATATAATAGGACAAGTGTCCTCCAGTTATAAAAAATTAGGCCACTTTTGTAATTATTATCTTATAAAGATATGAAAATATTATTCCTGTAAATACGTGTGATATTTCTAATCATCCTATATTTTACATTTTAAATTCATCAAATGATTATTTTTTGACAGTGTATGTACTCAGTTCTATGTCAAGAATATTCAATTTTGTTAAAGCTTCTATTTAAATAGTATTATTCAAATATAAGCCAACAAAAAAAAAATTCTTGAATTAGATGCTATTATGTTTCCAATTTGGTACCTGAGAAAACCACCACAGAGATATAAAATTAACAGCTTAACCTCAAACGGAAAGTACATAAGTGAATCAAGTGGATTTTAGCATAGACCTTGGCTGGAATCCTGCTGTAATCTCTTGGCCCTTCAGCCTCAGTGGGAGATGGAACAGAATGGAATCTATTAGAGCTTCACTCAGTTTCGATTCCCTTCATCAGATCTTTGACCATAAACCTGGTACATTTCAGGTATCACCTCTGGAATTTCATATGAGAAAGCTAGCATTTACTTGAGCAATGAAGAAAGTAAGTGTCTGTGAGGTTGCTGAGACAATCTTGAAAAACCTGAGGCCATAAAAAGGAAGTCCAGTGGGTCACTCCATTGACCTTTCTTGTCCACTGTAGTGTTGATTAAGCAGACGCTATCTGGAGCATATCCACTCATCTTGGCAGGAATGAAATATTACGGGGATCTTGAGTCTCTTGTTCAACAAGAAAACATCTCTTCTAATATCATTCTATGGGTCAAAGTGATGTGTCGCCAAGCATGAAAGAATAATTACTCAAGAGATGAGACATGGATATTGGGGTACAGTTATAAAATCTAACACTGCCTCTTTGTTGTTCTTCCCTTCTTCTTTTACCCTCTAACACTGACTCCACACACACTCAGCCAAAGCTCCTGTTGCAGTGTAGTTAGTACACATTGCCTATACATACATTATCTTATATATCACAGTCTTTTATGCATTTGGGTTGGATTGAGGTGATATGTGTCCAGCGGAGGCTGTTATTTTGCCTCTTCTCTCTGCCTTTCGTATTTCACATGTGGAGCTGACAGCAGCATAAGAAGAGCAGAACGTGGAAAACTAAGTCACTGTATTGAAGATTGACTCCTCTGACCTACAGCAGATTTTCTGTGATTTATAAATTAACCTTTCTGGTCCTTAAACACTGATTTCAGAATTTATTGGTTACTACCACATAGCTTGGCTCAAATAGACTAATTTTACTGTCATCCACTGTGAACTTTTCTCACTTAAGTTTATCTCAAAAACAAACAATGATGTTGGTATTTTACTTTGATACTAATTGCACTGTGCTAAAAGGACACAGAGTGTTATTCCTCATTTTGACTTATTCTTTTGTTCCCAAGGAATGTCACCAAAGTACAAGATGATTGCATAGCCTAAGTAAACAATATAAACAATAGTAAAATGCCTGAAATTTCCTGCCTCCCCCAGCAGTTTAATAATAAAATTCCCCTCAAATTATCAAGTAAATTCCTTGTGTTCACAGCTATATTAAAACATAAAAACATTCTCTCCTTTTTCATCATAAAGAAATTAAAAACAAATGTGTGTCTGGGTGTGTGTATGTAATTTGTTCTAATTTATGTTTATTTTTCAATAAGTAGCAATTTATATCTTACTCAGATTTCTCCTTTTTGGAGTATGTTACCCACAGATTTTAACAAACCCACACATACACAGACCAAACACAAGTGTTTATAGATCTTTTTAAAGAATATATATCTCCATCTCATTTGGCGATCTAGTCAATTTAATCCTGTAACCATTTCTCACACCAGAAGTCAAATGTGAAAGACACTTTTACTGGTTTTCTTTAAAATATAAATTCCCTGCTTCTTCCTTTCTAAATGGTCTGTATATCATTTCAATGACATGAGGGACACTGATCCCACTCTCAGCTCTAGTTACAAATTCTGATTAGTCAAACGCATTATTGAGCTCTCAAAGCCCATAATGCTGAATGGTTGAAGAATGTGATTGTAACCTAAGTCAGCTAATCAGACAGGGGCAAATATCACCTGGGAGTAACATGGGGTAAAGCTTCTTCACTTTACTGAATAACTTGGTCATTTTTCTTTCCATTTTTGCACATTGTGTTTGATGTGAGCGTATCTCCAATCATCTAGATACCAAACTAATGATAAAGGCAACATTTGGAAGTGACAGGAATCATCAGAGGAAAACAGAAAGAGAGCAATGATGAATTATGAATTGATCCTGCCTTAGCCAGGGATTTTCTACGCACATATGTAAATACATTACTTTTCAAATGACCTCGAATCCGGGTTCTAGGATGCTTGCACTATTACATTATAAATGACACAATTAAAAGTTTACACATTAAAAATAAGAAAAGTAAATTATTTTGTAGGGAAAACATAATACAACTTGTACTGAGAAAACTTGGTTTTAATATACAGCTACATTCTTAACTAGTGTTAAGTTAGTTGCTGAAACTCAACTAAATCTAAATCATTTTAAGTAAAGACATTTATAAAGGCTAACTTTCATCATTATTATAAGGATAAATTTGTAAATATGAGTGAATGAATATGCAAATATTTGGAACTGAATAAATTGTTGTTTGCAGGTGGAGAAGTGATTTTTAAATTATTTTTATTAGAATGATAATACAATAAAATAAATTTCTAAATTATGCCAATTTTTTTCAGGAGAAAAAGCATTGAAAGTTTTATGTAACACATTAATAAAAACTGCCTAATAAATACCACTAGTAAAATACAACTAACAAAAACTTTAAAAAGTAGCAAATAGACATGCTAATTCATAACATTAAAAGTGTCCCTTTAGTTATTATAAGATAATGAGTAACGAATAAATGCAAGCAATTTATTAGTTTGAATACTGCTAACACATGTAATAGTCTGATAGCTTTTAACTGTGGAAGAGAAAATACTGGCCATGCGTGTCTAAAACTGAGCTCTATTACCATGGTATTCCCAAAGGTATTCTCAGTGGTATTGCCATCCCTTTTGTAAGATGAAATTGCATACATTAAATTTACAGCAGGGATATATATTTAATATAAACTACTAGATAATCTAAAATAATAGCAATTACAGATGGAATGTTCACTATATTTTCTACCCTTTTGTTCATAAACTGTTAATGAGATTTCTTCGGGGGTATGATAGACACATTTTCTAAATTTGTAAAGAATGTGTGAATAGGTGAATATGCACTTACCATAATTGTGGAAGAAAATAAGATTATAGCCATTTATATCTTCTGGAATTAAGAAAAAGCATATTGAGATCTGGAAACAACCTTAATCTAGGTAGGATAGTTATACTCCAACATAATATCCAGGCCTCGGTTTATTTCTTTATAAATTAGTTCAATGCTATTGCCTCAGAACTGCAAAGATTCAGAACCTTAGAAAGAACAGAGTAGATTTCCAGAATAATTTAGGTTTCATTAAATATTAGTCGTGCATTTGTTGTTGTTGTTGTTGTTTCTATTTATTTTTGTCTTTCTCACCTTCAGTGGCATAATAAGGATCACTACATTTTCTGATAATGAGGATTGCTGTATTCATTCTCTGTAAGTACATGCCTGGCTTCATGTTACTATTTTCTCCCTCTGCCCATAATACAGAGTATTTTGAAAGGTCTGTGTCTATAATTCCCATAATTGGTGCTCATAGGAATCACATAAGGAACTTGCTAAATAGTCAGCTATTTAGGGCTTATGTTCAAGTATTCTGATTGTGTGAAGATAGTACAAAGAACTTGTGTTTTAATAAGTACCCTAGACAGCATTAAAGCAAAACACACTGCTGTTGATCTTTAGAAATAAGTACTGGAACTATGATTCAGGCCACAATTTATTGGGATAGGAAAAAATAAAAGGAATATAACTTATTAATATTAATAAAGTCGGGCCAGGAGCAGTAGCTCACACCTGTAATCCTAGCACTTTGGGAGGCCAAGGCCGGTGGATCATGAGGTCAGGAGATTGAGACCATCCTGGCTAACATGGTGAAACCCTGTCTCTACCAAAAATACAAAAAAATTAGCTGGTCACGGTGGCGGGCGCTAGTAGTACCAGCTACTTGGGAGGCTGAGGCAGGAGAATGGCGTTAACCCGGGAGGTGGAGCTTGCAGTGAGCCCAGATTGAGCCACACTCCAGACTGGTTGACAGAGCGAGACTCCATCTCAAAAAAAAAAAAAAAAAAAAAAAAAAAAAAAAAGAAAAAGAAAAGGAAAAAAGAAAGTTAGTATGTGTCTTCTTGCATGCTTCTTGTATGCAGGTTTTGAGGAAAATCATCCAACAGCTGACATACTAGGTCAAAACAGAAAATTATGAAAATCTTAGATTAAAGGCTTCTATGTTGTTCAGGGAAGTTCTGCCACCACTTGGTCTGGTTTCATGTACCACTAGCTCTAATTCTTTCATCCTTGTGTACTAGCGTTACTGTTCGGTAAACCTAAGTATCCTATGCTTCAGTCAAGTCTATGGCACATCATTTACATTTACTTTTACATTTCCATGCTTTGTAGGACTCTATCCCCTCTTCCATGAATGATGGTTCCTTCTTATGTCTTCTATTCACTCTTCAATATCCAGGTAAAACATCTTCCATGAGTCTCTCAAAAATTTCTCCATGCAGATTTAGTTGCTCCTACCTTTGTATTTCTCTAACATCCCCATAAGTC
This sequence comes from Papio anubis, assembly GCF_008728515.1. Taxonomy (NCBI): domain Eukaryota; kingdom Metazoa; phylum Chordata; class Mammalia; order Primates; family Cercopithecidae; genus Papio; species Papio anubis. The sequence goes on from NC_044983.1 coordinate 106,581,892, forward strand.
CTACAAGGTCTTACTGCATGTTTTTATATTATATACTTCTGTTATATATAAGCATATGTAATATATAATATATGTAGTGTAAGTATTATATATACTATATATAAATATATATATAGTATGCACCATGCATTTGGAAAAGATGCAGACTTTATCTATCTTAATATATATATACACATAAATATATGGTATATATAATGATATGCTATGTACAAAATATATATAAGTATATACTTCTAGTCTATAAATATTCAATATAATACTTATACTACATATTTTATATAAATATGCACACATATGTCTATTAGTCCTTTCTCACACTGCTAATAAAGACATACCGAAGACTAGGTAATTTATAAAGGAAAGAGGTTTAATTGACCCACTGCTCAACATGGCTTGGGAGGCATCAGAAAACTTACAATCATGGTAGAAGGAGAAGTGACCATGTCCTTCTTCACAGGGCAGCAGAAGAGAAAAAAATGAATCCCAGCTAAGGGGGAAGCCCTTTTTAAAACCATCAGATCTCATGAAAACTCACTCACTATCGCAAGAACAGAATGGGGGAAACCACCCTTATGATTCAATTATCTCCCCCTGGTCCCCCCCACAACACGTGGGTATTATGAAAACTCTAATTCAGAATGACATTTGGGTGGGGACACAGCCAAACCATATCATTACACCCATGGCCTTTCCCAAATCTCATGTCCTCACAACCATGATCTTCTGACAGTCTCCCAGTGTTAACTCGTTCCAGCATTAACCCAAAATTCCAAGTCTAAATTCTCATCTGAGACAAGTCACTTCCACCTATGAGCCTGTAAAATCAAAAGCAAATTAGTTACTTCCTAGACACAATGCGGGTACAGGCGTTGGGTAAATAGGCCAGTTCCAACTGGTCAAAACAAAGAGCTACAGGCCCCATGGAAGTCTGACATCCGATAGGCCAGTCATTAAACATTAAAGTTCCAAAATGATCTCCTTTGACTCCCTGTCTCACATCCAGGTCATGTTGATGCAAGAGGTGAGTTGCCACAGCCTTGGGTAGCTCAGCCCCTGTGGTCTTGCATGGTACAGACCCCTTCTGACTGCTTTCACAACTGGCCTTAAGTGCCTGCTTCTTTTTGAGGTACATGGCACAAGTTGTTGGTGGAGCTACCATTCTAGGGTCTGGAGGACAGTGGCTTTCTTCTCACAGCTCCACTAGGCAGTACCCCAGTGGGGACTCCGTGTGGGGGCTCCAACCCCACATTTCCTTTCTGCATTGCCCTAGCAGTTCTCCATGAGTGTTCCACCCCTGCAGCACACCTATGCCTGGACATCCAGGCATTTCTATACATCCTCTGAGATCTAGGTGGAGATTCCCAAATTTCAATTCTTGATTTCTGTGCACCTGTACGTCCAACACCACATGTATGCCAACAAGGCATGGGGCTTGCACCTTCTGAAGCAATGTCCTGGGTTGTACATTAGCCCCTTTTAGCCAATGGCTGGAGCTGAAGTAGCTGAGACACAGGGCATCACATCCCCAGGCTGCATAGAGCAGTGGAGCCCTGAGACAGCCCATGAAACTGTTTTTCCTTCTTATGCTTCCTTTTCCCCCACTAGACCCCCAGGCCTGTGGTGGGAGGGACTGCCATGAAGTTCTGTGAGTGCCCTGGAGACATTTTCCCCATTGTCTTGGTGATAAACTTTCAGCTCCTAGTTACTTATGCAAATTTCCACAGCCAGCTTGAATTTCTCCCCAGAAAATGGATTTTTCTTTTCTATCACATCATCAGGCTGCAAATTTTTCAAACTTTATGCTTTGCTTTCTCTTGAACACTTTGCCACTTAGAAATTTCTTCTGCCTGATACCCTAAATCATCTCTCTAAAATTCAAAGTTCCACAGATCTCTAGGGCAGGAGCAAAATGCTTCCAGTGTCTCTGCATAGCAAGAGTGACCTTTACTCCAGTTCCCAACAAGTTTCTTATTTCATCTGAGGCCAAGTCAGCCTGGACTTCATTGTCCATATCATTATCAGCATTTTGGTCAAAGCAATTCAACAAGTCTTTAGGAAGGCCCAAACCTTCCCACATCTTCCTGTCTTCTGATCGCTCCAAACTGTTTCAACATCTGCCTGTTAACCAGCTCCAAAGTTACTTCCATGTTTTCGGGTATCTTACAGCAGCACCCCACTACCCAGTACCAATTTATTGTATTAGTCCATTCTCACACTGCTAAGAAAAACATGCCCAAGACTGGGGAATTTATAGAGATTAGAGGTTTATTTAATTGACTCACAGTTCAACATGACTGGGGATACCTCAGGAAACTTACAATCATGATGGAAGGAGAAGCAAACATGTCTTTCTTCAAGTGGTGGCAAGAGAGAGAAGAGTTAATGCCCACCAAAGTGGGGAGCCTATTTTAAAACCATCAGATCTTGTGAGAACTAACTCACTATCACAAGAACAGCATGGGGAAACCAGCCTTGTGATTCAATTATCTCCACCTAGTCCCTCCCAGGACACATGGGGATTACGGGAACTGCACTTCAAGATGAGATTTGGGTAGGAACACAGTCAAACCATACTATATATGTATACATACTTGACTTTGGTATATGAGTTTTTATTATCTATTAGCTAAAAATTAAGGGCAATGGATGATTATTTAATACACCTTAACATATATAGCACTCAATCTGTAATATTTATGTATAACAGAATGTTGCCAGCCCTATAAAATTAATTACTCATTGCTATGGTTTGATTAATTTTGTCCCATCAAAATTCATGTTGAAACATTAACCCCAATGCAACTATATTAAGAGGGGTGACTTTTAGGAGGTCATTGAGTCATGAAGGCTCTGCTCTCATGAGTGATATTACGTGCCCTTATAAAAGGGCTTGACAGAAGGAACTCACCTGTTTTTGGCCTTCTGCCTTCCACCATGTGAGGACACAACATTAGTCCCCTTCAGAGGATGCAGCAACATGACTCCATTTTGGAAACAGACACTGGGCCTTCATAAGACACTGAATCTCTCAGCACCTTCATCTTGGCCTCCTACTCTCCAAAACTGTGAGAAGTAAATTTCTGTTCTTTATTAATTACCCAGTCTCAGATATTTTGTTATAGCAGCACTAATAAACTCAGACGTCCATGAAAATAATCTCTAAGAGCACTAAAATATTAGTAATAACTTAGCATCTAATAACAAATAATTTAATAATAATGGTTTATTAAAAAATTTCTTTATATTTGAAATACTTCAATGTTTATTTTATGATTTCCAGAATATTTATTTTTTGTGATACTGTGTGGTCTTTTTATAGCATGATCACCTATAATCTGTTTTTTTGTTTGTTTGTTTGTTTTTTGAGACGGAGTCTCGGTCTGTCACCCAGGCTGGGGTGCAGTGGCCGGATCTCAGCTCACTGCAAGCTCCGCCTCCTGGGTTTATGCCACTCTCCTGCCTCAGCCTCCCGAGTAGCTGGGACTACAGGCACCCGCCACCTCGCCCAGCTAGTTTTTTGTATTTTTTAGTAGAGACGGGGTTTCACCATGTTAGCTAGGATAATCTCGATCCACCCGTCTCGGCCTCCCAAAGTACTGGGATTACAGGCTTGAGCCCCCGCGCCCAGCTGATCACCTATGATTTGTAAGACCAGAAGTAGACATTCTGAAATCTGCAAGCAAAATATTTCATTAGAAATTAGAACCCATTATTTAGTTGTTGAATTAATTTGTGAAACTAATGACTATTTAATTCAACATATATTTAAAGTTAATGTAAGTTTAAGTTACAAATAATAAAGGGAGAACAAAATAATAAAAACCTTAAGGTTGTAATAAAGTTATTTAAAAAAAAAAGATATGTAAATTTATCTTGAAGATATGTCATTTGGACTTGGGTCTTCATTTAAGAAGTGAATTTCAAAACAAACCAATGTCTGTTAATGATTGTACTAATTTTGGTTTCCTAACAAATGAATATTTGGATTATTTCTATTTCAAATTTGGATTGAAATTTGAAACAGCATTTTCCTATTTCAAACCTCACTAAAGTTGTTTGTTAAGGAGGTAAATTACATAATCCATAAAATATTCAATTCTTTAATGTCTATTTATACGGAATACAGGTCAGTATAGTTCTGCTTTCCTGCAGAGTTGAAACTCTAGATAGATACAATGGAAAAGTTTTTCATTAACCTTTTATACTGCCATTTTGTATATACTGAATGAATAGTGCTTGATATAACTATAATATTATAATAATATGTAGTGGAAACAATGTGAACTCTTGTAACCTCTTCAATTAATCAGAAAAAAATTGCATATGAAATAATAGCTCAAAATTAATTTAAAGAATATATTTACCAGAAAGCAAGAAATTTACAAGAATATAATTTGTAAATGCATAAGGTATAGTTATGCAGTTTAAAAACAAAATAATTACATCGTTTTTAAACAATGGCATTTTATTTTAATATGTATAATATTATCAGAGAGAAAAACTCAGTAGTTGGCAAGACTTAATGTGAACATACTATTTAACACAAATTTTTCAAAGAGATTGAATATTTAAAATGTGTAGTCATACATGCACCAGTTCATTTGTGTTAGTCTCTACACTATAATTTTAAAAAGTAATTATTAATACCCTCAAAATTCAAGGTTTCAAGATCAATACACAGAATAATCATAAGGAAGCTTGAACAAATATCTTGATTCATGCAGACATAGGGGTGCTTACATGAGTGCCAGTCAGAAAACAACTACAACAAAATTCCCTCTGAGGATAAACATTTTAAAACATTATGAGGGTAAACTTTACCAATACATACCTTCCTACTCTGTAGCATATATTGTACAGATCTGTGTTTGTATAGGCCACATGTTGGTAGGCATTGGATTTTTAAAGACTAATCAACTATTGATCTTTCCTGTTCATCAGTGATGTTATTTCATAATGTATTGCTACATACATGGGTACAGATTTTCTATTCGGCTCTCCCTCCGATTTGAATACTGGCAATTTCTATCAAAGAAAGCAAAAGTAATCCAATTCCTAGCCAAAGTCTAAGTGAATATGAATATTTGAAGCAAACACAAATGCAGAGTTCTAGGCATTGTTAGAGGAAAATAAAGATTTAAAAGGCAGGATTTTAGAATTAACACTAAAAGCAGGCTAATTACCTTTTGAGAGCACAATGGAGGCAAAGAAGGGCTTCACATACATCAACAAGTAAAGCAAATGCATTATTACAGACTGAGCATTATCTATAAATGACAATATGTATCCAGTTGAAGTTGAGCTGCTAAAATAGAACATGCAAGAGGGAAATGGTAAAGAATCAGACCAGAGGGTTTTTGCTAGAGCTCAGAGTTTTCAAAAATTCTAAAGGAGGAAGAACTTAGAAAAGCACTGTTAGTATTAATATATTGTTATACTTGTATGTTTTCTTAGCTCTTAGTTTTATCATATAATTGAATCATATATTGTGTGGATTGTTGAATCTGTCTTCTTTCACTTAGCATAATGATTCTAATATTCATTCATGCTTCTGTATATTTTAGTTGTTCATTCATTTTAAATTGTTGGGTAGTATTTCATTACACAGATGTCTAATACTTAGGTTATCAGTTTATCAGTTGATGGACATCTGGTCGAGTTCTAATTTTACGTGATTGAGAATAAAGTTACTATTAACATTTGCTTACAGGCTTTTGTGTCACATAAGCTTTCATTTCTCCTGCATAAATACCTAGCAGTAATATTGCTTGAACATATGTGAAGTACAACTTCATAAGATACTGTCTATTTCCCCAGTGGCTGTTCCATTCTGCATTCCCACCAGTAATATGTAAGTTCCAATTGCTCCGCCTCCTTGTCAACATTTGTTATTGTCAGTTGTATTGGTTTTAGACTTTCTAATAGGTACACAGTAGTATCCAATTTCTTTAAAATCTAGGAAGTTTTAACAGAAAGTCTTAATGTTGGTCATTTGCTATATAGATATTTCCAAGCGGCAGGTACTTTTTTTTAATACATCATTTTAAGTCATACTTTATTTTAAATAATTTAAAATTATAAATTTTATTCTATTTCATTCTGGTTCGTTTCTTTTTAAAGGCACCGATAACTGTATGATGCTCTTTTGTTAACTTTTTGGTAGCTTTTACTCTATTTTAATTCTTTTAATCATTTCCTTTCCTTCGTTTTGTATTTATTTTGAGGAATTACCTTTTATGCTTGTTTTATTTTATACTCCTATTTAAAGTAATGGTTCTAAAATAATATTTGATTTTGCATTTCATTCATTGTCTAATATCTACTACCTTTCTACTACGTTTTTTATTCTGATTCAAATTTTTCTTTTCTACTAACTTTGTCTTTATTTATGGCCTCTCATTTTGAGACATTAGAAAATAAATTTTATGTTTTTCAGTGGACATATCTTTCTGACATGCAGACATATTTCTAGCATCCTTGATTTATTCTTTACTCTTTTTTCTTTCATTTTAAATTTGTAAGAGATGTGACCATAATTAATTGATTTTGATAATTTTAGTTGAAATTATTTTTTCTGAACAATTAAGAATTAATATACAAAAGTATGTTTTTAAAACATGGCACACTATCTGAGATGTTGTAAAATCCATTCTCACTTTATTTTGCAATGATCTTTCTTTTTTCTCTAATGTAACTGTCCTGTTCATTTTCATTTCTACTCCCAGAAGTTTTTCACAGTGCCGGGGAGGGTGGTGGTTCCAGATATTTTCCAGTAGTCATAATGCTTATACTGTTCTAGCTCCTTCAGATCTTTCTGTCAACTTCCCCGCATGTAGGAGTGCTCAACAACTCTTCCCAGTTTTAGCTTGTTTTCACATTTGCCTGCTGCATATATGAAGAAGTATCTATCTTCACTTTATGGGTTTTCCTGTTCTTACAAGCTCTGCCGCCTCATTGCTTTCTCGGACCTCTCTAATTGCTGTTATTATGCAGGTCTTATAGTGTCTTTTATTTTCTTTTTGTCCTAGAGATTTTGATTTTGCTGTGTTTACTGCTCTCTTTAATATTATGTCGATTTTGAATAAATTCAAATATGTTACTGCTGCTGCCAACTCTTTCTCAATATACATAACACTTGAAAAGATAATATGGTAACTATTTACTTTGCAGAGATTATCAAACACAAATAAGTAATTGGCAAAGGATTACAGTTCAAGCTATATTATTATAGAGTCAAATCTTATTATACCTCAAGTGAGTAGTCATAAAAATGAAATAATTTGGACAAGTTGGCTTAATTGATAATGAACAAATGAATTTTGAAGATACATGTGAAAAGTCTGGTTTTATGAGATAAATCTAAATACAGCAATAGTAATTGTCTTTTATACTAGTTTGTATAAGATATATATTTATGTACTCTCTATGAAATCAATGAATTATGCATTATTATTGAAGATTTTATTTCCTTTATAATCATAAAAGAAAAATATATTCAAGGATGCCAAATAAATATGTAAACAACAAAAAATATGAGCAAAGATTTTTCTCATTGTTCAAGGAATACATTGCTCTATATTTAGGAAGTCTTGATATATAATAAGCCTTTTTTTTTTTTTTTTTTGAGATGGAGTCTTCCTCTGTGGCCCAGGCTGGAGTGCAGCGGTGCGATCTCAGCTCACTGCAAACTCGCTTCCTGGGTTCATACACTCCTCCTGCCTCAGTCTCCCGAGTGGGTGGGATTTCAGACGCGACACCACACCCGGCTAATTTTTATATTTTTAGTAGAGACAGGGTTTCGCCATGTTGGCCAGGCTGGTCTTGAACTCCTGACCTCAAGTGATCTCCAGGTATGAGCCACACGCCCAGCATATAATAAGCTATTTTAAGTAAATATTAGATTGTTTCTATCAGGCATTGTTTTATTTAAATGAACATTTTTTTATTTGTTAATTCCAACTAAAAGTAACACAGTGATAACAAATGATAAAAGCTAATTCAAACTTACCCTCAGATCTAGAGAATAGTGAGTCCTAGAGCAGAGTCAATATCCTTCCAAAAATGAATAGATGACTCAGTTTTGTCTGATCATTGCTATGCAAGTATATGGGGTAAGTGTTGCCAGAGTCTTTTTTTTTTTTTTTTTTGACAATGAAGTTATAAAATTAGAATTTTAAATTAAAAATAAATAAACATTTTTTCATTAATTAATATTCAAGCATTGCTAAAAACAGACGATGAAGGCTGGAAATATGCAGGTCTAAAAATATGTCTTTGAGAATCTATTTGACAAGTTTGGAAGCATCTGTACTACTCTGGACTAAGTTGTTTCCCCCTAAAATTCTTATGTTGAAGCCTAATCTTCAATGTGATCTTATTTGGAGATAGGACAGATAAAGAAATAAGTAAGGGTAAGTGAGGTCGGAGAATAGGACTCTAATATGATTAGTGTTCTTAGAAGAAGATGCATCAGAGATCTCGGACACTGGCATGCTTATCTAGGACTTTCAACCTCCAGAACGGTGTGCAACGTCTCTTGTTTGAGCCACCCAATTTATGATATTTTATTAACACAGCTGGAGCTAAGACATGCGCGAGTTTTTTGGTCTCCCCTCACACTCAGAAGGGTATAATTATTTCCTGTTTTGGGGATTCTATATGAATCTTTGTCTCAGTTTTTCAAATGGCTATTGAATCTCAATGACTTGGATAATGTCCATAAAGTAATAGAGATTTGTTTTAAGTTTAACACAGGGCAGGCGTGGTGGCTCACCCCTGTAATTCCAGCACTTTGGGAGGCTGAGACAGGCGGATCACGAGGTCAGGAGATCGAGACCATCCTGGCTAACATGGTGAAACCCCGTCTCTACTAAAAAAATGCAAAAAACTAGCCAGGCGTGGTGGCGGGCGCCTGTAGTCCCAGCTACTCTGGAGGCTGAGGCAGGAGAATGGGGTGAACCCGGGAGGCGGAGCTTGCAGTGAGCCGAGATCGCACCACTGCACTCCAGCCTGGGCAACAGAGCGAAACTCCATCTCAAAAAAAAAAAAAAAAAGGTTTAGCACAAGTTTAGAAAGGAAATAAAGGACTGCTGCATTTAGGCCACATGTGTACCATCTTCGGAGGGCTTTGTATGCTTCTGTCTGATAATCTGGTCAACAATATCTCAATTTTATACCATGGATAAATATACATACAGAGGTACATATATACATACATGCAAACATAAGTATCTACAATTATAAACAAAACTTTGCTACATAATGCACTGTAATATACAGTGATGTACGGCAAATTTTCTTATATTGTGAAATCAAATTACTGATGTGTTAAAAATACACTGCACTTGTTTATATTGTGAAATTGCTTACATTGTGAAATCAAATTACTGATGTTTTAAAAATACATACACTTGTCATGTAAAATGGCATATGAATTTCTATGAAGAGATTTTTTATACTAGTTATGAGGGCCAGGGGCATTTGCCAATATCAAAAGGATTTTAAAAGGTTGTCCCTTACTGGCAAGGTATTTCCTGACATGGTGGACAACCCATCTATGGAACCAATCCAGAAAAAGGGCTCTCATTGTCTAGGTTTCCTTGTTGTACAATCAAAAGACTGGCAGCTGATGTTTATCTTTTCCCTTCATGTCCCATGGGTTAACAGCTTTGTAATTAAAAGAAGTTCACTCATAAACCCCACTATACCTGCACAAAACTGTAGAATGAGCTTATTTATTTCTGCCCTGAATCCTGGCCCTTGCTTACCTTCCTTACTATTAAATCTTCTTCGTGGCATTGTTTTCTCTTCAAAATAGAGCACCTTCATTGTAGATATTTTTTGTTCTCAATTATTTTTCTTAGTGGCATCCGGGAACTCATCTGCTACCTTTTGATGTGCAAAAATTGCTTCTCCTGTTACCATGGTATTTTATAAGCAAAATCTTTTTCTGAAATCATCAAGCTATAATTTCCTGGCATTAAATACTTCAGCTTCTATTGCTTTACATTGCCATGTAATGACTTTGCTGTATTTCAAATCATGTTCATGTCTATAAATATGCCTTATATTAATAGAAACTCTGTGCCCAAATAAAAGCTGCATTTTTAATATGAAGTAAAACGTTATTTCATAAAATGCGCAAGGTTTTCACACTTGCTGCAGTGATGGCGTCACAAGTGTTTCTGTTTGTTTTTTTTTCACATCGGTCCTTATGCTGGATTTATTTATCTTGATATGGTGGGCATCCACAGCTGCAGAGTCAATCTAAGGTACTTATTAAATAATTCAGCTTTTATTATAATGACATGACTTTTTTTTCTGCTTTTTGGAAGCACTTTCAGCATCACTAGGGGTGCTTCATATAGGTCCCTTGGTGTTATTTGTTTATAGTAATGAAAACCTTTACAGTGATTAAAAATACACACGAAGCCAGTCATGGTGGCTGGTGCCTGTAATCCCAGCAGTTCAGGAGGCCAAAGTGGGTGGATTATGTGAGCCCAGGGGTTTGAGACCAGACTTTACAACATGGTGAAACCCTGTTTCCACAAAAATTACAAAAAATAGCTCTGCATAGTGGAGCATACCTGTAGTTTTAGCTACTCAGGAGGCTGAGATGGGAGAATCACCTGAGCTCAGTAGGTGGAGGTTGCAGTGACTGCAATTATGCCACTGAACTCCAGCCTTGGTGACAAAACGAGACAGTCTCAAAAAAAGAAAAAAAAGTGAAAAGAGATCACTTTTTACTGTGATACGCCATTTACGGGAGAGACAAACTGCTCATGTGAAAATAATTAGCATTTTATATTTTTAGTGAAATGCATTTGGCATCTTAAGTGGATACTTGCAACACTTAAGCTCACTGCAATAACAACAGGAGGTGGCTCCAAAATTATTACAGTCATACAGTATGTACTACAGCAAATTTAATGCAGTATCGATTTAATATTGCATCGTTACATCTGTTTACATGTCTCTCCAGTGTGAATGACACCATATCTGGTCTGTGTTCATGTAAGTTTTGATAAATTTTAACTTCTTATAGTAGATTTGTATATTTTTAGGGTAGTAAATGATAAAATAGACAAGGAATATCTACATATATTTTATACATACATGAAATACCTTTTTCTTAAATTGTTTTTTATATTTCTAGGCCGCTTGGTTCATTGGTGATTTTTCTCAAACATCCTCGAAATTCTCCAATATTTTCATTGGAAAAAATTTAAGTGTATTTGTACCTGCACAGTTTAAACCCATGTTTTCAAGAGTCAACTGTATATACCATAATTTCTTTTTTCATTCATTCATGGATGTACATTACATTGTTTCTGCCTCTTGGCTATTGTGAATAATATTGCTATGAGTAAAAATACGCGAAGAGAGTTGAAAGGTTTCTTGAGGTTACAAAGTCAATGTGAATAACATATAGAATATAGATGACATCACAGATTCAGTTAATAGATCATAGTTATAAAGATGGATATTCTTGAGCATTTAATGATGGGAAATATCAGTAAAAATGAGTTGTAAGAGAATGTATCAATGGAGGGATTGTTTTAAGTTTGTCTTTGAACTATATGTGAAGTTTGTGTTACCAATCAAGGCAATTAAAATACATGAGGATCTATGAAAATTGGTTTTGTTCCTATACACTAGTAATAAACAATCCAAAACTGAAATTAAAGAACCAATTCCATTTATAATAGCAGCAAAAGAATAAAAGTTAGAAATTTATTTGAGTAAGTAGTAAAAATCTTCAAATCAGAAAAGTGTAAAACAATTTCTGAAATGAAGAAGATTTATAAATTGAAAGATATCTATATTTTTGGATTCAAACATTTAGTTTTTTCAGATGGTAATACCTCCTAATCTACAAATTTAATGCAATCCCTATCAAAATTTCAACTGCATTTCCATTGAAATGGATAAGCTAATCCTAAAATTCATGTGGAAATATAAATATCTAGAATAGCCAAGAGATATTTAAAAAGATCAAAGGTGGATCACTTGCAATTCCCAATTTCAAAGCTTACTAAAAACCACTGAAACAAGATAGTTCCCTGACTTCCTCGTGGGACTTGTGAGAGGAGTGTGGCTTGTTTACTTGGCCACCATACACTCAAACCCCTTATGGGAGGGAGAGCAGACAGACAGACAGGTGCAGGAGCCAGGGTGAGTGCTTTTGGGGTCCAGAGTCATGGCAATGTCTAGGGTTGTGTTACAATTAATGCTCTTTTAGCAGTTGCTATCCGCAGATGTCTAAGTGTTAAACCAGCTTAGTGGAGAGTCAGGGTGACAGCCTTTTACACTCAGCCCTCTTGGCACCTATGTCCTTGTTTGGTATTCTAGAAGAATCAGGTCACACAGACTAGAAGGATGGTGAATGCATGAATTTTATTCAGTAATGGAGGTGGCTATCAGCAGGTTGGATGGGGAGCTGAAAAGGGGGTAAAGTGGGAAGATGATCTTCCTCTGGAGTTTGGCTGCCCCATGGCCAATCTCCTCTCTGACCATCCCCAGCTGAACCGTTTCAACGTTCACATGTTCCTTCTCTTCTCTCGTCTGCCACTCTGTTGCTCTGCCACTCTTCTGTTTGTCCACTTGTGGAGCTTGGGGTTTATATGGTCACAGGCTAGGGGCATGGCAGGACAGAGTGGTCTTGGAAAAGGCAATATTTGGACACACAAACAGGAATGATGGTTTCCATTTAGGGCCACGAGTTTCCAGGCTTGAGGGTGGGGACTTTGCTGGGGAATCACCCTCTTCTACCTAGGATTTCCCTGCCTCCTGTCCATATCACTAGGATAAACAAGCAAGTGTAGTGCTGGCACAAGAATAGACACATAGACAAATAAAATAGAATTGAGCTTTCAAAAATAAAGTTATACAGCTAAGTTCAATTAATTTTTGACATAGATGCAAGAAAGCATTAACTAAATAACTTTGCTGGAACAACTGGATATCCATATGCAATAAAATAATTTTGGACTCTACATAGATACAAAAATCAACTCAAAGGATCAAAAAACATACAATTAAACTAAGATCTTAGTTCATGCAACATAGAACTAAAACCATACAACTCTAAGATGAAAACTTAGGTACAAATATTCATGATTTTGCATTAAGCAGCTGTTGCTTAGATATGACACCAAAAGCACAAGCAACCAAAGAAAAAAATACATATATTGTGCTTTACTAAAATTAAAACTTGTGCATTAAAATATCATATCAATAAAATAAAAGACAATCTTCAAAATTTGAGAAAATATTTGTAAATTGTATATCTGATAAGGATTTACTGTACAGAAGAGTATACATATAGAAGAGTATACATATAGAAGAGTATATATATATATAGACACAGGATTCCATATTAAAAACTAAACTCAATACTCTTACAATTCACTAATATAAAAACAAATAACTCAATTATCAATGCACAATTGATTTGAATAGATATTTTTCAAAAGATCATATACAATTGGCCAATAAATGCATAAAGGAGTTCTTGCCATCATTAATCATTAGGGAAATGCAAATCTAAACCACAAACTTCACACCCACTAAGATAGCTGTAATAAAAAAGATGAATAAAAACAAAAGTTAGAAAGGATATGAATTTGGAATACCCATAGATTACTAGTAGGAATGTAAAGTGGCACTGCTACTATGGAGAAGAGTTTGACAGTGTCTCAAAATGTTAAGCATTGAGGTGTCATTATGATCCAGCAATTCCACTCAAGCTTACTGGAAATATATGTTCACACAAAAATGTATACATAAGTGTTTATAGCAGCATTACACATAATACAAGGAAGTAGAAAATGTCTATCAACTGATGAACAGATATTAAAATATGATAAGCAAATGTAGTATAGCTATACAATGGAACATTTTTCAAACAAAAAAATATGAATTATTGATACATGCTACAACATGAGCTAGGAGGAGGAATAAAGAGGGTTTAGGTAAAGGGTATAAATACATAGGTAGCAGGAATAATATCTAGCATTAAACTTCTAGAAAGTTTAATAATTATAAATGCAGAAAAACTTAATAACATAACTTTTAAATACAGAAAGCCTAAATTTACAAAAATAAATGTTGGAATAGGAAACATATCCAGAATGGCTGTTTAATACAAAAGTTATGTTTTGGTAAAAAATCAGTAAATATTCACATTTTATATGATATCTATAATCTGATTAATAAAATCGACTTCATTTATATGGAAATGACAATAAATATAGCTTCTAAGGACCATAGATATTTCAACATCCCTTATTTTGTGCCCCAAAATTACTTTTAAGTTTTTGTTTTGCCAAAATTTAATATTAAAATTAAAATCCTATCTAT